>NC_137969.1:231190585-231619085 GCF_963924665.1 Micromys minutus
AAAAAAAAAAAAAAAAAAGGAAAGATAAAGGTCAATGCTTACCATCAGAAAGGGACTGGAAACTCCCAGGTCTAGTTCTACCTGAGGGAAAGAATAGAGCAAAAAGAGGCCAACAGTTCAAGTCAGACCACCTATGGCTGAGGATCTGGGCCACACAGAGCCTTGCTAAGCAATATGGTGAAATGGTGTTAAAAAACTTTCATTTGGGGCCGTGGAGCTGTCTCAGAGTTAAGAGCACTGGCTACTCTTACAGCACCCATACAGTGACTCACAACCACGTGTAACTCCAGTTTTCAGGGCTGCAACATCCTTTTCTGGTCTCTAGGCATGCAAATAGTGCACAGCATACATGTAGGCAAAATACTCATACACATAAGTAAGATAAAATAAAATAAAAATAAAAATAAAAGCCTTTATTCAACTTCAGATATCTGATGTGCTAGTAAAATGAATCAGAAAGAAATGCTTTGAGAGTGGTAAAATCTATACCGCATACAATTTACCACACTCCATCGTCTTCCGGTGTAGAACTCAGTGTCACAAAGCACACTCACACTGTCTATCCAGTTCCAGAGCTTGCACCTTCCTGGAGACTGTGCCAAGCAGAAACTCTCCATTTCCTGCACCCCAGGCCTGAGGAAACTGCTGTCCTACCTCTGTCTCTATGGACTGTCCACCCACCTGAATGGGATCACGCAGCATTTTTCTTGTAAAATCACTGCACCCTGTGTAACTTCCCGAAGTCCATCCCTATTAGAACACATATCTTGCATTCTCTTTCAAGAGAAAGTAGCAGTCTACTGCATGTGCAGTCAGGCTTTGCTTATCCTTTTAGCCCACAGTAGACAGACACAGTCTTAATCTTTTTAGCTTTTGAATAACGCTTCTTCAAATATTATCATAAAAGCATCTGCTCAAGTCACTGCATTCGATTCTTTTTGGTAGGTGCCTAATTTTGATGCTAGTTCACATCCTTTGCTAATCCTTTGTTCGTTTTTAGAAACTACCACACTATGTTCTATAGCAGCTGCATAAATTACACATTCCCACCAGGGACACACGAAGGTTCCCAACAGGATGGCATGAGAGGCAAGAAAGAATTTTGATCTAGGCAAATTTCTTCAGTACCTGACACGCAGCTCTCAATGCCATTTATGTTCTACAAATCCAGGTTAATACCTGGGAATTTTTCATTTCTTCAAATCCTAGTACTAAGCTGCCTGCTCAAATAAGAATTCTTTTACAGTCAATGAAAACATCAGCCTGAGCATGTTCCTGATGAAAGAAAAAAAAATCCCTGTCCTTTACCGACCACTCTTTACCTCTGAAGAAGCTGCTCAGGGAGTAGGTAGAAGGAGGTTTGGGTAGCTGTGTGTAGAAGCTGTTTCGGCCCTTTAGCTGTTCACGGCTCTCAGGGGTTGACCCGCTATTCCCAGCAGTCTCTTTGATGGACCACGAGATACCTGCAGGATGGCAAGAACTAAGTAAGCCTCTTCCAAATCAGTCCCCAACACTCATTCACTTTGAACCTGTTCAGAGGCCCCAGACCCTTGGAAGAGGCCAGGAAAGATGTAATCAAATACGCTAATCATTAGAGAAACTGACAAAGGAATGAATAAAAGGAAGAAAATCCAAACAACTTTAAAATAGGTAAGATGTTCTGCCTCCATTTCTTGAGAAATTATTAAAATAACTTATTTAACAGATCGTGTGTAATATCAGGGTTTTTTTCCTCTTTTGTTTGTTTTTGCTTTCAGAGGCAGGTAGTCTTGACTGCCCTGGAACTTGGTTTGTAGACCAGGATGCTCTCAAACTCAAACCTACTCTACTTCCCAAGTGTTGAGATTAAAGGTATGCACCATCATGCCCATTTTTTTTGTTTGTTTGTTTTTAAATCATGCTTTACTTTCTCCTAACAAACAATTAAAAACACTTTAAAAATCAGATGGAAAAGTGGAAGGAAGAGAATTAGACAGACTCTGAAGAAATTAAGTGGTATCATATAATTAGGAATTGATGGCTAAGTACAGTAGTTCTGCCAAACTGTTATAAAGACTTAAGTTAACAACTCCCAAGTATGTCCACATATGGACTACCTGCAGCTCCATATCTGTAACTACCTGAGACTCTAACTCAGTGGTGGAGTGTGCATTCACTTACACACACGCACACACACACACACACACACACACACACACACACACACACACCTCCCCCACAAAAATCTACTGAATAAGGCTCTCCAGGGTAGAGCCTAATTTTAACAAACACTGCATGAGTCTGAAATAGCCATCCAAGCATTGGCTCCAGAACAGCAGATCCAGGAAGCCACCTAAGCATTACTTTTGTGTGTCTCCATATGGCTCTGCCTGCTATTAACTTCCAGGCTGTATCATCTGAGAACAGCAGAGCTATTTCTGACAAGCACTGAGGAGAGAGGCACACCCTTCACAGGGCCTCTTCAGCTTACTTCCCACAGGCTCTCCAGTCCAGCTGACTCGCTCCAGGTCATCGTCATCGTCGTCATCCACGAAGTCTCGAAGGCTATTCACTGCCCGTTTGGATTCCTTCAACTGTAGAGGGACGAGAAGCAGAATCGTCTGGAGTCCTCACTTCCCTCCTGCTCTCAGTGATTGCCAGTAACAATCTGGAGTCCTAATCTAGCCTAGAAATCAAACTCCGCTACACACACCACTGTAGTCAGTTCAAGATTCAAAGCCACTTTTTAATTCTATCATATTCTAACTATGCCTTGTTTGCAAATCTGAATGAACTTTACTCACTTCTCCAAAAATGACTATTCCCAAACAGGTCAGTTTTCAAAACCAAGTGATCCCGGGATGTGCAGTGGTGTGTTTCTAGAGTTCCAGCTGCTAGGGGCAAAAGCGGGAAGGTGGCTTGAGTCCAAGAACTTGTCAAATAAATACAAGGTTCCATCTCAAAAATGACAATGATATAAACTGGGTGTGGTGGCTCATGTCTATAATCTCAGCACTCTTGCAATAAGGCAACTATAATAAAAGAAAAAAAAATTAGGAAAAAATCCTGGGCATGGTGGACCCAGCAGCACACCCTTAAGCACTCAAGAGACAAAGGCTGGCAGATCTCTGTGAGTTTAAGGCTACATGGTGAAACCCTGTAACAGAAAGATGGAGAGAGAAATAGGGGAGAAAATGAAAACAAAACAAAACAAAACTGGACCCTATAGGATGGCTCAGCAGGTGTCTTAGTGTTTCAGTAGCTGTGATGAAACACCGTGACTAGTAAAAGCTGGGAAGAAAAGGCTTTATTAGATTTACACGTCTACACTGCTGTTCATCACCAAGGAAAGTCAGGACAGCAACTCAAACAGGGCTGAAACCTGAAGACAGGAGCTGATGTAGAGGACACTGAGGGGTGCTGCTCACTGGCCAGCTTCCCATGGCTTGTTCAGCCTGCTTTCTTATAGAACCCAAGACCACCAATCCAAGGACGGTACCACCCACAATGGGCCACTAACCACTAATCAAGAAAATGTCTTTCAGCTGGATCTCATGGAGGCACTAAGACAGAGTCATCCTGTCTGATGACTAACTGATGTCAGGTTGACACACAAAACCAGCCAGTATAGGAGGTAAGACATTTGCCACCAAAGAGTTCAATCCTCATGACCCACATGGTAGAAGGAGAGAACTGACTTCTGCAAGCTGTTCTTTGGCCTTCACATACTAACAATGGCACATGTTCACCTTACACATAAATAAACAAAAATTCTTTAAAAGTAAAAAAGGAGACAGAGGCAGGAATATCGGAAGTTCAAGGTCTTCATACACTATCAAGTTTGAGGCTTGCCTTGGCTACATGAGACCTTGTCTCAACAACATCAAAAAAAGTAAACAGTACTAACAATGACAATAAATATATTAAATAGAAATAAATAAATAAATAAATACACATGAATAAAATATTTGTGATTTTTTTAAGGTAAAATTAAGGGTAAATAGTTTCTCTCCATAAAGGTTGCTATAATTTGCATCTGTTTCTAATTTTATTGTGTATGCATACGTGCATCATGTGTATATAAAATGTGCCCATTCCACTGTACAGGAAGGGAGGCCACAGGTGGTACTGGCTAGTTTTATGTCAATTTGACACAAGCTAGAGGTGCTTGGGAAAAGAAAACCTTAGTTGAGAAAATGTCCTCACCAGACTGGCCTGTGGGCAGTACTACTCCTCTCTGAGCTGGTGGTCCTGGGAGCTATAAGAAAGCAGGATGGGCGAGCCCATAGGCAGCACTCTTCTGCTTTAGTTTCTGTCTCTAGGTTCCTGCCCTGACTTCCTCCAGTGATGGAATGTTATCAGAGAGCTGTCAGATGAAATGAACTATTTCCTCCCCAAGCTCTTGTTGGTCATCATATTTGTTTCCAAAATAGAAACCTAACTAGGCAAGACCACTTTATGAAGTGTTCTCAGGGGACTAAATTCAGGTCATCAGGATTGTGACAAGCACCTTTATTGGTGAGCCATTTTATAGGCCACGATATAGTTTGGATTTAGAATGTCCTCCAAAAGGCTACATGTTGAAAATTTGGTCTTCAGGGTAGCCCTGTGAGGAGGCAGCATAACCTTTGAGAAGTGGAGCCCAGTAGGAGTTCCTTGTGCTACTGGAAGGGTGTCTTTTCTTAAAGGAGACCATGGGACCCTGCTATGTCCTGTTCCTCTTTGCTTTCTAGCCACGTGGTAAGCTGTTTTGTTCTAGAGTGTGACTGCACCATGAAGTGCTGTCTATCCCAGGTCCAAAACAACAGAGCTAACCAACCGCAATCTAGAACCTTAAAAACTGAGCCAAAGTGAGGCTTTTCTCTGGATCAGTTGATTACCTTGGGTATTTTATATACTGATAAAAACCTGACTAATACAATGGCTTTTCTGAAGATCTAACCTAATTATTACGAGCCTCCTAGAGATGAAAAGAAACTTTAGAGATGCATCCAAGAGTAAGGTATGATCCTTAGCACCTGTGGAAGCCTACCTGTGAGAGCTCATCATCTTCATCATCAAAAGTGAACGCCTTGAACTTGGAGCTGTTCCAATATTCCTCCTCATCACCTTTTGTCCGGTTCATCTGGAGAAAAAGGAAGACAGGTACAGTGTCTCAAAATAGTGTTCTACTACCGATAGCTCCCAGAAATAAGGGAGGCAGAAAGGAATCTGTAAAGCACCTGCCATTCGAGTCTTGGATTTCCAGCTCATCAGATCATGGTAGATATTCCACTTAAGCCACAAACAATCATTCCTAGAACCTCTGCTATGTCCAAGGACTCAGATGCTATGAGAACTAGGAAAAGTGCATGTTATAGTCTTCCTTCTGAAGGATCTCATTAGAAAGAACTAGGAAACCCAAGCGAAGGGGAAATTACAGGAGGGACAAAGATTCTAAGGATTCATAATTTTTCTGAACACACAAAGGTCAGCCAAAGCTCACCCCAAACAGAATAACCAAATTCAGGTATTAACACATATTTCATGAGTGCTGCTCTCGAGCTGTGCTTCTAAGCTCTAGGAACACCAGAGCTGACTACAGACAACAAATGTCCCTCTCTCCTAGTATGCTCTTTAAATGCCTGATATAAATGAAAGAAAAGCAATTAAAAGAAGCAGACTTATCTTGCCTGTATCATCAACTCATGATTATTTTATTAATTACTTCACCAATTATGGGACCAATTTCTGAAATCATGACCAAGAAAAGAAAATATATATTAGCTAAAAGATCCCCTAAAAGATCATTCTCATGACTGCTCTAAAATTAGGTATTGTTCTGCAAACAAACAAACAAACAAACAAAAAAAAAAAACCAAAAAAAACCAACAAGGTTTTCAAACTAAACTGTGTAAGAATAAAAACTGTGATTTACCCAATAAGTATCAAGACTTTCACAGATATGACCACTTGTAAGGTCTCAAAGTCAAAAGATAAGTAGCCATTTCTAAGCCTTGGAGAAATGCAATCTTGCCTTTCTGGCTTATAGTGAAGAATAAATAGTATTCAGAAAAGCTAACAAAGTGCTTGGAATAAAATAAACACTTAAGGCTACATCCCTTTAGTATTTGATACCTTACCAAGATGTTTATTTCCTCGTCTGTAAAGTGGATATAGCAGGCAGCCTGCCCTAAAGAACTGGGACAAAACTAGATAACATATGCAAACATTTACTGTCTGACTAGCGTTTATTACCTAATCTTAATGCTACCTTAGATAAAACTAGAGAACTTTATTTTTTGAAGTGCTGGGATCTGAGCTTAGGGTCTCACATGTTTTAGGCCAGCTCTCTACCACTGAACTATATTCCCAGCTTCCAAAAGACATTTTAAAAGCAATCTTAAAGATTAAAAGAAATTCTAAGCCAGGTCACAAATATTGAAGGTGTCTATAGAACATTTACATGTCTCTAGCATATGTGCAATAAATAACTGTCATTCATTTGTCCTTAGAATAATCCTAAAAGGTTAAGCCTGGGAGAGTCCCACCGACCAGGGAAGCAAAGCTCAAAATTATTAAAATCAAAACAACTTTACTCAATCACTTCTACTCCTAACTACAATCCAGGTTTTCTGGATCCTAGACTTTTGGGAAAACTAGACATATCTTTACAATGGTAACTAGAAATACGCAAAGAATATGTCTATAACAAACAATGTTTCACGAAGAATTCCTAGAATCTTTTGCCAGACTACAGTAGTGGATACATTGTATTAATATAATTTGTATTTCTAGTGACGAAAGAGACAGTGATTTACGTGGTAACTAAAATGGTAATAATTTATAACTCTAAGAAGGCACAAAGAAAGGTGGCTTCAACGCAATTTAAAATACTTTCGAGATTTGATCTTATTGTCACCTGTACACTGACAGTCTGACAAAGATAGGGGGACAGATGCGAGAGAACAGGAACATGGTGTAGGGAAAACAGGACCCGCTTAAAAAAACAAAAAACAAAACAAAACAAAACAAACAAACAAACAAAAAACCAAAACCCTACAACCAAGACGTTCCTTGCCTCAGGGTATTGTAGAAAACTGCTACTGGAAGTTAGGCTAGATTTTTAAGGCGATGAAATGTCCAGGAAGCCACGCATCTACGGCAAATACCAGAGCCTGGAGGGCCCCTGAGAAGACAGGTTCAGAACCAAATGTTGAGGAAGCTGCTTTGAGGCTTACTGGAAGCCCCATCTCGAAGTATATACACTGGTTCCCAAGAGTGGTCCGGACAGAAGAATCAAGTCGGGAGTGAGAGTGTAGGGATGCCTCAGAGAAGACAGGGAAAGAATAAGGGTGCGGAGAGGGTGGGTTCAACTAGACACGCGGCCTAGACAGGGGCTTGGGACACCCTCACCTCTTCCGCACCGAGCGCTCCTTCTTAGGACAGCGCCAGGCTCAGCCGCCGGACCAGCGTTTTTAAATTGGGTATAAGGCATAGAGAAGGGCCGAAGGGGGAGAGCCGAGAGAGTCTGAAGAAGGTGACAGAAATACCCGCAAAGCATCCTGGAAATTGTAGTTCTTTGACTTCTACCATCCTAGCATTCTCCCGTTGGGCCGCGAGGCCTCTGGACTACCATTCCCAGAAAGACTAGCGCATAGTGCTAGGTCATTTCCTTTACTTTCAGCATGACCTTCCGCAATTATCGGAAGAATTGGTTCATAGACTACAACTCCCATCAGGCTCGGCAGGGTCGTTTTAGGGCCCAAGGAGGCAAAAAGACGAATATTTTGTGTCTTTGCCGGTGAGGATTAGGAGTTTGAGGGCCTAGACTTAAAGACCTTTTAAGATAAACTGAGAGAGTTCGAAGGAACTCCAGAAGTTACGGAACCTATGGTTCGGCGAGCTGGAACGGAAGTACCCGGTAAGAGCGAGGAGGAGCCGGAAGTTAAGACTGGGAGGGGGTTGGGGTGGAGGGAAAAGCAAGCCAGGAGGTGCTGTGCTGCTTCTAGTAGTTTCCAGGCGCTGCCAGGCGGCTGGGACCGAGCGGTCCTCAGGCTGTGGCTGTGGCTGCGGCTGCTTGGGAGCTGGTAGCGGTGCGATAAGTGAGCTGATGGCCAAGTGGGGTGAGGGAGACCCACGCTGGATCGTGGAGGAGCGGGCGGACGCCACCAACGTCAACAACTGGCACTGGTATGGGCCAGCAAGACAGGCCGCAGGAGCACTGTTAACAGACTAGGGTTTGGAGGTGCCTGGGACCTTGGCGTGTACAGATCTGGGACCCAAGCAACCCTGGCCTGGGGTTGGGTGTGGGTCTTTCCTGTAGCAAGGGTCTTCTCTATCTCTCGCCACCTTCACAAGTCTTAGGGGCGATGGGTTCGACACGGACCGCTGAGTCCCCAAGGAGGAATTTCAGAGCGAGAACAGAGCGCCCTAGTTGCTGCATCCAGCCTGAGCCCGGTGATACTTCCTACACGTGGCCGCAGGCGTCCTTGAGTCTCCAAACCCCTGCCAGTTGTGTTGAGAGACTGCTGGGGGAAGTCTGGAGCTCCAGGCACCGTAGTTGCTAGTTTGCGGGTTACAGTGAAAGCAAAAGTCATAAGGGACTGCTGCCTCAGTCCAGCGGGAGACGCTTTGGAACGTGATCTGCTGGGCGCTTGGAGCTTCGGGATGCTGAACGCAATGCAGTCTCTCACCCGGAACTGTTAAGTTCTGTTGTAACTCCAGGTTGCCGGGCAGTCGTGATTTTACAGCCTAACCGTTCTTAGAAGCTGCCTCATCTCAGTGAAATCTTCTGGAAACAATGTTATTTGGAGAGTCACTGAACTTTATTATTTTTTTTGTAGCCCTTTGTTTTCTTAATATCTTTACTAGAAGGGCAAATAATTGATTTTTTTAAACTTTTTTTAAAAATCTCAACCTGTTTCCTTTTAACACTATACTTGACGTAATTTTTTTGTGGACTTTGTGACACTGTCTAGAGGACGTAGAATGTGTAGGGCAGAGTCTGAACATTGAACAGGACAACACGGTTAATGAGGCTAGCATTGCTGTTTTTTTGGTTTTGTTTTGGTTTTGTTTTTTGTTTTTAAACTGGGGCTCTTAGCAAAATGCTTGTCTTTTGCTCTCCTGACTTCAGCAGTATGGTTACATCTTTCCTCTTGGCCAAATGGGGGCGCCATGTTAATGGTCTGGATTATCCTGCTGAGACTGGAAAGTATAACTTGGTTTGTATAGCGCCTCCACCCCTTTGGCTTCCTAAGAGTAGCATATTTATGGACATTCTAGGGTAGAATTTAGAGGGTTTTGTTGTTGTTTTCTGCCTCTTTTAACCTTTCATTCACTTGCTGCATGAAACAGCGCATCCTCCTCTTGACTGCCTATCCTTAGCTCAGCTTTTGTCTTGCAGGACAGAGAGGGATGCTTCAAATTGGTCTACAGAGAAACTGAAAACTCTGTTCCTAGCCATTCGAGTAGAAAATGAGGAGGGCAAGTGTGAGGTGACCGAAGTGAACAAGCTTGATGGAGAGGCGTCCATTAACAACCGGAAAGGCAAACTTATCTTCTTTTACGAGTGGACCATCAAACTGAACTGGACAGGTAAGGACTGCCAGGCTGTCAGGGAAGAGGTTATGGCCCTATTCCCATTGCTTTGATCCTTGTTGGAAAGGTTCTGAGCACTAACAAACTCAGATATATTTATTTTCTCTCACTGATCAGTTCCATTATTTGTCTCTTGAATGATTGGGGGGAGGGCTCTTTTAGCTTCAATCACTTTCTAATTCCAGTGCAAATCTTAGCTCACTGTACTAGCATAGCTAATTATAAATATAGTTTGAGGCTGTTTTACCATCTTACAATTTAACATCTCTTCCATAATACCCTTAAGGGGAAAAATTGGGCCAAATGGAATATTTCCCAAATGAGTAGTAAAGATCAAAGTAGATAGATCTGCTTATAATTTTTGCTTTTTCAAAGTATATATGAAGTATTATGGCCTGGAAGGATCTATAACTTTACTAGTTTCATTTTTATATAATCTACTGAGAAACTGAGGTGTACAGGTACAGTCAGTTTTGTCACAGTTAACATGTATCCCTAAAACAGCGCACTATGTAATAGTCATTCAGTTAACAACCACAGAGTTGATAGATAGGATAAAATTAAGTTCCGGTGCCCATCAGATGCTGTTAACACATGCCTATGGTCCCACCACTTGGGAAGCTGAGGTAGGAAAATGGCTGTAAACTCTAGGGGGAAAGGGACAGAAATCCTCCATCCAAAAAGGTTATACATGACAGAGTAAAGGAATTGGAGAGGAGAGACTGGATTTCAGTTCCCAGCAACTATTTATAACTTCAACAGGAGAAGGATGTGGCCTCTGAGGACACTTGCATGGCATGTGTACCCTCAACCTCCACACATACACACAACATTAAAATACAGAAACTAAGACTTGATACCAGGGTTTTATTTATGTTCTGAGTATGAAATACATTCATACTGTAATTAGTACGGTGTTCTTTTCTCTGAAAGAAGCTTGAAGTGTTGTGATTTGGGTGTCATAGGGGTTGTAGCTTGAGGGTCCTTGTGAGATCGCAGAAGGATCAGAACATACTGATGACACCTTACCTGACAGATGTCAGAGATAGGAGCTTTTGTTTTCTGTGCTTGTGTCTTATTTGTCAAAGATGAACTCACACAGAAGCACATGTGAAGTTGCCACAATCAATTCTCCATCACCTTGGATGCATGCTTATTTTCAGAACAGGTGTTCTGACAACCAATGCCAGTGGCTACCCAGACAGGCTCTGGGGGAACTGAGCTTCTGCCCAGTTTGTGTAGCTTGCAGTGCCATGCTATAGTAAGTCATATCTCTGCAGTAGTGAGGTGAGGAAAGACATTAGGGGTGCTTCTGGCATGTGGCATTCTCTCAGAGCAGAGGGTCACAAGAAGCCTGAGTAGGATACTGCTCTGGCAGGACCTTTCCTGCAAAGGAGATGGCTAATGAAATCGCATTGCTTTTGATAGGTACCTCTAAGTCAGGAGTACAATACAAAGGACATGTGGAAATCCCCAATTTGTCTGATGAAAACAGCGTGGATGAAGTGGAGGTTTGTGTTTCCTACGTTTTCCCTGTCTGTCGTCCCAGATGAGAAACTTGATTCATGCCGCACATAGTAGAGGCTTAGGCTGAGGATTCAAAAGACCAGTCAACGGGTGCATTTCTACCCATATGGTGCCATTGCAACTTGTATGTATCAGCATCTCTGCTTTAGCTGAGGAAATGGTTTCTAATGTTAGCCATCTCTGCCCTGGTGGAGCAGAGTTGAGAAGCAACATTGTTGGGGATTGTGCAGATGGCCAGTTATGTACACTTTTCCTTTGCAGCTGTCAGCAGTCTCTTGATTGCTCGGCCCCTTAAATCATTTATCACCTATGCTTGATTTCTCTCAGATTAGTGTGAGCCTTGCCAAAGATGAGCCTGACACAAATCTCGTGGCCTTAATGAAGGAAGATGGGGTGAAACTTCTAAGAGAAGCAGTGGGAATTTACATCAGCACCCTCAAGACAGGTACCCTTTTAGAGCTCTGTGACTGAAGAGGCATCTTTCACTTCCAGACCCTGCCTAAGGGCCTGGACTGCCCTCCTCTAGCAGATGGATAATGTTCTGGAAGGAGGGTTTTTATTTCATTTTGAAGTTATTCTAAAGGCTGAGTTGGAAAAGATCTTAAGCTATGTTATCTAATGGTGTTGGCTGTTACCTCTTGAAATGTGGTCAACCGAAGCGAGACGTGCTGAGAGTGAAATACATGGTGGATTTTGAAGGCAGTACCCAAAGAAGCCAGTGTAAAAAACCTCAATAATCAAAGATTAATGGCCATTAAATGATAGTGATGTTAGAGTAACTTAAGATAGTATTAAGTTAAGTATGCTAGTAAAACTTCACCTTCTACATTAACTTTTAACATGGCTACTGAGAATCTTAAATTTGAGACTATTTGAGGACAATCTCTTCCCGGACTATCACTGGTCCTCCTTTTCCAGGAAGTTGAGATAGTTATAACTAAAGGGGTGAGCCCAGATGTCTTAGAGTCCATGTCTGCCGCATCCTTCTGATCTTAGTGTTGGCGCTTGTATCCTGACTAGCCTTGAAGTTGATTGTTTTTAATGTGAACCAGGACTCAGGGTTCTGACTACTGAATCTTGTATAGAAGAAAAAGGACTAAGGAAGTTGTAGTGTTTCCAGTTTCATCAGGGGTTTACACTTTTTTAAGATAATGCTGCTGTGTTCTATAGATGTCAGGCATAAACCAAAGGTAAAGATAACAGAATGCAGGCTTTTTCTTAATGCTAGCTTATGGTAGCTGTGAATGTCTTAAGTGCTATGTTGACTACTATGAAACTAATGGGGTTTTGTCTTTTCAGAGTTTACTCAGGGCATGATCTTGCCCACAGTGAATGGAGAGTCGGTAGACCCAGTGGGCCAGCCAGCACTAAAAACTGAGGTGTGCAAGGTAAGCAGTGACGGGGCAGGCCACTTGCAGAGGGAGATAAAAGGTGTGCCTTTATATGCCACATCAGCCTTTTGGTGTCCCTGAGTCTAGACCCAGAAGAGGGTGTCAGATCTCCTAGAACTGGCGTTGCAGGCAGTTGTGAGCCCCCTAATCTGGGAATCAAAGCTAAGTTCTTTGCAATAGCTGCAAGTGTTCTTAACCACTGAGCCACCTCTGCCATCCCCTAACCTGTTCTTTATTGGTTGGTAGTGAACCCCTAGAGCACAGAGAAGCCATCAGGGACATTGAGGTATGACTGGATTGGACTTACTGCCAGTCACCTGCTCTTGGCTTCCTTTCTAGCTGGAGTGTTGACATTTATACTTTGATATTAAGGATCTCACATGAGTTGCTAACTTTACCCACCAGGAAGCTGATTCATCTCATTCTGTTTGTGGAGCAAACACCTATTTTGTCTAGATAAGTCTAGGTTCTGGCTGAGTTCTTGGTTTCAAACCCTGGCACCCTTTTGTCAACAGTTGAGAATACTGGAGAGCTGTTTCCAGCTTGCTTGCTTTTTCCTTTTCACCAAATTTCCCTTCTCTTTCTCTTTCCATTTCTTTGTCTTTCTGTCCTTTATTTCTCTCTTTCCTTTCTTGTACTGGGGGGTGAATCTCAGGGCCTTGTGTATAGGGGTCACTTCCACTGCTGAGAGATACCTTCAGTTCCCCCATCCAGTTATTTCAGGGTAGTTCTGCTTGAGAGTGACACCGAGCTCCCCGAGATGCAGAAACACTGACTTGTTCTTTGGTGGCTCTTGCAGTGGGTGCAAAAGTATTCCTAGGAGCTGGGGAGATGGCTCAGCAGATAAGAGCCTTCCCTGCTCTTGGGGCCTCTGCAGGAACCACATGGTGGCATTACATTCACACATTGGCACACTTATTTTAAGTTCCATGAGTGGAAGTTTTCAGTGAGGATTTTTCTGGAATAATTCTCCTATGACTGAAACATGCACAACTTCCCTTTAGCTCCATTGAATAATTAGCTTGAAGCTCAGCCTTTTGTGAGCATGAATGAGTTGTCTGCATTGTTTTGATTGACATTTTACCTACTGTTTTATTACCTACTCTTTTACAGGCTAAGTCTGCTCCTTCAAAAAGCCAGGCCAAACCTGTTGGTGTCAAAATCCCCACTTGTAAGATCACCCTTAAAGAAAGCTTCCTGACCTCTCCAGAGGAGCTCTATAGAGTGTTTACCACGCAGGAGGTGAGTGAGCCTGCTCTCAGCCTCAGCACGAAAGGCCTCCTGACACCAGCAGAGGTGGAGGGGATTTTCATGTGTGTGAGTGGGAGCCACTACATTCTTACCTAAGGTGTAGCTCAGTGGTACAGCACTGATGTACAAGGTCCCAAGTTTGGCTCTCTAGCACCGAAAGGAAGGAAGGAAAGGAGAGAAGTATGAGTCTGAAGTCATGGCATCATGGATTCAGAATTGTGCTCTGCTCCTAGCTTAGTCTGTAGAGGACTGGACAGGGAGGCAGTGGGTCTCCAGGAAGACTCGGGACTCGCAGGTCTCAGCTGCTGTGTGTCCAGGCATCCACTGAGGCCGTGTCTTCTGCCTTCTGTTTCCATGCAGCTGGTTCAGGCCTTTACCCATGCTCCCGCAGCCTTGGAAGCCGATAGAGGTGGGAAGTTTCACATGGTCGATGGTAACGTCACTGGGGAGTTTACTGACCTGGTAAGTAAATCTCTTCCCAGGTTGTCGCCTCCATTGGTTAGCTTAGTGATGTTTCTTGATGTCATGGGTAAAATTTGACACCTCTGTGATACTTTTAAAAACAGTGCTGGGATTTGAATTTTCTGGCAAATTTCACACAATCACAAATACCAATGCTTCACCTGGCTGGGGTTGGGTGCACTATGGTGCCCCAGCAGACTGAACTCAATTTTTCCAGGTCCCCGAGAAACACATTGCTATGAAGTGGAGGTTTAAGTCATGGCCGGAGGGTAAGTAACGATTTCATGGTCCCCAAACACTTATTTCCTGGCTTATGGCTGTCCAGAAACTCTGGGTCTGACACTCCCTTCCCATAGGGCACTTCGCTACCATCACCTTGACTTTCATTGACAAGAACGGAGAGACAGAGCTGTGCATGGAAGGCCGCGGCATCCCTGCTCCCGAGGAAGAGCGGACGCGGCAAGGCTGGCAGCGGTACTACTTTGAGGGCATCAAACAGACCTTTGGCTATGGTGCACGCTTGTTTTAGGGCCAACAGAGTTCTAGCCGTGTTGAAACGTTAGTCCAGCCCTCTCTCGATGGGCTTGTGACTCACAGGATTGCACCATCCCAACTGCTAACTTGGGGCTGGGGCCCTCCCTTTCACATATACCTTGGGTTTGTGCATGTTTTCTGCTGGGTGGGATCTGAGGGTGATTTCTCTTTTACGTGTACATATACTAAGTAAACAGAATTTTAAAGGCATGCATTTCTTATAATCTGTTGACTGGCCGCAATTGATTTGAAGGCTTTGAATTTAAATAGATACAAGGGGTTTGAAAGCTTCATTCTAACTATAGGTAATGAAGACACACAGAGCGAGATGAGTACTATAGGATACTCCTGTAATCCCATACTTAGGAGGTGGAAGCAGGAGCTTCTGAGTGGGTGATCCCTGGCTACATAGGAGGTTCAAGGCTAGCTTGGACTATAAGACCCTACCTCAAAAAAATGGGGCTAGAGAAATGGCTCAGTGGTTAAGAATACTAGCTATTCTTGGAGCAAAGTTGGATTCAATTCCCAGCGCCCACATGGCAGCTCACAACCATCCAGTTCCAAGGGATTTAATGCCCTCCTCTGGCCTCTGCATGTGGTCTCCATAGACATACATACAGGCAGAGCACTCATACACAGAAAAACAAGAAGTGTGGCTGTTGCTGACAGCAGGATTCTTGAGCTGGTTTATTTTCACATGGCTGCCTTCTTACCACATGGGAGGCTGGTCCTCTTTGGAATATACATCCCTAAGAAGTACAGGGAGTGGGCACCTGGTAGAGGTGGGTCCTGGACTCCCTCTGCTAAGAGGTGACCACAGAAAGATGACCAGTAGCTCTGTAGAGTGCTGCACTCCTGTTCTTGAATGCCAGCCTCAGCTCACTGGCTCATGGGTCCTGTGACAGCTTTGTTCATCTTACAAAACTTAATTAAGCCTTGGGCTTTTTTTTTTTTTTTTTTTTTGAGGCAAGGTCTTGCTATATATATAACCCAGCTGGCCTTGAATGCAGGAATTTCAGAGGCATATTGCCACATGTGATCCTTTTAATATATGTTGACATGTATTTGCCTCTAGCATATTAGTTTAAGAGCCCAAATCCAACAGCTGATACTGGACGTGGCTGGCATTTGGAATAGACCATAACCACAGAGCTGGTACTAACCTTGTGTGGACTGTCTTGCCTTGCCCTGTTAACCCATAGAAGCCCATGTCTCCAGCATGCTAGCATAGCCCTCCTGAAGTAGAAAGTTCCAGGCCTCTTAGTATTCCACCCCGCAAAAAAGGAAGTAATCTCTGACCTTTTAGTGTTTGGAATGTAAGTGTACTGAGCTGCAGACTAAGTGTACTTGGGAGCAGTCACTCCTAGCTGATCCTGCCTCTCTCTGTCCCCCTTCCCCCAACCCCAGCATGAATTAGCACTCTGTAAAGACATCTACTCATCTCCATTTCATTAGGCAGTGGTGGGGCCTGCAGTCTAATCCTACATGATTTGGCAGATTTTAAGATCAATTTATCTTGATGTTCATTATTCAGGTAAGCACTGGACTAAGATTGCCCCTAATTTGGCATTCTATCTGCCTATGTGGGACCTAAAAGATACTTTGACAGAGACCTTGGACTCCACCTTAAATCATTGAGCTCCTCCTAATATAGGCAGAAAATGGGAGCCCTGCCTTCCCTGTCTCTCAGTTCCAGAATAGGAAAAATTGTAGAGAGATGACACCATAGTGAAAGCCATGTTCCCATCAGGTGACATGCTTTTTCATAGCCTGTCAACCATTGCTATGTCACTTGGTAACATTTCAGTCAGCCATCTGACGCCACCATGCCCACAGTGAAAATAAAACCATGGGCTTGTTTTGAGCGATGAATACTTACTTCACTTCCTAGCCAGGCAGGCAAATTTCCTTGTCTATAAAATGGCTCTAATGGGTACCTTTTTTGAGACTTATCCAAGGTACATAGTAGGGTGATGGGATGGTGTGCGCCTCTACTCTTGAAGCTCTCACAAGCTCAGCCATACTAGTCCTAGAGACATCTATGTAGAGAGTAAACACCAGGTTAGCTGAGCTAGCTACAGAAGGGGACTGTCTTTTAAGAATAAATAAGGATGCACTAGGTAATGCCTGTGCTGACTTCTGGACCTGAAAACTCATACTGGTGGGGTGAGCACATGCCGTTAGTACCAGCACTTGGGAGGCAGAGGCAGGTGGATCTGTGTGAGTTCATCCCAAGATAGCCAGGGCTACCCAGTGAAACCTTGTCTCAAAAAACCAAACCAAAGCGCTCAAGAGATGGCTCAGCAGTTAAGAGCCCTGACTGCTTAGTTCAAATCCCAGCAACCACATGGTGACTCACAACCATCTGTAATGGGATCTGATGCCCTCTTCCGGTGTGTCTGAAGACAGCTACAGTGTACTCATAAATAAAATAAATCTAAAACAAAAACATGATATGACATACAGGTTTAGCTCATATTGTAACCCCCAGAACAATGTAGTTTCTGCACTCAAGAGTCACCTGGGGAACATGTTCAATGCAGAATCCCAGACTTGGCCTCTACGAATATTTTTACCCAAGTGTAGATGTGGGGTCCACACATTTGCATTTTAGTGTCTTAGATCACTGGTGTCAGGGTCACATTTTTAGAACCTCTTCAAATAGAAAGAAAAACCTACCTGTAATGGA
This sequence comes from Micromys minutus, assembly GCF_963924665.1. Classification (NCBI taxonomy): domain Eukaryota; kingdom Metazoa; phylum Chordata; class Mammalia; order Rodentia; family Muridae; genus Micromys; species Micromys minutus. The sequence goes on from NC_137969.1 coordinate 231,208,001, forward strand.
GGAAGAAGAGGAACAGAGTAAAGGAGAGTTTGGAACAGCCTATATGCCTGAGGGAGAAGGAGACAAAACTATCTAGGTGGTTGGAGCTACATAGTAGCAGTATTCATGGAGTAGTCCTTGCTTGGTGCACACAGGGAGCCTAGTCAGAAAGGTGCTTGACAGAAGGCTGAGCTGAAGAGGAAGGGCCTTCTCTGATTTCAAAGCCTCTTGTATCTGACACTAGCTGTTCTTTAAGCTCCCATTTCAGAGGTTCAGTGACCCCGCCATTGGTGCTTTTCCTCCTGCACAGGTGTTCCATCAGCTTGTAGCCACCTGCACAGGTCCTTTCTCCTTTGTGAAGCTTGAATAAACTTGATTTCCTGTCTGATCTGCTACTCCCCTGAGAGACTCCCTGAAACTCCTCTTTCTTTCCTTTCTCTTACCTGGGACTTGATGTGGCGACAATTTAGTAAGGCATTAAGATGATGTTGAAGTGCCAAGTGTCTACTAGAAAGGAGATGGAGCCTAGGGGAGGGACTCTAGATGCTTCTCCGTTTTTTTAAGGTTTCTGCTAAAACAATGAGCAAAAGGTGGCAGTCATACACAGGTATGCAGCTATGCAGGGACTGGAAGAAGGGGATCACTTGAGCTTGGGAGCTGGTAGCCAGCCTAGGCAAGCAAGAAAGACCCAGCCCAAAACAAAATATGCTTGTCCTCTGGGGGGGGGGGGTGTGGATGGGGCTCATATCCAAGGGTTCATGCTAGGCAGGTTCTCTACCCCTGAGGTACATATCCAGCACTATTGTTCTTTCCAAGCTGCTCTCCTATTCCCCCAGAGTCCCAGCATTTCCAGACCCAGAAGCCACACCTTCCTGCACAAGGACCATGGGGTGGGGTTTGGTACTCTGAGCACAGATACATCTGGCCCTCCAGGCTCTTAGGTGACCAACAGCAGTAATGTCTACCTTCTCTGTGGTGGGCTCTAATCTCCCTGTAGGGTGTCTGATGAGGGCACGGGCCCGCCTCTCATCTCAGGTAGGATCCCCTCCAAGCCAATCAAGTGAAGTGGCTCCACTTCGCTGTGGAGTAAATGCAGTTTACCTGTGTCATAGACTTGGAATTCTGTGCCCCTGAGGTCTAGCCAGCTTCTAGACCTGCTCAAAGGTGTGACTAATGGTTAGTCTAGTCTCTGTATTCATGAAGCACAGAGGGCAGCTGCTTCAGGAAATCACAAACCCAGCCTACAGGAGCTTGAGCTGGGCGATAGGGGCCTCTGCACCCTCCATCCTGCCAGGCCCCAAATCCTTTATCAAACTGTATGTGAAAATAAAGTGCTTTATTGCTGAGGATCCCGGGACAGCTTCCGGACAGCTGTGGATGGGGCTGGAACTCAAGTTCCCTACCAAGGCCTTTTGGAGGATTTGTGAATGGAGACAGAAAGTCTACAACATTTCAGCTCCAGAGAAACCAAGGACTTGTGGTTTGGGGATGAGAGGTGTCCGGGTACGCTGGGAACCAAAGCACATGGCTCCCAACTCCAAGTCCAGTGATTTCAGTGGTGCCACCTGGGGCATTAAGTGGGCCACTGATGTGGATACCAACACCACAAAATGGCCCACATCTGACATCGGGACTGTCTGCCCTGTCACATTCAACACAGGCACATGATACTTCTGAGCCCACCCACATGGAATACTGAGCTCATCCCAAGCCAGGTTGCCATGGCTGTGACAACCTGCACGTGTCTATCATCTGGGAACGGAATTAAGGAGAAGGACCAGAAACAGCTGGTGATTCCACTGGAACCAGTCTCCCCTCAGCTCCACTGACTTCCTGAGCCCACGGATGACCTCACAGAATGGACCAGAGTAGAAGCTGTGTGCCCCAAGGAAGGGTGTTACACGGACTCTGCTAGCCCAGCAAAAAGCAGCTATAGGGTCAGATGAAAGGACTGTCCTTTCTTGTCCCAACCCTTCCTGTGTTCTTCTGCAACTGGACATAGGGTAGGGGTCTAAGGGATTCACAGAAGATCCTGGGAACTGAACCACCCTGGCTCAATCCCAAACAGGGAAAGGCAGAAGGGCCCTGTTCTGAGAGAAAGGGGAGAGGGCTCATGGCCAGACTGGGATAGCTCCTCTCCTTCAGGCACATCCCCAACACATCCCAGGGGCCTTATGTCTGACACACCCTCCAACCTTCTCACCAGTCCTTGAGATGCCTAGGTTATCCTGACTCAGGATCACAAGAGGTGGGTATGCATACCTGATGGCTTCTCAGATAAGCCCTAATACTTGCCCAGTGTGGGCAGGGGCAGGGTAAAGGGCAGAAGGGCCATTCTCTAATTCCTCTTCAGTACTCTTTGGCCTCTTGCAGTTGAGCCAGGTACTCTTCCTCTGATGGGTTGTCTGCGCAGGCCCGGCCATTGTTGGGGGGGCGCACAGTGTGGTAGCGGCTCCAGTCCCCCTTACACAGGATCCAGGGCAGCGTATCCACCTTGAAGTGCAGCTCAGGTGAAAAGTCAGTGCTGACTAGGTCCGGAGCTCCTGCCCCTTTGCCACGGGTCAGCAGCCGGCTGCCTTCATCATAGCAGCAGTGCTGGGCAGCCAATGTGCTGCTCTCGCCAGACAGCATGGAGCGCAGGCAGAAGCGCGCGGTAGGCTGGTAGATGTCCAGGCGCTCCCGCGGGCCACTCGCATCCCGCCATTGGAAGCTGCGGCCCTGATGTTCGTCCTGCAGGCTCACAGCACGGTACACCGCCTCCAGAGGGTATGCACACGGGCAGCTGGGCAGGTCCTTGAGCACTTGGCTCAGGTACTTAGCCAGGAAGTCGCTCTTGCAGTTCAGCCATTTCTCACAGCTGTCCACATCTGCAGAGGGGAAGGAGGCACAGCACAGTGCTGATCAGAGTTGCAGGCCAGCCCCCAGACCCTTGGGAGCAAGGAGGCTGGTTATAATTAAGGTCAGTCATGTGGAGAGAAAGTGCAAACCCCAGCTGGGGCAAAGGTATTGCTTGGGAAGGCCTTTGGAGCCGAAGTAGGAGTCAAGAAAAATATGGAGGGGGCTGAAGAGAGATGGTTAAGAGAACTGGCTGTTCATCCAAAGAACCTGGGTTCAAATGCCCAGCATCCACATGGTAGCTCACAACTGTCTGTAACTCCAAGATCTGACACCCTCGAACAGGCAAAACAGTAATGTGCATAAAATAAAAGTAAATTATTTAAAAAGATATAGAGCAGATAAGGGATACCCCATACCACCACACCATCCAGGCACCTGAATCAGGAAGCTTTCCAGGGTTCAGAATACTGGCTTTGGGCTGGCAGCCCCCCGAGGGACACTGGCATTTATTCTTCAGGTTCTGGACTGTGGGAAAGATCCTGGGATCATGAGAGGGGGGCTGGGATAAGTGGGGATATCTTTTTTGCTGTTCCGTTCTGTGAGGCAGGGTCTCACATTTTCTAAGCTGGCCTCAAACTTATGATGTAGCTGAGGATGACTTTGAACTTTCAACCCTCCTGTTCCCATCTTACAAGCACTAAGATTACAGCCACGAATTACCATCCCAGTAGAGCCTTGCTGGGATTGAACAGGAGGGGGGCGGGGAATGAGTGCTAGACAAGCCTTCTCTCAACTGAGCTAGCTCCGTCTCCAACAAAGAATCCGCAGCTTTTGTCTTGTTTTTCATTTTAACTCATTTTATGTGCATGGGTGTTTGACTACATGTGTGTTTATATATCACATATGTGGAGAGCCAATGGAGGAGAGAAAAGTATGTCCTCCTCAGATGGAGCCTGCCAGGGAGAAGCAGAAGTCCCCTCTTTCTTTGCCCTCAGCATCTTCCCTGGGTTTCCCATCAAGACCTTGTAGGAACCTGGAGCTTGGCAAGGGTACTTGGCTCCAATCCCTCCCACCAGAAGATGTGCTCAGTGACTCCTGCTATACAGTGATGCCCCATCCTCCCAAGAGAGAGGGTCCCCAAGACCCAAACAGCAAGGTCTAATCCCCAACTAACCTGGATCAAGCATATCCGTAGCATTGTGGGCAAGGGGCTGCCACCCCTCACTGGGAAAGCCCAACTCGTTCTCCTCTGCAGTGCCTTTGGGAAGAGAGGAGGCCAGGCTGGTGGTGTCTCAGGGCACTCTGCTCCCAATAGGGAAGCCCAGCCCTCACTAGGCTCTTGGTGCCCACAGCAGCTGAGACAGGCCTGGGACAGGACCACCACATTCATGAGCTTCCCGTACCCCTCTCCAAAGCCCACCCTTCCTACAAGTATCCCATCTTCACAGTCTCAAGGAACTATGGTCACAGTGTGAGCCATATTAGCCACTCCCGTGCAGGGGCAGGAACTTCTCTCACCAGGACAGGGGGGAAGGTCGCAGACTCTGGACTCTGTGGCAGTACAGGCATAGCCGCAGGGTCGGGTTCTCTGCTGATGACCGCTGCTGCAGCTGCCGCTGCAGGGAGACCAGGTGCTCCACTCCTCCTGGGGTTCATAGTCTGGGTTGAAATAAGGGGCCAGGATGAGTGTTCTCAACCCCCAGGGCACACTGTTGTGAATTGGCAAAACGGCACCCCTTTATCCCTGGCCAATGTATGGAGCATGATTGGAGCACCTGTCCCATCAGTTAGAGGTCCTTGTGCAGTGAACAGTCTGTGCAAATGGGTCAAAAGGTCCTGTGGAGACAGAACAAACTTGGGACTAGAAGGCCCCTGGCTCAATATCAGTGTGACCTTAGGAAATTCACTTACATTTCTGTGTGTTTTCATGTCCATCGGAACCAAGGAAGAAGAGTCGATAGAATGTTTGTCTAGCATGAATTCAGCCCTGGGGTCCATCCCGGCACCAGGTACGGTGAGGAATGCCAGCAATACCAGCCGTGGGGACATGAGGGAGGGATAAGAAATCCAAGGTTGGGCTGGAGAGATGGCTCAGTGATTAAGAGCACCAACTACTCTTCCAGAGGTTCTGAGGTCAATTCCCAGCAACCACATGGTAGCTCACAACCATCTGTAATGGGATCTGATGTGTCTGAAGACAGTGACAGTACTCACATACATAAAATAAATAAATCTTAAAAAACAGAAAAAGAAAGGAGTGAACTGAGATACAAAGAGGGTATGTGACTTGCCTGAGAACACTCAGCTGCTGAGCAGCGGGCTGAGTAGGTATTCACACTCACAATCCAAAAATGAGATTCGTTGTGAGAGCTCGGGGCTGCTGTGCAAGTCAAATATTGCAGAAAAATTAACCCTTAATGCCGAGAGTCGCTTTTGAACGTTCAGTGGAATCTGCACAGGTCTAGGCTGCTGGCCTGCCCAGTGCTCCCTGCCTGGGAGGCTCTCCTCCTTCTCTCCAACTCACTCCCACTCTGGACCTCGTAGGGCAGCAGCTGGAGATACCAAGCCAGACTACTCACCATAGCTGTCTGGTTCCTGGAAGTCCTGGTCCTGAGAACCAAACCAGCCATAGTCCCAGTTGTCTACGGCCCCACTGGACCAAGGCTCCTCATCCTCATCTTCTTCAGTGCCCCCTTGGTCCTCACCCTCGCCATACTCTGTAGCATAGTCCTTTCCTTCTTCCTCCTCTGCTTCCCCTGGAGCCTTGTCTTTGAAGCTGGTGGCTCCTTCTTCACCTTCCTGGTAACCCCAGAAGAGGGGCCAAAAGAATTCCCTGGTGGGCAACCAGCTAGGGGCATGCAGGGGCCAGAGATTGCTGGGCTCAGAAGGCAGGTCCATCTCTACCTCAGCCTGAGGGTCCTCTACCACCTCAATGGTCACCTGTGGGAAGGACAGACATGTGCCAGAGAGGGCAGCAGGCTCAGCAGAGGACTCCAGAGAGAAGATGAACCAGAAGCCAAGTCCCACCATTGCCACCAAGCCTCAACATGGCCTCTCAGTGAGCAAGGGACACTGGGTAGGACTTTCAGAATCACCCAAACGTAGACTCATTGAGGCAAATCCAGCAGGTTCCAGACCCAATGGTTTAGGAGAAGCTGTTTGGAATTCTGCCACTGCCATCCATGAGCTGTCTGGCCTCAGGATCCAGAATCAGCCCAGAGCAGGGCAGGGGTGGGAATGAGAGGTAAGGTCCTGTGTCAGATGCCCAGATCACCCTCAGGAGTATTCCAACTGCACTGACCACGTACATGGAATCATCTCTGTGGATGTGACTTTTAACATTATTCTCAGGCACTTTCAAATAAGAAGAGGTCACAGGACAAAATTCAGGGGCAGGAGGGCTTGGGGTGGGGGACAGCAAACTACAAAGAGAAACGTGAGTGTGGTGGGGATACTTTCACTTTCAATCCCAGCACTTGGGGCACAGAGGCAGGCAGATCTCTGTGAGTTTGAGGCCAGCCTGGTCTACAGAGTAAGTTCCAGGACAGACAAGACTATACAGAGAAACCCTGTCTTGAAACAACAACATCAACAATAACAACAAAACCAGAGAAGGAAGCTGAGCACCCCCTGAATGACTAGCATCACTAGACGGACACTTGCAACTTGTCTGCGTATGTGCACTTTTTTTTTTTAAATACAAGCAGACAGATTTTAAACAACTGCAGACTGTCCTGTACTTTTGCATGAAAAGTATATGAACAGGCAGATCTGTTATCCTTGAAGGTTTGGGATAGGCAGTACAGGACTCATGGCTGGCTTTCCTGGAACATTTTTTGTAGGCTTTCTCATGCTCCAGCCCTCCCCATTTCAAACTGAACCCTTTTCCTCCTCACAATAGGTTTTTTGGGCCAGGGGGTCACACCTGTGGGACATTCCAGCAGGTCTCCACCACATTCTAGTACCCATGGCAGAGTCAGGGACAGGGTGTCCAGTACTTGGTACTCACAATAGCCTTACAAGGCTGCTGCCTTTGTCCCCTGCTATATCTAGAGTCAAGGCTCTAGAGCCAAGAGACTTTCTGGCAAGTAGAAGGGTAGATACCCTTCCCACAATGCATTGGGAGTCCTCTGTCTTCACATGGCCAGCAGAAGAGTAAGAGTGAGGCTCAGTTGCCAGCCTAGCACCTCCTAGAGGTCCCCTAGACAATTGACCATTCTACAGTCTCACCTGGATATTAGGGTTTGGTGCGCTCAAGTCTGTGTTAGCCAACCCTGGCAGCTTCTGCAGCTCCAGCAGCAGAGGGGTGTTTTCCAGAGTTCTGGGAGGAATGGCTGTACCCAGACTCATAGCTGCTGGCTCAGGGACTGTCTGGCACCTGGGTTGACATGAGTCTGCCAGCAGATGGTTTCCAGGGAATCCTGATGTTGTCTCCTTATCCTTGGGGGAGCTGAGGTCTGGGGCAGGTGAGGCCTAGGAAGAAGGAAAGGCGAGTGACCTTCTGGAGGCAGGAAGCCTGGGCCTGGTTGTACCATACTCCTGCCTGTTACTGTGAGCATCTGGAGTATATGTTTAGAAGGTTTTAATGGCTCTAGTGGGTAGGAGGGGTGCAGCTAAGCAGAAGAAATGAACTGTGTTCACTAAGTGGTCTTTTTTCAAACCGTTTTCCCCCTGTGTCTGTGTATGCCACATAGGGCTCTAGTTAACATGTGGAACTTTCTCTTTTCCACATGGGTTTGAGGGATGAAGCTCAGATTATCAGGCCTGACAGCAATGCCCTTATCTACTGAGCATCTTGCCAGCCCACAAAGCATTGACAGCAGAAGCCAGGACGCACACAGCACAGCCCAGCTTACTCATCTTACAGATAAAGAGACCCAGAAGAAAGAAACGGCTACTTGCACCAGTAGCTCCAAAGTGCTGTTTTTAGCCTCCCATCCCAGGTCCTTGTCCCCTTATCCTACACACACACACACACACACACACACACACACACACACACACACACACACGGAAAGAACCTGGTCATATTGGGGTGTGGGCAGCAGGCCTGTTCCCATCCCCTCTACATAACCCAGACATATGGCCCTGTCCTCAGAATCTACTCAAAGGCAAATTCTCCTCTGGTCTGCTTGGGCCTTACGCCTCAGTTCTTCTTGTCTGCTCTTGTGACTGTCTGATAGCTAGTCTGCTCCTCCACAGGTTGTACGTGGTATCTGTCTTAGTCACTGTTCTATTGCTGTGCAGAGACACCAGGGCCAAGGCAACTCTTATAAAGGAAAACATTTAACTAGGGGCTGGCTCACAGTTTCAGAGGCTCAGTCCATTGTCATCATGTCAGGGAACATGGCAGCATCCAGGCAGGCATGGTGCTGGAGAAGGAGCTGAGAACTGACATCCTAATCCACAAGCTGAGAGAAAGAGAAACTGGGCCTGGCTTAGACTTTTGAAACCTCAAAGCCCACCTCCAGTGACACACTTCCTCTAACAAGGCCACACTTTCTAATCTTTCTCCCTGATGACTAAGCATTCAAATATGTGGCCTATGGGGGGGACATTCTTATTCAAATCACCTCAGTGCCTAAGCCAGGATTGTCCTTTGTCAGCTGAGATGGTGAGGGGAAAAAGCCCCTGGGTATTCCTAGCAGCTCCTCAGCATTCACCTCAGATGGTAGACACTGGGCACCATGCCCACTACCTATTTCTGTTCCCTGGGTACCCATAGCAAGGCAGGAGGAGAAGCTCCTTCCAGGGACACCTTGGTGGGTCCTCCCCAGGCCCCAGCCTTGCCCCTTCCCACCTAATCTCTGGTGTAGCACGGGACAACTTCTTATGAAGAGTCAGGTAAGAATGGCCCCAGAGGCCAGTTCCGCTTCCTACCTAGGCCTTCAGTGAGGTGAGAGCCCTGTCCTACTTAAAAGGAAACTTATCGTTTTCTTACTAGACACGTCCACAGCATGCACTGTGTAGCAGACACTATTTGTGTGTGTGTGTGCGTGTGCTTGCGTGTGCAGACTCACATGTGCGCATGCCTGTGGAGGCTACAGTACAGCTTTGGTTGTCCTTCTTCAAATACCATCCACCTTTTAAAAAATTGCTTTTAGGCAAGGCAGTGGTGGCACGCATCTTTAATCCCAGCACTCAAGAGGCAGAGGCAGACAGATCTCTGTGAGTCCAAGGCCAGCCTGGTCTACAGAGTAAATTCCAGGACAGCCACACAGATATACTCTGTCTCAAAAATACAGAAAGAAAAAAAAAAGAAAATTAAAATTCTATTTTATGAGTATGAGTGTTTTGCCTGCCTCTGCCTGAGTGCTGGGATTAAAGGCATATGCCACCATGCCCAGCCCTATAAAGTTCTTTGCCAATCGACCGGGCATTATTCTACATATACTTGTTTGTCTATGAGGGTCTCATGTAGCTGAGGCTGGCCTCAAACACCTGACCTTCCTAATTCTACCTAATAAATGTGTGCCACCATACCTGTTTTTACATGGTGCCAGGGATCCATCCCAGGGCTTCATGTATGCTAGCTGAGCACTCCACTACCTGAGCCATACCTCCAGTTTCTTATTCTAAACACTCCATCATGCACGCATCTCCTGACAATGTCTACAGGCAGGTACTAGCTCCCACTGCGCCTTTCTAAACAATAACAATGAAGGTAAAGAGAGGCAAATGCCCTTCCTGAAGTCACACGTTGGGCGGCAGAGCCGGGGTTTGAACCCCGGGCCATCTGGGACCAGGTTTCTACTCTCTGCCTTCGTTCGATATAACTACAGGTTAAGGATACCGAGTCTATTCCTTTCTCAGTCTAGCTGCTCAATCAGTCTAGATATTTTCTCTCTCAGTCTTCTTCTCTTGCAAAGTTGCAAAGAGAGATGCAAACTCTGCCTCTTCCTCTTGGATATCCCTTTCTGTGACTCAGAGATGTCTGCTTCCAAGGCTCTGACACCAAACGCTTGAGCCTAGGTCACCCTTCTGCCCTCTCAACCTTGGGATCAGCCTCTTGATGGGTCAAAGCAACATGGGACACACAGATGGTACAGAGTGGAGACATCCCTCTGCTGACTCATCTGGAGACCGGAGCATCTCTGGTACTGCCTCCCTGTAGCACATCACCATAGCCTGACTGTCCTGACTCCCTACTTAGAGCCCCCACTCTGCTGCAGCCTCAGCCACATACAGGTGGCCTTGGGTGGCTTTAGTGGCTGCTGTGGATGCCCTTGTCACAAGTAGGAGGTGGTGGGTTACAGTGGTGAAGCTACAGGTTTTCAACTGGGAAAAGCTTGCTAAGTCTGGAGTGACTGTTGGGTGAGGAAAGGTGGCACCTAGTGACCAGTGAAAGAACAGTAACTACCAGATGTGAACTCTGACCTTTGACCTTTACCTACAACATGGGAACAATAATGGCAGATAGCCTAGCTAAGACCCTGCTATCCTGAAGACACACAGAAAATTGCTTCTCATCCCTCCCCACCATCTTCTCTGCCAACCCCAAGGACAATTAAAGCCAGGGAAAGCTCTAACCTTGAGTCCTAGCTGCCCACGCTGCCCTTCCTTCCCTACATACCCCAGGGACCTCTTGGACTGAAAAGCAGCCTCTGGGGCACTGTGGGGTTGGAGAGGGACAGAGAAATCCCATGTGGGGGTCCTTTAGGTGCCTACCCTAAAAAGAGCTAGATGTAGGTGGTTCTTTTGGAAGGTGACCCCCAGGAGACACGGCAGGGACTGGAAGAGAAGGACTGGGGAAGGGAGGAGGTTAATAAAGTATCACTGAGCTGGGACCACAGTGGGCATCAGGAGCTCTGTCTTAGCTGGCAACTTGGGGTCCAGGGGTGGAGCCTGTTTTCCATAGGGGAAGAGTTGGAGTATCTATGTACCAATTCTACCGGCATTGGTAGATTTCAGGATAGCTCGGAACAGCTTTGGACACACTCCACTAGTGAAGAAAAAATCCCAACAATCAATAAACAAATAAATCACCTGCCCTTCCCTACAAGATACCCTCCCTTCTCTGCTAAGTTCCCATATTGCTTTCATAGTGAATGTTCAAAATACACAGCTCCATTCTCTTGATAGACAACGTCAAACCTTTTCTGTCTATGCTGCAAGTTCTTTCTCTTTCACACACACGAACACACACACACACACACACACACACACACACACACACACACACACACTCACTTGTTCCCTGGCTTGTCCTGGCAGCACTGAACCAAGTGCTTCCAGATGGGATCAGTATTCTGATCCCCTTCCCTGCCACAGGGCCACACTTGGCCACTGGCCTGTTTCCACCCTCTACTTCCTCTGTGCCTCAGGGATCAGGAGCTTGTCCCATACCAAATCTGGACCCAGGTGTAGGTCGCTGCTGTCCCTCCTTGAAGCCCCAGCTGCTAAGGCCCAGGCCCATGTATACAGAGCCTGACTGTACACTCAGTTGCTTTGGCCTTGCAAAAAGTCTAGACACCTAGTCGTGATGCTATGGGTAGGAGCATGGGACTAGGTTTCCCCTCTCTGCTCCCCTCCTGATTAGTACAGATTGTTCTACCACGCACCCTGGCACCTAGGTGGGAACTCAGAGCTCCTCAGCATCATGTGAGTACCGCTGGCAAAGCAGTGTTCTCAGTACAGGTCAGGCCTCATGGTGTACCTCACAGGCCCACTTGGGTTGACTGCTCTGCTCTTGCTGCTGTTGAGATTCCAAGGCTCACAGCTATGCGGTCGGGCCTGCTGAGCAGCTACATGGCCTGGGTCTCCGAGTCTCCTCAATTGGGCAGATCCTACATCCATCACTCTGTGCCAAGGAGAAGAAGCTGGGGAGTGGCATCTGAGACGTCAGGTCAGGCAGGAGTCTGTCCTCTGAACTTTAGTGCCTTGCCAACGTCAGACAGGGTTATACCTCAGGTGTGCTACACTATATGCTGAATGAACAAGACATTAGGACACTGTCATAGTCTCCTTTTATATCTCTTGTCACTTTTTGGTTATTATAATAATAACAATTATTATTATTATTTGGAGAAAGGGTCTTGTGTAGTCTGGGCAGACCTCAAACTCAATATGTAAGAAAAAAAAATGAGTGAACTTTTCATCTTCCTGCCTCTGCTTTTAGAGCTATTGAGATTAGAAATATGCACCACAGGCTGGGGAGTTAGTTCAGTGGTTAAGAGCACTGCCTGCTCTTACCAAAAGTCCTGAGTTCAATTCCCATCACACACATGGTTCATGACCGTCTATGAAGGGATCTGATGCCGTCTTCTGGCTTGCAGGTGTACATGAAGCAGAGTAATCATACATAAAATACGTAAAATAAACAAAAACATAAGTTAAAAAAATTAAAAGCCAAGTATGCATCACCATGTCTGTTTTTCTGTTTGATTGGTTTTTGGTCTTTCAAGACAAGGCCTCTTCTCTGTATAGTTCTTGCTGTCCTGGAACTCTCTCTGTAGACCAGGCTGGCCTTGAAGTCAGAGATCTGGCTGCCTCTCCCTTATAGCCATAAACCTCTAGCACTCGGCACCCCGTTCGGCTTTATGTTAGGGATGAAATCTAGGGTTTTGTGCATTCTAAGCAAGAACTCTACCAACTGAGCTATATCTCCAGGCTTGCTTCTGACCCTTGAAAGAGTACTTGACGGGGGAAGGGGGAAAGGAACCTACTGAGGTTAGTCTGCTGAGATCCACATCCAGGCCTCCATCCCCTCATCCCCCAGGCCCCTTCTCTCCCTTAACCATACTCCCTTTGTTCCCCACTGAGGGGGAGGGGAAACCTGGAGGGTCAGGAAGGCTCAGGGAGGTGGGCAGCTAGCTGCAGGAGGAGGCAGCCAAGACAAGCCCTAGGTTTGGTATTACAGAGGTTCCACATAGTTCCCTCCCTGACTGGCCCAACAGAAAGGCTGCAGGCACAGAAGGGTCACCTCTAGGACAACACCTGCATCTCCAGGCTGCCCCCCCATCCTCTCTCCTCCCTGCCCATGTGGGTTTGCTTTTCTGTAATTTTATGGACAAGGGATGAGGAGCTCCTGCTGATTATGCCTCCTGCCAGGTAAACAACACTGCAGGTTTGTCTTTCCTCTGTACACAGCAATTCCTTGTCAGCCCAGCCCTTCAGAATGCTCCCTACTACAGGGACAAGATACCCGCTGCCCATGTCCTGGGGACACTCCCAAGAACTCTGAGCCTAGAATAGTCCTCATCCCCCTCAGCCCCCCAGACACAAAGTTGAATTTGGTTCCTGGGTGTGTTACTGGATCCACTAACCATTGCTGCATCAATACATGAGAATAAAACAATGCCCAAGAGAGGCCAGGCTCAGTGGGTGACATTTTTGTCTCAATGGGGCAGGAAGTAGAGCCATGTCATACTGTGCCTAAGCTCTCAACACGCTTGGCCTCTGCCTTGGGAATAATTGTAACTTTGAGTCCCAAGGTTTCTTACTCAGCACTACAGTTCACAAAACAGATTCTTGAACTTATTTTTGCCAGGGACATTACAGTGAGGCTCAGCATCAGACCTGCTGGAGTCCAGGGTGACACAGTTGGTTCACAGAGCTCCTGATTCTTCTCACTGTTAGGATCACAGGAATGTTCAACCACATCTGTCTCAAGGGCCTCTGGATTTGCCAAGAGTGGGGTTTCTTAATAATGGCCAGGGGAAATCAGGTGTGCTGGCCCACATCTACCACCCCAGCAGTTGAAAGGCTGGGGTAGGATTGTCTAGGCTAGTGAGCTCCAGGCTAGCCTAGACTTTGGGGTAAAAGCTTGTCTCAGAAAGCAACCTCCCACCCCCATCCCCAGAAATAACCACATCAAACAAAACAAACTGATACAAGCATGGGGTTTGATATATTTCAGAAACCAATTTGGTAACATCTGGCATTACAACATCTGGCCAGCATCAGATAAGCAGCTGGGGGCCATACCATGTAAAGGTGTGCTAACCTTTCTGGAACAGCTCTTTGTAGCCCACCTTGAGCCCATATATGTTTAGCATCTCTCTGATTTGGTTTTTGTTGTTGTAGATGGAATCTTGCCACATAGCCAGGAATAACCTTGAATTCATGATTCCCCTGCCTCAGTTTATACCCTCCGGTTTTAGTTATAAGGATCCACTAAGGAGCTAGTTGTTGGGAGGGTCAGTTATTTTGAACTTAGCACCCTGGTCCCAGGGATAGCTGTCTGCGTTTTCTCAATATGACCCTTGACTTGAAGTCACAGATTTGGAAACATATCAATGTGTCCCAACAGATGATGTAGCCCCTTTTTAAATTTTCAATCTTAATTTATTCATTGCTTTGTTTTTTTTTTTTTTTTTTTTTTTTTTTCCCCATGAGACAGGATTTGTCTGTGTCCTGGAAGTCACTCTGCCTGTGACTCCTGAGTACTGGAATTAAAATCATGGACCCACATATTTTGGTATTTTTTTGTTACAGAGTCTCATTTTGTAGCCCTGGCTGGTCTAGGACTAGTTATACAAACCAAGTTGGTCTTGAACTTGAGGCAACTCTGTCTCCTGACTGCTTTGATTAAAAGTACACACCATGCCCAGCTACGTTTAGATATATGTTTTTTAGGGCTCAGCCATGTTCTCAGCCAGGGTCCATCCTGGGCCTAAGGACACGGTTCTGACTGTAAAGTAACTCTTTCTCTCATACTAAAATATACTAAAAATAATTACAGCACAAAGGGGTGAGCACTAAAGTGAATATTAATGCCAAGGAACAGAAATGAAGCCAATCTATCTTTTTTATTAATTTTATCTTATTCTGAGACAGGGTCTCACGGGGCCAGGCTGGCCTCAGACTTGTTATGTAAGTGACAGTGACCTTGAGCTTGTCCTCATGCCTAAAGCCCCCCAGTGCTGGGATTACAAGCCCGTGTCACCATGCCCTACCAAGCCAATTTAACTTGACCACTATCATTACCCTCAGGTTAGTAGTGAGACTGACTAAAAGCCTCCGAGTTTTGGGTGTTTTGTTTTGTCCTTGTTGCTATGGTAGCTGTTTCTAGTTATTTCATTGTTTTGTTCTGTTTGCTTTTTCTTTGAGACAAATGTGGCTGTATAGCTCAGACTAGCCTGAGACCTGGCACATACTGGCCTCAAATGAGGGGTCCTGCTTTGGACTCCCGAAGGCTAGAAATCCAGGCGTTTAATAGTACATCCAGTTCAGCAGTCCCTGCATTTGTCCACGTTGGTGTTTCTCAACAATGGCCAGGTAGATGCACATCCCTCAGGAAACATTTGGCAGCATCTGGCCAGATGGCAGTGGCTAGGAACAGTGATAGGCACCTTGCAAAGCACAGGACAACTGCCCCCAGGACTACAAATTCCAGGCCCCAGAATGACAGCAGCTCTACTTCAGCCCTATAATTTACAGTACGCATTCCTACTGGGGGAAAGCTGGGAACGTGAGGAGAAAAAGGAAAAAAGGGCCACAGGATAAACTTAAGGGAGCCTTCCCATCCTCTGAAGGGCTTTAGAAGCCTGGGCTCTAACAATATGTCCCAAACTCCTGCTCAAGTCTTGCATTTAGTATCTCCTGTTTCCTACAGGTCCTGGTCCCTCAGTTTCCCCATCTTGGAAATGTGGGGGGGGGGGTCTTCCTCCAGAACAGCTCTGGGCAAGAAGAATCAGGCTGGTTCTCGCATTCAAACAAGCCTCCATGGAAATGTGGACCGGGATGGGGAATGTCCACTACAGCCGTTAGGCTGGAGCGCAGAGATTGGTGACTAAAACGGTGTTTCTTACACAGCCAGCACTCTTTCACCTTGCTCTTCCCTCTCAAGCCCCACATTCTTTGAAAGAATGCTGGCTGACGGCTCAACACCCAGCAAGGTGCAGAATGTTCTCGAGTACCTCAGCCTGCTTCAACTCCCAATGAAAACTGGAATCCTTGGTTGGTTAGAATTAAGGGGCTGCTGCAGGGGAATCACCTGGCCCAAGTCGGTAGCCCCAGGCCACTACTCCACAGAGCTCTGGTATCTCCTTTCTCCTCCACCCTAGCGTGATTTCTCAGGGGTGCGCCGCAACAGGTGAGATTCGCTCAGGGCGAGGAAGGGGTGGGTAGGACGCAGGAAGCCGGGCCACTGCGGAGCAAGGCACCAAATTCAACTTTTCCCTCTGCAGCCAGTACGTTACAAGCACCGCCAGGGCTCGCGGCCACGCGTGGAGAGTATAAACTCCTGTGGGCTCAGTGCTCCTGGCCATCGTCCGGCGCCCGCCCCGCTCCGTCCCTCCAGTCCCGCTCATCACTCACCTCCACCATCTTCGAGTGGCCGTGGGGCCCGGGACCTCGCTTCTTCAGTGGAAGACCTCGGCCGGCGGCCAGCAGCGCGGCCAGCAGCATCAAGGCGCGCGGGAGCCGCGCTCGGCCCGGCGGTGGCCGCATCGTGTCTCTGCGAGCCTTGCTCTGGCGGAGCCTCGGGGCTCCGGAGCGCGTTTGCGCCTGGCCTCGTCTCCTCCAGGGGCGGGAGCGCGGGCTGCGGCGCAGGCTCCGTCGAGCCGCGCGGGGAGCTCGCGAGGAGCGGCGTGAGCGCGCGCTCGGGTGCGCGCGGCCGGTGAGCATGGGTCGGCGAGCGTGGTCAGTGGCCCCGATGTCTCTCCCCCCACCCCTCCCCAAGGGGCCCCTCGGCGCTCGCGGACTCGTCCCGGCTCCGCGGGGCGGCTCCTTTGATCTGGAGGTCACCCCGCCCTCTGTCCCCGCCGCTGTCGCCGTCGCGGCCCCAAGCGAATTCCTGTCCGGGGAAGTTGCCACCCCGCGAGGCGCGCCCCGCGCGGGCCACTGCTGAGGGGCGAGGAGGCTGCGGCGCCACAGGAGCGCTCCTCGACGGCGCGGCGACAGCCGTCAAAACTAGCCGGGGCCTCACCGGCGGGGACGTGCGACCGACCGGCGGCGAGCGGCGGGAATCTTTGGAACCTAGGCAGAAGCGTGCGTGCCGCCTGGTAGGTTTGCGAGGGGGCTTTGCAAGATCTCAGCGTTGCCTGGGATGAGGAGCGGGCCGCCACATTGCGATCCCACTCCCGGTCCCCTTTCAGCTCTGTCAGAACCAGGAGACCACGCAAACCACAGTCCCAGAACAGCGGGTGGGTTGTGGTGGGGTAAGCCTGAGTGCAGGGGTCTGAGGCTCTGTCCTGCAGCTGGTGTCGCTGATCACTGGGACGGCCCAGCCCCTTCTGCCAGACCTTCGGGTTGGGTCTTCACAGCAAGCCACTGAGCGGCGACCTCTGGGCAGCTAGAATATCGGAGTTGTGGCTTAGACCAGGAATCCTAATGGTGGAGGGATGCGAGGAGGACCGAAGGCAATCAAGGTGATACCCACCTGGGATGGACGCCGGAGGGAGCCTGGAAGCGAACCCGTGGGCAGAGGAGAGGGTGGCCAGTATGCCCAAGCTGCGGTCTACAACTGCTCTCTGCCTGAAGCAGAGTGAGCTCTTAGAGCTGCACTGGGTTTTGTTCTTGTTTTGTTTTTATTTCATCTTGTTTTGAAGTCACTTCTGCTCTCCACAGCAGCAGAATTGAATGGTGACGCATTGAGTCACAGCCAGGGTCTGAGGTCCGGTCAAAGGGATTGAATATTGGTAATTTCGCACGATCCAACTAAGATGCCTGCCTGGTATGCAATAAATACTCAAATGTTAGAGAACAGAATTTTAGCCTGTGAGCAGCTTCTAAATCAAGCTAAATTTACTAGACTAATTTTTTTTCACGTCTACCGCCAATATTTTGCGGCTTAGCCATACTTTTGACACTTTCTACCAGATTAAATGCGATTTTGAAGCTAAAGAGCTTGTTCGGTCATTCATTCATTCATTCATTCATTCATTCATTCATTCATTCATTCTCCATGTCAATAACTGCTACTACACTCCAAGCCACTCCCCCTGGTCTGGACGTATTAACCAAACGGGTTTTGCTGCACCCACTTCTAATCTCATATTACTCCCATCTTCCACTGCCATGAAATGATATCTTTTCTATTTTGACCAATCTTATTGAGGCACAGCTTACATATAATAAAATATATCAATTTTTAGGGCTGGAGTGGTGAGTCAGTGGTTAAGAGTGCCAGTTGTCCTTACCAGCACCCACAGCTGTAGTGTTTTTTCTTTTTATTTGTTTATTTTTGAGATAGGGTCTCACTATGTAGCTCTGGTTGTCCTGGAACTCACAGAGACAACCACCCCATTCCCCCCACCCTTCTCACCTACTCTACACCTCTAGTTCAAAGATTAAAGGCATTGGTCTCGTACCTGGTGTCACAAGCACATGTTTGTCCTTAGTTGGCGGAATTACTTGGAAAGCATTTGGAGGTATGTTACTGCCGGAGAGCTTTGAGGTTTCAAAAGACTCAAGGCATTCCCAGTGTGCTGTTTCCTGTTTGTGGGTTAGGATGTGATCTCTCAGTGGCGGCTGAAGCACCAAGCCTGTCTTCCGCTATGTGCCCTGCCAGGGTGGACTCTTATCCCTCTGAAACTTCAAGCCCCAAAGAAACTTAACTCTTCTATAATTTGGTCATGGTATTTTATCACAGCGACAGAAAACTAATACAACCATCTGGAAGTCTGATTTTAGGGAATCTGACACCCGTTTCTGGTCTGCAACGGGCACTAGGCATGCACATGGTGCACAGACATGCATGCAGGTACATAGATAAAATTAAAGTAATATATCCATTTTTACGGTATGGCTCAGTGAGTTTTTTGTGGTTTGGTTTTTTAATTAAAAAAAAAGATTTATTCTACAGACATACTAGAAGAGGGCATCAGATCTCATTAGAGGGTTGTAAGCCACCATGTGGGATTTGAACTCAGGACCTCTGGAAGAGAAGTCTTAAACATTGAGCCATCTCTCCAGCCCTGGCTCAGTGAGTTTTAATAAATGTACAGATTCATTTCAATAAGGTGGGCCAAATTCATTGCTGTCAACCAATTGAGTTCCATCCCTGGTATCCACATATCTGAAGGAGAGAACCAGTTTAAGTTGTCCTCTGATATCGTCCCATGTTTTTTGAAAGGTATATATGAACGTGACCATCATAGCTGAGGCATGACTCTTGATTTTTCTCTGTACTATATGAAAAAAATTGCATGAGAATTTTGAGGGGACAAAAATTCACGAGAAACCCAGCACCGTCCTCAGGCGGTGTGAGCATCCTTACCATTCTCTTGATCCAATGCTAGTCTTCCATTGTCTCTGAGCAATACCGCTACATGTAATCAGTAACAAAATGACTTGTCTATTGGAATGTAATTCTGTCCTGTCTCATACCTGAACTATGAAAGAACTCAGTTCTGCCTTCATTTTTCTAATACTGCTTATCTGCAAATTTCTTCCATATCTTACTTCCTCACTAATGAGTTAGACTCTTTGCATTTGTTTTATTCCCATTAGGAAATCATGATGCTGGACAGTAGTGGCACGTGCCTTTCTCAGCACTTGGGAGGTAGGGGCAGGCAGATCTGTGGGCTCACAAGCAGCTTGGTTTACAGGATGAGTTTCAGGACAGCTAGTGCTTGTTAGAGAAACTGTGTCTCAAAACACTACCCCTCCAAAAACTTTTAACTTTAGTGCATGGGCATTGGGATGTGTTTATGTCTGTGTGCCACATGCATGTCTAGTGCTTGCAGTAGCCAGGAAAGGGCACTGGATCCTTTGGAACTGGAGACACAGTTGTGAGCTGCCATGAGTGTGCTGGGAATTGGACCCAGGTCCCCTGGAAGAATAGCTAGCACTCTTAGCATTGAGCCATCTCTCTAGCATGTATTTTTAGTGAATTTGATTTTTTTCGAAACATTCTTTGAATGTGTATGTGTGTGGTGTGCACGTGAGGAAGTCGGATACTCATTTTATTTGCTGAGGGAGGGTCTCTCTCTGAACATGGAACTCACTATTTCATCTAGCTAGCTAGCATTAGTGGGTGCTAGGAATCTGAACTCTGGCTTTCCTACTTGGGTGGCAAGCACTTCAAAATTCACTGAACTACTTCCCCAGCCCTATCATTTCATATTTATATCTATAATCTATTTTAGATTATTGGATACCCTCTTGGATCTCTTGTTGAAATGATCACATCACACTTGAGTCTGTTTCTGGACTCTGCTGAGTTTAGTGATCTACAGGTCCCCTAAAGCCAAGAACATTACAGTCTTCTGTTTTGTTGCAATATCCTTTTCAACCCAATTGCCAGTTTGTTGCATTTTCCTCTTCAACCCAAATAAACCCATTCAATGAAAACACAACTCAGTAATTAGGAAAACAAGCTGTTGTCTATTTGGGCAGATTTACTATGACACTCTCTTCCCCTCCTAGGAGATCCCTTATCACTTGCCATGAACAGTCTCCTCCTGTTCCTGTTCCATCCTCCCCTACTTCTCCTCTGACTCCTCCTCTTCCATTTTCTCTGTTTTCCCTCCTCCTCTCCCTGTCCACTCAAGTACTGATTTAACATAATCTACAGTTTGTTTTAAAAAGGCTTCAGGCAGTATAAGCCATTGTATGGCCTTTTAAAGTTCTAAAATATATAAATTTTATCAAGTTGTCAATGTTCACAAAAAAGCCTTGCTATCTTTTTCAACTGTCACATTTTTTTCTAGCCAGCAAGATAGCTCAGTTGGTAAAGGCATTTTACTAATCATTAATCCTGAGACACTTGTGTCCAGTGATTGGATCCCACCTGATAGAGGGATGACTTCAACAAACTGTCCTCTGACCACACATGAACTGGCATGACACACAATTATACATATGAAAGAACAAAGCAAAAAAAACCTTTTCATTGTTTTTTCTCAAATAAACACCTCCTCTCACCTGCAGACACTGTAGCTGCTTGGCCTCTCTACCCCCAAACTTGGAATGATTCTCCTGCCTCTACTTCCCAACTGAGGTCTTTTACTGTACTTCACTTCCTCAGGCAAGTCTTCTGTTACCCGTTTCTGTTATCATCTTTGGGTTTTCTGCTCAAGCCCTTAGTGGTCTGTAAAGTATGTTCACACACTTGTTCACCAGAGTAAAAGCCGCATTTGTCTCTTCATCACTGCTGGTCCAGTGTACTTGGTGGTATCAAGGTGGCCTGATACTTATTGGTTGAATGAATAAAGGCAGGTGTCTATTTCTGAGTATTTTATTAGGGCAAAACAATATTTATGGGATGATTCATCTCAAGTAGGTCCTCTTTAATTCTTAACATGCACTCTGAAAATTGATATCCTCTACAACCTACTATGTATAGCTTCACAGTCATCCAATATAAAGTGAAATTAAAAAAACAATATCTGGCAAGAAGGTAGGAGGCTACAGAAGAGTGATTATTTGTAAGACATTGCTAAAATTAAAAATCTCACATTCCCAGATGATAAGAACATTACAACAATGAAAAGGGTTAGCATCACAGTACACCTTGCAGACTCCAGCCTACAGTAAATGTGGATCAACAAGACCACCCCAATTCAACTCCCCCATAGACACCTGTTCTCTTTTCTTCCCCCATCCCTTATTGTTAGCTGCCTTATTGCACAGAGAGGGATCATCAAGACTGTGGGCATGCAGGCTAAACTAACAGGAGAAGCTTCCATGTCCTGTGAAGAACAAAATAGTAAGGAAGCTCTCAGTTCCAGCTACTGGATAAACTAATCCTGACATATATGGTAAAGGGGAAGGTAACTCCGCCATACTTGGTGGTACATCCTCTACTCAGCTAGAAGACCTACGCCACTCAATCAGGGTCTGCACAGGAATGACCTAGGACTTGTGCTGGACTTTGAGTTAGCTGGAGTTCCTTGCACATGGAAAGAGTGCAGAGGGCACAGGAAAGAGACACTGAACACATCAGGGTGCTGTTCTGGCAAGCACCTTTCATTCCATCTTCAACTGCTCCCAAAGGACAAAGCTTTAGGCATTGCTTCTTTAAAAACAGTGACACTGGGCAAGAAAGAGCCACAGCATTCTTCAGGGTCAGCTTACTATAATTCACCACACTAAAAACAGTAACAGTTTAAGGCCAGACTACAGTAAACAAGACCTTGCTCAAAGCTCCCCACACCAAGCTGCTCCTAAGGGTGAAGTAAATCTTCAGACTCTGCAAAGATGAAAATGCCCATCATTAGGACTTAAGAGGGTTCCTGTGTTTGTTTCCTTCCTAGAAACCTTTTAATCTATGGCAAAAAGCATCTCAGAAAACATAAGTCACTGAAGACAACAGAAATAGCCTTTTGAAGGCAAGACCGGGAATCACCCGAGCCCTGGCTCTTCTCTACCCCCTGAGCTGGCTAGAAGTGGAAGCACACATTTCATGTGGATAAGGCAGGGGGGAGGAAGGACATGCTTTTTTCCATATGGAAGGTATTTTGATTGACTGGCTTAGTGGATTAAAATGCCTGCTGGGTACTGAGTTTATTGTTAAGCAGCTAATAGCTCATCCATAGGTTCTGAAACTGGGGAGAGGTGGGAGCTATAGATTCTTTTATAAACTGACAAGCAGAATTCTGATTTTCATAAGCCCTTTCTTCATAGCCCCAGGCTAAGGTGATTTTACCTGTGAGAAATACTCAACAGCACAGAACAGGCAGAGAGGAAAACCACTGCTCTCCTTTTCCTGACTAACCTCATATTGGAAGCAAAGAGATATAAACACCCAGCTGTGTCTTAGCTAGAACACTGGAAGACCAGTGCCCCAGCATTAAGTCATCCTTTTTTGTTCTTTCTGGAGAGTTGAACTTTGTAGCACAGATAATCGAGAATTCTAGAAGATTCTCTTTCTTGCTTCTGTTGTCTGAGTATTGGGATTACAGGTATATACCCATACCTGACCTATAGCAACCATTTATTTATGTTTCTATGGGTTTTGTCAAAATACTGCAATTAGGTAGATTCATCAATTTTGAAAAACAGGTGGTGGCAGGTATCATTTCCTTCTTTGTCCAACAAATAAGCCAGATGTTTCTTGATTTTCTAAGATATATTACACACCAGGTAATGTGGTCATACCCTGCCAGGCAGAGACTCAGATATGGATGCCCTTAATAAGGGAAGAAACACGGAAGTGCATGGTTGTGCATGCAAAGAACAGGCTATCTGCCCTACAGCTCCCCAGCTGCTGCCCCAGCACTTGTCAGTCTTCTCTGGAGGTGGAATCCCAACCACCAAGAGGAAGCTATAGAGTGAGGAGTAAAGGATCAGAGGCAGATCTCTATGAGGATGCTCTACCCTTCAGCCTACGAGAGGGTGGAGGCCAGAAGTGAGGCCACCAGGAAGAAGCTCATTTTGAAAGCCTGCCTGGGCCAGAAGAGTTGAAGACAATGAATGAAAGGCCAAAGAGGGCTGGCTACTTTTTATTTTTCAAATTTTTAAAGTTTATTTACCTTTATGTTATATATTTTGCCTACCAAATCTTCTGCATGATTCTGATTATCTTCTGGTTCCTGATGTGAGCTATGAAATGGGGCTTACAAACACGAAATGAGTGAGGACAATGATAAATGAAAAGTATGAGGCAAAGTACAATCGGCTATGGTGGTGAAGGCTGACTTAGGAAACGCCTCCATCTGTCTAAGGCCCAGATTCCTACTCACTCTCAAGTGCCAGACTAATAACACTCTGTCTCCCCGGAATTTGGATAACCACCTATGACATGACTGGGCCAGAGATTTCTATTACAGATTTACAAATAACCAACCACATATAAAGTGTATAAACCATATTGACCTCAAGAAAATAGAGATCATGGGTAGATCACAGGGGTTTTGTCTCTTTAAAACAAACAAACAACAAAAAACCAAATAACAAAAACTTTAACTTAGTTACATTTAGCCCAAAATAAACTCTGCACCAACCAAGATACATACAGAAAAATTTAGATGCCTGCAATAGCATTTTAATTTGAAGTGATTTCATGCAAACTCAAAGACTAGAGGGCATGTTCACTGCTTAAGGTTTTTTTACTTTTGCAAGCCTTATGACTACATTATTACATAGTAAGTGATGTGCAAAATACTTGGTATTCCAGTGGGCTTCTACAGGGGGAAAGTCTGTCTGTCTGTCTGTTTCTCTCTCTCTCCCTCTCCCCCCACTCCCCCAGCTTCACTATGCAGCCCAGGCTATCCTGGAACAACTGAGATTAGCCTGTCTCTGCCTGAGATCTAGGATTAAAGGCTACTATGCCCAGCCTGTTCACCCATTTCTATTCTTTAAAAATTCCACATACAACCTTAGAAATCAGGGCTGAAAGCTCACAGATGACAAGAAGGCCAATGATAACAGATCCAGGGCATGAAAACAGCTTCACAAATGATATTTCTTCTCTTCTCTTCCATGTACCTGCAGCTGACAGGTCCTGAGAAGAACTAGGTTTGAGCATCTTTATCAGTAATAATAATTTTAAAGAATGACATACAAAATGTACTTCTAAACATTTCCCCCCTATTCTGTTCTTGATCTTTCCTTATAACACTTGATCACTACCAAAAGACAAATTCATCTTCCATACAATAAAGCCAAAAGTTCTTTTCAATTAAGCTTTGGTCAAAATAAAATAAAATAAAAACAAAAAAAAAAAAAAAAAATCAAACAAACAAACAAAAAAACTTTAAAATGGTGCTCTTCAGATGTGTTCTTTGGTCAAGCAGCACAAAGCTCTGGATGAAATCCCTGACCCAGTGGTGACAGGAAAACAGAGGCTATTCCAGTTTAAGAAAGAGGTATTTCATCAGAATTCCTCAAAGGGGCAAATACAATGGAAGCACAAGAGAAGCCAGCCCAGATGCCGGGTAAACTCTTCTTAGCACAGGAGGAGTAGGAGAGCCGGCCTCTGGAAGAGCACTGTTCAGGTAGGTCAGCTACACGGAAAGCTGACACCACTAATGGCGAAGCGAAACGTGAGCAAAGGACTGACCAACACTCACCTTTATTGGGTCAAATCTTAATCTGGACCCAGAACCAGCCAGAGGCTGTCATAACTTTGGACATGGGAAGCATTAGGGTTAGATCTCAGAGAACCAAAACACTGGATATATCTTCAGCCTCTGACTGACCATATGAAGAAAGATCTGATAATGAATAAATTATCTGATGAACAGAACAACAACGAAAAGAAAGTCCAGTCCTAGGAGGTCCTTGGCCAGGGGAAGTCAGATAAGCTTTTCAGCCTTGGTATCATTTACCTTAAGACTAAAGACAGAATGCTTTGGTTGGTTAACTTGACTGGTTAAATAGGAATTTCAAGGGGGGCAACCTCTGAGACCTAGGCGGGAAGTCAGCAGAAGGCACTTGCTCCCTAGGGAGAGGGCCAGTGAGTCTCAAGGCTGGAGAGCCAGGGCCTGAAGTAGTTCTTGATGGATCCAAGCCTATGAGGTGGCTGCAGCGGGCAATGCCTGTTCCAGAAGCCACAGGCAAGGGTCAGTGTGATTTCACAAGTAGAATAGTTATAAAATAAAACATTTTTAATGGACAAAGTAATCGTGTGTGTGTGTGTGTGTGTGTCTGTGTGACTTAGCAAACAAAAGAAGAATGTGAAGCAGTTTGTTTTTTTACTATTTACAAAATGCCATTTGGAGTGGAGGTGGCCACCTTCAGTAGCTTCAGAAATGTCTTTCACATAAAGTGGTCACTGAAGTGTGGTTCCTGGAATTGGCTCAGAAAGGCCACACACTGTCCTGGGAGGAAGTATCCCCCTCTAGGGAGCACCAGAAAGGCTCAGTCTTCTGTCTCCTCATAGGTAGTCTCATCAAAGGGCCTGTCCAGCAGGGGCACCAGTCGGTGGCGAGAGTACTTTAGCTGCAGTAGATCTCCAACTTCATCTATCTCCTTCAAAGCCTGAAGAACAGAAGAGAGAATCAGCCGGGTCCAGCAGTGTGTAAATGCTCTCCTGAGCAGAAACATCAGTGGCAAGATTATCTTGGTGGGACACACTGAATCCAAATACTCAGGAAAGATTGCTCATAGCTGTGGCAGGAACAGCATCTGAATAAGAAACTCAGGCCCAGCTATGAAAAAGGACTGTGAGTATCTACGTATGTACTACAAAGGCTACAATTCTTAGGTGTAATGTGTTTGTAGAAGGAACAGGCTTCCTGTTGGGATTATATAGCTAGAATGCACTCCCTGGTTCAGCAGGTTAAAGGCACCTCTACAGTCTCACAACCTGCGATTAATCCCTGGGATCCACAAGTAAAGAATCAACTTTTCCAACTTTCGCTTTGACCTCCATATGCAAATCATGGAGTATTCAAATCCACTCTCAAACACACAATAAAAAAAAGTATACAAAGGTAGTGTAAAAGAAAATGTGGATTTTAGAACTGCTTACCAGCATAAAGGTAAGTAAATGCTTCCACGTTGCCTACCTGAGTCCTGATGTTGCGACTACAGTGGGGCCTGTTCACACCCTAGCCCTGAACCTGTGACCCTCTGTGTGGCCTCCCATGTGTTGGGACTAAGGTCTGCACCACCATGCCTGGCCTGAGACTCCCTTTTCCTTTGGTTACTGCTGGAATCTGGAAATCTAATGTAGCACAAGGGTATTTTACCTGACAGCTTTGTCAAGACCATTTATTAGCTAACAGTCTTTTATACTGTGTATGTTCTATACAAATATACTCTAAGGATAAGATGGATTCTTAGGAAATGTTATGATGCTGAGTAAGGAATAAATACTCTTGGACAGCTGCCCTCCCTACGCTAATGCCCTGTTCTTCCCATTTTTCAGGACAGCTATATTGACTCTGTATTTTACATGTTGATTCTATGTTTTACAACACACACACACAAAACCCAATTTAGAGAGAGAGAGAGAGAAAGAGAGAGAGAGAGAGAGAGAGAGAGAGAGAGAGAGAGAGAGAGGAACCATGAATTTGAACATGATCAAGAGCAGGGGACAGGATAGAAGGAGAAAAGGTAAGGAAAAATGATGTAATTATAATCTCAAGAAAATATATATATATAGTCTTACTATCTAAAAACCAAATTCTAACTAGGAAAAAAATGGGTTCAATATACTGGACCAACCGGGTAATATCAGAATGTGAAATAGGCTCATACACAACACCTGCAGTTTACAATACTGGAGTACCATACGGGTCACTTAAAGAAGGATCTATCACTACTATAGTGTCTTTTTTATACAATTCTTTTTTTTTAAGATTTATTTATGCATGTGAGTACACTGTAGCTGTCTTCAGACACACCAGAAAAGGACATCGAATCCTGTTACAGATAGTTGTGAGTCACCATGTATTTGCTGGGAATTGAACTCAGGACCTCTAAAAGAGCAGTCAGTGCTCTTAACTGCTGAACCATCTCTCCAGCCCCATAAAGTGTTCTAATAATTAAAAAAAAAATATTTCCCCTTGTTTTTGTTTTGTTTTTGAGAAAGTATGTGTTACTTATCCCAGGCAGGTTTCAACCTCCTAAATACTGGGATTACCTAAGGCATACATTGTTATGTCCTGATCAGGAATATATTTTTAATGAGAGAAATTTCATTTTGTAGATGCAGGAAAGAAAGGTCAAAAGTCTTTAGCTGTTAAGAAACAGAAAATGTTAGCCAGGCATGGTATCATACCCCTTTAGTCCCAGCATTCTGGAGATAGAGGCAGATGATGTCTTTAAGTTCAAGACCAGCTTGGTTTACATAACTAACTCCGGGACAGCCAGAACTACATAGGAAGACGCTGTCTTAAATTTAAAACAAACAAACAAAAAAAAAAAAAAAAAAAAAAAAAAAAAAAAAAAACAAACAAAAAAAAAACAACAAAAATGTCAATGAAATTGTTTTAGTACTTAAAAAAATAAGCATTTACATAATTCTTTAAGATTAGCTGATCTTAGCTGGCATCATGACACATGTCTGTAATCTCAGTGTTGGGGGAGCAGAGTTAGGCAAGTTTCTGAGTTGTAGACCAGCCTGTATCCAACAACAACAACAACAAAAGCACAGTATTAACTCAATTAACTCAAAAAGCCCACAATGAAAGAACTTGCTGTATGTGTGGTGTGTGTGTGTGTGTGTGTGTGTGTGTATGTGTGTGTGTGTTGGGGAATGTCTTAGGGTTCAAGGGGACACCCAGCAAGGTTCCTCTAAGTGGAGCTGGGACCAAGGCTGGAGAGATAGCTCTGCTCTTCCAGAGGTCCTGAGTTCAAATTCCAGCAACCACATGGTGGCTCACAACCATCTGTAATTTGATCTGATGCCCTCTTCTGCTGTGTTTGAGGACAGCAACAGTGTAATTTAAAAAAAAAAAAAAAAAAAGTGGTGCTGGGACTAGTGTGCAGCAGCCGCACATGGAAGAAAGGCTTATAAGTATATTACATTAAAAATTTAATAGTGGTAAAATTTCAAACCATATCAGAGGAGAAAGTGTAAATTACAAAAAACTGGAAAGAGACCCGTGGCTTTATATTCCATCAGGAAGGAGACAACAGTGCAGATGGAGGCTGACCCGAGTGAGGAAGCTTATACCTACAATGCCAGCAGCCAGAAGGCTGAGGCAGGAGGATCTATTTCTAGTGTGGATACATAGAATTCTCTGGCAACCTTGACTACTTATTGAGACCCTATCACCAAACAACACAGGAAGTTGGACAGTTCTTCGGAACTTGGTTTGGTGGATGATTTGAAGATTCTGCAATTGCTTAGAAACGGCCATTTTCCAATGCCTGTCACTGTCTCAGCAGCCAGGTGCCTGGTGCTCAGCATCAGGTGATTAAACCTTCTGATACACAATCTCTTTCAGTATCTATCAATGGTACTTACCGTGTCTAGTATTTCTTTGGTATGAGCCGCTGACAGGCAAAATCTGGCTCTGGACTCAATGATTGGGGTAGCAGGAAATCCCACCACAACTACACCAATGTTCCGCTTCAGCATCTCTCTTCCAAAGGCGCTAAAAGGGAAAGCAGGAAATGAGACCAGCGATCGCAGCTGGGCATGGTGACACAGCCCTTCAATCCCAGCACGTGCTCCAGGATAGCCTGATCCACACTTAGTTCTAGGGCAGTCAGGGCAAGACAGAAAAAATCCTGCCTTGAAAAAGAAAAACAAAAAAACAAGCAACACATGCACGCACAAGAAATAGCAGCCAGTACCAGGTCTTACTGGCCTGGGTATTTGATGACACTTAAACACTTAAAACTGGTGCTCTAAAAGTTCTGTTTATCCAGTTCTGTTAGGCATTCCTTCACAGAGGTGGAAGAATGGAACTAGTAAGGACCAATTCTGATAAAGTTCACTGTAGATGATGGCCTGTTCCTGAAATGAAATAGTGGTTAAGATTTCAAAATAAGGGCTGGAGAGATGGCTCAGCAGTTAAGAGCACTGTCTGCTTTTCCAGAGGTCCTGAGTTCAATTCCCAGCAACCACATGGTGGTTCACAGCCATCTGTAATGGGATCTGATGCCCTCTTCTGCTGTGTCTGAAGACAGCTACAGTGCACTCATATAACAAATAACTAAATCTTAAAAAATAATAATAAAAAAAGATTTAAAAATAAATCTGTTATACCCTCAGTTCTCTTTCTAGTAAGTTTGGAAGCTGTGAGGACAGAGGACCTGTGTAACTGTTCCCACTAGGGTGGCTGGCTGACTGGAATTGGCTCTCTAGACCAGAAATTTACAAAACAAAACTAAAAAACCTACTTGGGACTAAAGCTGCCTCTGGGGCACAGGCTGTTTGAGGCTCTGTAGGTCAGTGGTTACCCAAACTCCAAACTGTTATACAGCAACATCATTACAGTTGCCATCTTTATTCTACAT
Organism: Micromys minutus; assembly: GCF_963924665.1. Classification (NCBI taxonomy): domain Eukaryota; kingdom Metazoa; phylum Chordata; class Mammalia; order Rodentia; family Muridae; genus Micromys; species Micromys minutus. The sequence goes on from NC_137969.1 coordinate 231,237,563, forward strand.
CTGAAGCTTGACTAAACAGTGATTCTAACTTGGTTTTGCTTTGTTACCAAATTAAGCTCTCTGTTTTATCTTTTTGTTGGCTACTTGACTCATTTTTATTCTTCCCTTAATTTGCTCACAGTTTGGGAATAAAAAAAGACCCTGTCCATGACAGGTATGGGAGTAGCACCTTTAATCCCAGCACTTGGGAGGCAGAGCTCAATATAGTGACAGCTAGGGCTACATGGTGACATTTTCTTTCAAAAAGGCTTGCAAACAAGAAAAGAAAAAAGATCCCCACCCATGTAGCCACACAGGAATGTCAGCTTCTTCCCCCACTCCAGCCCCCATATATCCTGTCTAATGACAGACTGGTTTGTGACTTTCCACACGATGTACCCAATTTTGGCTGGCATGTAGAGCATCAAAGGCACCACCGGGGAATCTTCATTGCCATAGATGATGAACCCCATTTCCTTCAGGCGTCTCCTGAAATACCTGGTGTTCTCAGCCAACTGTTGAATACATTCTTTTCCTAGAAAAGGCCAAAATAATGCTAAGGAGTAGAAGAAAAAATATCTATTTGCCCTGCCCTTTTATCTCATTAGGTCTGTTCTTGTTTTCAGGTAACTTTTACTGTGTAGTCCAGGCTACCCTTGAACTCTTGGAATTCTTGCCTCAGTTTCCCAAGTGCTGAGATCACAGGAATGTGCTACCACACCCTTTCTTCCAACATAAAGCAGTCTGCACACCAACCTGCATGGAATACAAACAGAAATGTGCTTCCTCTGCATCCTGTTGTTTGTCACTCGAGCTGCTGATAGCAGAGTTGAGTTTGTTTTGGCGCTAAGGAATCAAATCTAGGATCTCATACTTGCTAAACAAGCGCTCTACCACCAAACCTGCCACAGCCCCAACTTGACAGCAAGTTTTATAATAATGTACAAAATAAAGTTCAATGGCTATGGACTGAAGGTGTGGCTCAGTGGTAGAGAACTTGCCTAACATAGGCACCACAGAAATAAACAACCCCTTAAGAAGAGAAAGACACTGTGTCATTCTAGCATTTCTCAGTCAGAGCCTCACCGTACACACCCTCAACAGTGCAGAGGACACTTTTCCCCACCATTCTATATGTTAGGAGACTCACGGAGCTGGTACCTTGCTTATTGCCACCAAGTACGAAGAGGCAATGCCAAAAATAGAATCTGGGCCTCCCAGCATCAACATCATTTCAACCAGCCAAGGTGCAAATGCTTTCACAAATCTGAACATTTACACTGCCAATCAGACCTCAGAATTTTGAGTCACTTTGTATTGCTAGCTCCTTAAGACCTTTACCAGATAGCAAGGGCCTATCTAGTACAAAACCTATCTAGCTAGTTTCTAAAACACAAGTTTGTTTTATTTTGTTTGTTTGGTTTTGGTTTTTCTATGTAGCTTTCAATGTCCTCATACTCGAGAGAGGCGCTGACTTCTACCTCTGGTGGGATTAAGATACAGTTTCTAATTTCTAATTGAATAAATAATTGGTGAAGTGCTGACACCACATTATGATCAGGTGGCCAAACAGCAATAGTTTTGAAGGATTAACTTGTAGATAAAAATATCATTGATAAGAGAAGGCTACTCATGTTTGAATTCAAGGATGATACAGTTCATAAGTTTATCAACCAATCAGATGCACAGGTAACTCAAATGCCCTTACAGTTAGAACACTGACATATCCACCACTCGTGGAAAACTATACTAGATAAGCTGGACACACACAGCTCCAAATGAATATCCTTTATATATATATGATAATTCCAAGTTGATCAGAAAAAAACATTGAACTTTAGAATGGACTAATCATCCTGAGCACCAAGGAACACTAGTCAAGTTACACATGTACCTTACAAAGAACAAGAGCTAATAAAAGGTATGTTATATACGGATTGTGAGAACTGGGTTCTCAGAATTACACATCCTAATTTCTAGCAATATGAATAAGATGCTTGTTTAACCTTTTAAAAACTTTATTGCTTGGCTGAAAGAAACTTTTGTGACAGGATTTCATGTTTTAGTCAGGGTTTTTATTGCTGTTAGGAGTATGCACCCATAGGAAGGCAACTCTTTATTTTTGCATGTGGGGTTGGAGATTAAGATGGTGTTTCTTTGTGTATCCCTGGCCATCCAGGAACTTGCTCTGTAGACCAGGCTAACCTCAAACTCAGTGATCTGCCTGCCTCTGCCTTCGGAATGCTGAATGCTGGGGGGCTTGCTTACAGTTTTAGAGGTTTAGTCATCCATCAACATGGCAGGGAGGACGGTGAGGCAGGCATGCTATTGGAACAATAGCTAAGAGTTTCAACATCTTGGTCCACAGGCAGCAGGAAAAGAACCACTGGCCTGGCATGGGCTTTTTGAAGACATACTTCCTCCAAGGTCACACCTTCTAATCCTTCTCAGTCATCAAACAGGGACACTAAGCATGCAAATATATGAGTCTTTGGGGCCATCCTCATTAAAAATACATATATTCCAGGTATCAGAAGATAACCACGAATTTCTGATCCTCCCGACTGCACCTCTGAGTTTGCACGTGTGCCACCATGCCAGGTCTAATGCAGTGCTAGGTATAAAACAGGGCAAGCATTAAACCAAATGAACTACATCACCAGCCTCTTCCTTCACTTTTAGAGGATGCTTCTACTTCCACTCTTGCCTTAATACTGAGACAAGATTTGCCTTCCTTCAATAGAAAGCTGGACAAAGTACAAAATACAATGGCTGTCAGACACAGGGCAGCAAGAGTTGAAAAATGCTGCTTCAGAGAGAGATGAAAGCAGGATGAACCCTCAGGTACTTAATATCTAGAGGCAAGTTCCAGGCTACTACACAGAAAAGGTGGACTTGTCAGTTGAAATCAGAATTGGAGAGGTCAAAGTGACTAGGACTTTGCTGGGCAGTAAGTAGAAGGGGAGGGAAGTAAGCTTTGGCAGGACCTGAACTGCACGTGCATGAGATGGAACTACCAAGGACTGGGAATTCCTCCAGAAGGCAGTAGCCCCAGCAATCCCCGGCACTTACAAAGAGTTCACAATAGTTATTTCACCCACCAAAATGGGAGATAGCACAGTGCGCACAATAGCCCACAGGACAGTCATTTTAGTAGAACTAAGGTAGCGCTAGAACGGGCTGGGTATGGTGGCCCATCACTTTAACCCCAGTGCTCTGGAGACAGGGAAGCAGAGATCTCTGAGTATGAGACCAGCCTCGACTACAGAGCAAGTTCTAAGACAGTCAGAACTATTACACAGAGAAACCCTGTCTCGAAAAAGCAAAAGCAAAAAATTAAGTCTTGACATACTTTAACAAACCTCAAAGCAAGTTTCAAAAGGATTCTCCACACACAACCTGGTGTGGAGAGCTTTTGGGGCAGCCTTTTAGGAATTTGGCAGGAATTTGACATTGGGCTAGGACAAGAAAGTAGGCTCAAGATGAATACAGCTGAGGAATGTGTTCTTTGTATCTTGATGGGTCTTGTTAAGACCCTGAACACTGTAATCATAAGACCTTTATTTATGACCCAGAACTGACCATAGTTTTTGTATGTACTTAGAATGATATAAAAGCAGACTGGATTCCCTCCCCCACCCCCACTTCAACCTCAGCACTGGCTGGAGTCATGTTATAGTGTTGTCTAATTGTCATTTTCTTTTTAATCCTCGTTTCCTCCTTTCAGAACTGTTGACTGACTGAGCTTGCTCAGCCAGGGGACATGGGGGTGTTTTGAGGGCTGATGAAAATATTCAGTACTGACTATGGTATGGTTGTAAATTATATGTATTTGTACAAATTTGTGGAAATATATACTTAAAGTTGGTGAGTTTTTTTATTGTGTGTAAATAATACTTCATTAAAACAAGCTTAAAATTGAGTGACATATTTGTGCATTAGTATCTTTTTAAAAAATTATATGTAACACCTTTCGTCTTATCACAGGCCTACTAGCCCTATCACCAATCAACCAGCCCTTTACTGAGGTTTAAATATGAAATGTCCCCACAACCATGGCTTTGTATGCTTGGCCCCTAGCTGATGGTGCTATTTTAAGAGATTCTAGAGTGGACTGGAGAGACGGCTCAGCAGTTAAGAGCACTGACTGCTCTTCCTGAGGTCCTGAGTTTAATTCCCAGCAACCAAATAATGGCTCACAACCATCTGTAATGTCCGTTGTGTCTGAAGGCAGGGATAATGTATTCATATACATAAAAATATTTTAAAAAGAAAGAAAGAAAAAGAGATGCTGGAAATTTTAGAGGAGGTGGGACTGAGTTGTAGAAAGTAGGTCATAGGACAGACATGCCTTATGCTGGACGCCTGGCCCCCTTTATAGTCCACTTTGAGAATTCTTTCCCTCTTCAATTGCTTATATCAGGCATTTTGGTCACAGTGGCAAAAAACAGTTACCAATATACCTCAGTCAATAAATTGTTTTGTTGTGTGGTCATTCTAAGAAAATAAAAAACTATCAATAGTTTTATTGTTGCTGAATAGTATTTCATAGTGAGGTTATACCAAAATTTTGTTTGATGGTATATACAAGGAGTGTATTTTCATTATGGTTGCCAAAAGATTCTTTTTTATAAAAGAAGAATTCTCTGGCTGGAGATATAGCTTAGTGGTAGAGTACTTGCCAAGCATACACTGAGAACACGGGTTCAATCCCTAATCCTTTAAAAATTTGGTATAGTAACATACACCTGTAATGCCACAACTTTGGAGTTTCAGGCTGGAAGATGATAGGCTCATGGTGGTCCTCAGCTATACAGCAACTTTGAGGCCAATCTAGTTCCATTCTCAAAAGAGTTTCCTTCCCGAAGTTTGAGCAAATTATTTAACACAAACTCAAATAAAAATGGACTTCCTGCACAGATATATATTACAACTAATTCTTAACCCTTGTCTCAGAGTGAACACAGGTGCAGGCCTGGAGAGGCAGCTCAGTGGCTGAGAGTACTTGCTTCTCCAAACAGAGGACCCAAGTAGGGTTCCCAGCCCCAAGGTCATGCAACTCAAAACTACCTGTTTCTCCAACTCCAGGGTATCTGATGGCCTCTTCTGGCCTCCTTAGGCTCCCAAACTCACATGGCATATCCTCAGAGACATATAAAAAATAATTTTAAGACAGTGACATGGAGAGTCCTAAGGTCAGAGTTCTTCCTATTTTCCAATCTTTTTTTTTTTTTTTTTTTGTCCTGGAGAAAATATAACTTCTTTTATTCAAGAAAGGGTCTCTTTAGTACAGTACTTAAGATATACTTGAATTTTATACGTGAATGCAATTAAATATGATGTCAATCCCTCAATGACACTAAAAAAAGATTAAAACTTTTTTACATCCATCCATCTATCTAATCTATCTATCTATCTATCTATCTATCTATCTATCTATCTATCTATCTATCTATCTATCTAAGTCTTCATGGTAACTGTTTTTATCTGCTAACCATCTAGTCATCCTGAGAATCACTATTGTGTTTTGGTTTTATTTTTTCCAGTGCTGAGATTGTAGCACAGTGTTTGAGAGCTGTCTGCCTCTGAGATCCTAGCTAGGACAGAACCTGAATCCCTTTAGAAATCATGGCCAGATTAATTTGAAGTCATTTTTATTTCTTAAATAGTTGGTTGAGGTGTGTGTGGTGCGTGTCAGAGGACAGTTTTTGGGAGTCACTTTTGGCCTTCCAACTTCATGAAGTCTCTTTTGTTTCTGCTACGGTGCTAAGCCTTGAGCTCAGGCCAATCCCACTTAGAAGACAACAGCATTTTCACTACACTCTGCAGCTAGTGTTTTTAACCACCCAGACATTTCCCTGGCCCCAAGATCTTGAAGGGATGGGAGTGGGGGAAAAGGGGATAACATTTGAAATGTAAATACAGAGAATATTTTTAAAAAATAAGGTAATTAAACAACAAAATATTGTAGTATACACTAGACACAGTTCTACACAAACATACACATACACTAAAAAACTAGAGCAAATCTGCCAGCTTGGGGCTAACTTCCACAACAAGGACCAATACCTCCTTAAAGCTCAGCTAGAAAAAAGTCCTGACTCATTCAAGTGCTGTTGCTATGAAACACCAGAGTCCAGTAGCAAACTACACACTTGTCATCTCCAAGATGATGCTGTAACAGGGTACTAGAACACCAAAGCCCCCTTGGCTTTCAGCAACCTGGCTCAAAAACATAAGAAAACACAGAAAAGGAGGTGTGGCCTGGCCTAAGGCTCGATCGATAGGGCGGACTTTGGGAGCTCACAGAATATCAGATACTTAATGGTGAGAGAAACTGAACAGGAGGGAAGGAATGACAGGAACTATTCTACTGGGGAAATGTGCTATTCTTTTTTTTTTTTTTTTTTAAATTTTAGAAATACTTATTTATGCTGTGCCGTGAGACACATACCAAGACCCCTTCTGTTTCTTTCTGTTTCTTGGTTGCCCAGCTCTGTGCCACTCCAAGTTCCCTGTATTTGCTTTAGAAACAGTATCTGTGGCTTGAAACACTGAGATTGTGAGCAGAAATAAACCTTCCTTTTAAATTGCTCATGTTGTGTATTTTGTTGCAGCAAATTCCATGAACTCAGAAAATCCTACAGATCTACACGGATCTCTTGCAATCCTGATCTCCAGTACTGCTTCTTTTTTGTCTTTTTGATTTTCTGAGACAGGGTTTCTCTGTATAGTCCCGGTTGTCCAGGAACTCACTCTGTAGACCAAGCTGGCCTTAAATTCATAGAGATCCACCTGCCTCTGCCCTTGAGTGCTGGGATTAAAGGTGTGGGCCACTACTGCCTGACTAGCAATGCCTTTCCTCTTGATCTACCTGGGTCACATTTAGCTTAACCACTTTACTAGAAGATTGGTGAAAAGACTGGAAATTCAGTCAATAAGAACACTGGCCATAGAGTGAAGTGGGTTAAGTTCAGAGATAGACAAGCACTATCCAGGGACTCTGGTGATTAATTACAGAAAGCAATGAAAGAAAATCTGAGGGGGTTTCTTGTCTGGACAACTTACAAACAACACTGACTGGAGATCCGTAACAGAAGGAAAGCAGGGACCATGGGGCAAACTAACTGTAAGGGCTGCAGATCTAGAAACCTAAAATTCATTTAGGGGAACCAACAAGGCTTTGGAGAGTAAAGATGCTTTCTGTCAAGCATGATGACCTGTGTTTGGTCCCAGAAAAAAATTACTCAATTCCCACACGCACAGTGGCACACACATACACTCATGTGTATGTACATATCTACCACATATGTGTACACATATACTTTTAGTCTCCCTTTCAAAAACAAATCTGGAGGCTGGAGATATGGCTCAGTGGTTCAGAGTACTGTCTGCTCTTTCAGAGAACTCAGGTTTGATTCCAGTACTCATCTTGTGGCTCACCCATGGGATCTGATGCCTTCTTGCCTTCAAAGGCACTAGCCACATACAGTGCATAGACATACATGTGGGCAAAACATTCAAACACATACTAAAACTAAGAAAATTATAAGAATTAAAGTCATTGTGAGTGAGCAGAGGTCAGAGACCGTTCACTCTCAAAGACTCAACAGAAGACTATCCCACTTAATTGTCATCTGGAGACTCTTCCCCATTTCTAGTTCATTGGCACACTCTCGGTTCTTTTACATTTTTAATATGTGTATGAGGACACAAAAGGCATGTGTGGAAATTAGCAGACAACTTGTGGGAGCCATCTCTTTGCTTTCACAATGTGGTTTTAGGGGACTGAACTCAGAGGCAGGCACCTTTAGCAGATGAGTTATTCTGTAGCTCTTGGGCACAATCTTAATGTGTAACACACAGCCACAGCCACCTTAAAATGCACATTCAAGACTTATAAACAAATTCATATATTTACTTGAAATCTTGCTACTTTCCTACTGGCAGGCACAACTAGTTCCCCTTCTCTTCCGGGAATAATATCCTGGTGATAATAACCCATATAAGGCACTCGCCTTTACAAATGTGAGTATTCGGAATGGCAATCAGATGACTTGTTGTTCTGAAGACCACTTATTCTCAAAATGATTCCTGTGTTGAGACACTTTAAAACCTGGGACAGGAGGGGAGAAGACAGCTTAATTGGTGCAGTGTTTTCTGTGCAAGCACAAGGATCTGATTGAGGATCACCAGGCCCCCCAGAAAAAGCTAGGCACTGCACTGCAGCACTAGCCTGTGATCCCAGTGCTAAGGAGGCAGAGACAAGGGATTCTGGGGGCTTTCTGGCCTGGTAGTTTAGCTGAACTGGTAAACTCTAGGTTCAGTGAGAGACACCCTGTCTCAAGAAATAAGGTGGAGAAGTAGGGATGTAGCTCAGTGGTAGAGCACGTGTTTAACATGTGTGAGACCTTGAATTCACTTCTCAGTGCCATTAAAAAAAAGAAAGAAAGAAAGAAAAAGAAAAACAGGAAAGGCTACTGAAATGGCTCAGTGGGTAAAGAGCTTGTATCCAGCACTCCTACAGTGAGAAGCAGTGCCAGGAGAATCCCTGAAAGCTCACAGGCAGGTAACCAGGCACACACAACAGGGAGACCCTGTCTTAAACAAGGTGAAGGCAAGGACCAACACCTGCATTCCCATACATACACACAAGTACTTACCAAGAACAGCAGCAAAATTTAGAACAACAAAAAGAAATTTTTTGGCCATGATCTGTATACATTCCTATAAGAACAGGTAGTTATGTTGGAGGGGATTTTAAAAGCTAAATGAGGACTAAAGCAAAAACAGTAAAATCTTGTCTGCAGTGGTGGCAAACATTTGATGCTTGTTAGTATACTTCCTGCTTATCTTATGAATCTCATTGTTGGACTGAAGTCACTTCCATGTCATCAGAAATATACTGATAAGAAAGATTAAACGTTAAGAAACTTCCATTCCATAATTCTCACATTTAGATGATATTTAGCTATGACCTTTGTAGAACAAGATTAAACTTAACAGTCTTTCTGGGTCAGCACATTCTATACACACTGTCACAAGTGCACACACAGGATACACAGAGCCCCACAGTGTCTATGAAATGTGAAGACTGGGAGACCAGTGACAGTGAGCACACAGCTCACTTGGCCTTTAGAATGCAGACTTAGATTGAACTCCAGATCATCACATCTAAACGTATCATAAAGCAGCAAGTGTTCCAGAGAAGGGGGCAGGTGGGGAAAGAACATGTAAAGAAAAACAATCAGACTTTAAATTGGTAGCTAAACTCTGTCCTGATGATTTTCTGACAGTATCTCAAACTCCATGAAAAACAAAGCCAAAAGAAATGTTAACTAAAATGCAAGGCAAACTATAACATGTTCCTCTTACATGGTTTCATATAAATAGCACATGGGAAAAAAAAACAACAAAAAACTCTGTTAGCTACTTAAGAGCCCAAAGGAAAGGAAATAAATGCACCTCCAACAGACTTATTATAAATATTATAGTGTCTCTGTGAAGCATCTTGTAAAAGGGTATTTGTAAAGGCTTCCAGGAAACAAGAGTTAATAGTTTTGTTAATGCTGGAGTAAAGGGGTGAGAACCAGGTTCATCAACTGTGAGCCCTATTTTGCTAGACTGGATATCAAGCATCAAAGTGCTCAGCTAGGGCCACTGCCAGACTAAAGGACATCAAAGCAGGCAGGCCTGCCTCTCCAAGCCCCGAGAGCCAGTTCCAAAGCAGCCCCGTGGTTTTCTATCTCCATAAGAAGGAGAGCAGCTTTCACTAACGGTGGCCGGGAAATTCCTCCCACAAACAGTTTATCACCCCCTCCCTTGTAGTGCCTTAATCCTTTAATTCGTTTCAATGCCAAAAAATAGGATTTCCTGAGGACTGCCACAGGATGTGCAACAAGCAGCAGGGGCAAGGGCTTAACGTTGTTGATTCAATATAATCAAAAGTTTAGCAGAATGGTTGCTAATGCACAGTCAGTAACACAGGGCCTTGAACAAAAGAAAAGAAGCCAAGAGCTTTTGAAAAAGAATAAAGAACCAAATTTTTAAAGGGTGCCAAGTCATTTAGTGTTGAGTCCCTCCCCGTCTCCCCCTCAGACCCAGAACCTTTAGCAAGCTAGACAAGCATTCTACCACTCAGTCACCCCCCTAGTCCAGGACAGCCAGTCCTAACATAGAACACAGAGGACACTGCTACTTCAGGCAGAACAAAGGGATGAGGCCCGCACACTGTTCACGGTGTGCCACACATCCACCTCAGTCCGGAGGAGCAAAGAGGGCAACTACTGAAAAAGGCTTGCCTGAGTTTAAGGAAGTCGTTTCCAGGTCAGAAGACAAGGTAGTTAAGTTAGTTTACAAATAATGAACATAAAGGAAAACATTCTACTGTGGCCAAGTTGATTTGTGTGTTATTTACTAAAACTTTGGGATTTCCAATTAATAGTCTACAAAAATATGAGTAATCAAAATGGGGAGGGAAAACAAAAACCAACTCAAGCAACCTCACCAATCCTGACCACAGGCCTGAATCCACAATCCTTCCCTAGTTGACTTCTGAGCCCCTCCCGAGGTATGAGAAGTCAGGGGCCCTAGGTAGTCAGGCATCAGAAAATGATAAAAACCAGCAGCTGAGCTTTACTAACAACATCTCATTTCTTGCCCTCCAATGTATTTTTCTTTTTTTACAGTAGAGTGGTTTTGGTTCCCTCTGATGTAAACAAGCTTTAAAATCCAAATAAATAACATGTTAAGTCTTATAAATGCTAGCTTGCTTTCTGACTGAAGTGTTCTTTAAAATGCCATGAGCCTGCTGACAGTAAGTATCAGGGGTCTGAGTAAAACATGCTGCAATCCTTTGGGGCTAGGGGTGGGAGACAGAATCCACATAGCTCAGGGTGGCTTCGAATTTCCAATCCTCCTGTGATTACAGGCATTCAGCTGGCTTAGAAACCTCATTTTTTAACAAATCCCTCAGCAATGGTACTAAACCCAGGCTCACATTGGGTTGCTCTTGTACCTTATTTTAAAGCTTTCTTGCATATGAACAAAGGCAAACACTACCATGATAAGATGCCTCTGGTGTAAGCAGGGACTTCAAGAGTGTACTTTCATGAAATCCTTTTGACACTGATGAAGACTCTCTTCTTGCACCAAACTGACATTAACATCTTCCAAGACTTTTCTGACCAAATCACACATTAGATTCCCCTGTCTTTGAGGAGTCCAGTTTGGGTGAGAATCCTGCCAAAGCAGATTAGAAAAAAATCCCTTGACTGTGGTATTTTACTGTTGTGTGCCTTCAGCAAAGACTCTGAAGGTAAAGTACCCTTACACCGATATTTCCTCTCCACTGATTTAGACCCCTTTCTTTAACAACAAACTCCTGTATTTCCTGGTTGGAGTCAGAACTGAACTCAATTAATTGTTCATACCTAGGACAAGACCTCACTGTAGCTAGCAATCTCTGCACCTATGAAGTCTGTCTTGTATTAAAGAAGCATCATGGAGCTAGAGGCAGAGAGCTGGTTCACTATACGCAAGGCCTGGGTTCATTGCCCAGCAGTACAAAAGACAAATTTGTTTTAAAAGTAAAAGCATCACTGATAAAGTTTCTTCTTTAACATTTAATACTGTGAAAGTAGATGACAGAACACACAGATCAAACATTTAGAGAATGAGAAAGGTCACAGGAAGCAATTAATATAAACTCAACCCTTAGGCATATCTTCTCTCTCTGGTTGGTGAGCTGTGAGAAGATAACTGGCCTCTGTATCTTGTTACTGGTATATACAAAGTAGTTGTGTACCAAAAGATGAAGGACTCCTGTGACCAACTCTTCTAGACAAAACCCCCAGAAACAATTCTGAGGGAAAGAAACAATGTCAATCAATCATATTGTGATGTACAAAGTTAGATATGTTCTTCAAAACAGACTAGGTCACAGCGATCACAAACTCAAAATGATGAGAAGAAAGTAAAACTATGTGTTAGCTCAAATAAGCAAATGAAAAAAAAATTGTAGGAAAAAAATCTTTAAAAATAAACCTGACTATAAAATAAAGCTACCAAATAATTAAAACAGAGCTAAGGAAATTGACCTGTTTTAGTCCTTGAATATTTAAGACTTAGCCTCCCCACAAGCATGCAACCACATTTCCAAATGAGGGCTCTGGTTCAGGGCTCCTTTCCTACCTCAGGGGAACCCAAATGCCTTCTTTAGGTTTTCTACTAAGAACAATGTTCCATTTAATGGCCAAATGTAAATCTGTTCAAAGACTAGCTTTGAGCCTCATACTTGCGGGCATCTTAATAGCCAGCTTCAAACTGACTGGAAAAAGAAACAGAAAAGTTTCTTACTATAAAAACTGTTATTTGCATTTGGATTTTGAAAAGGAGATAGTAGAAGAAGGGAAAGCTCTTGGTAAAGTGGCTACTGAGTCAGCAGAGGGAGGAAGTAGGCAGTCAAATGCCCCCACCCTGTCGATGTCATTTGTCAGGCTGAGCATTCACTAGGAAAACTGGGTGTTTTGTGGAAAATCAGCTGAACAAAATAAGAAAATTAGAAATAGGTCATAAAACAGTTTGCTTTAATAAAACATTAAATATGGCCAGAAGTAGAAGCCGATGGATTAAAAAGCCACATCCTATTTAGAAACAAGGTACAGAGAGAACTTGCCCCACATGTGGGCTCAATTTCCTCACCTGTAAAGTGGTTTTAATGCTTACTGATTTTAAAAAGTTAAAGCCATTGGTTAAAAGGCCTTTGTGTTAGACAATGAAACAGAAGCAACTAATTTATAAAAGGATTTTTTCCCTTTAATTTTTGGTAAGTGACAAGAGACTCCATGGGAGGTGGGGACTTAAGCAGGTTAGATCAGAGTTTGCTTCAAATAATTTACAAATTAAGTTTCATGGACGTGGTGTGGAAGGCAGAGAAGGGTGCAGGGAATTAAGAAAGGAGCAAGGTGAAGCAAGGAGAAAGCTTCCGTGACTGAGACTAGTTCTTCCCAGGCATCTCACCCGGCCAACTCTGCATGGCTGTTTTCAAAGGCACAGAGCACATCTTGTTCAACTCCAGCACAGAGCTGGTACCAGCCTGATAAATGCTAACACAAACATGTCTTGACAGCAGTGCTCTAGGCACTAAGTCACAGGACAGGGGGTCTGGACTAGAGCTCAGCACTGGAGTAACTGCTCTAATGTGCAAGGTAGGGATGAAACCATTTACCAGGAAATTTGCTCTGCCTTTTTCCTTCTTTTCTAATCACTGCACTTTGCTCATTACCCCTGTTCCCCCACTGATCTGGAAGAGTTTCTACACAATCTCCATTAAAACATAATAAGAAAGGAAAAAGCAGAAGGCAATCGCTCCTGGGCTTGGAAGGCAGTGTTGGGGTGGATCAAAAGTCCAGAGCAGCACACAGTTCTCTACAAGATCATACTGATGCTTCTTCAAAGACAGAGTAGTTTCTATCTTCTAAATTAGTTGTTGACAGTTCCCTGGATCATTTAATACCCCATTAGCAAGTCTATTGCTGGGTTAATTCTAATGAGCCAAACCTAAGTTTAATTAAACTTCAATCTACCCAAGTTCTACACCACTCACAGAATTTACCTAGGTTCTTTAGAAGGGAAGTGCAGTGATGTTTTCCAAATGAAAAACAACTTGTGCAATAACTGTAAAAGCCACCTATTAAATGTATGTATCCAATTCACTTTGTCTTTGATCAGACCATGATGGCAGCATCCAACTACACAAGCAAAATACTGTATACAAAACATTAAATTATTTTAAATCCAGCCGCAGTTATGGAATTTTAAAAAAGCGACTTAGTTGATTTTTATGGATATTTTGATTCATGAAAAGATCTTGCTTGGATCTAAAATCCACTAAAGAATATGGTCAGTGAGGCATGAAGAGCAAGCTAGCTCCCCAAAATTTGATGGGCTTTTCAGAACTTGCTGGGCCTCTTCTACTCACCTGCTCTTGATATTGCCACTGGAAGAGAGCCACTAGCAGCACAATTTCCATTTATAAAAATGACAGTAATTCTAGGGGACGTGGGCAGGGCTGTCCAGGAGGAAGGACACAGGAGCTGCAAAGGTGAGCAGAAGTGTAGCCCATCCTCCCTGGCTGCTGCTTTCTGAGCAGCACTTTCCGAACAGCAGCGCAGACTACCTCACCTTGAATCTCATTTTAAGTAGAATTTAATATACTTGATAATTTTAAAGCTCTACTAAAAAAAATAATACATTCACCTAGTAGCATGCAATTTTAATAGAAATAAAAATGCTCTCTCCCCAGCTACCTACTCCCAGAAAACAGTGCTGGGTTTTCTTTCTGCCTTTCCTGGTTTTAAGCTCCACAATGTTAAACTACTTGGTCTTGTTCTATCATTCCTCAATGGAGTCTGGGAAAAGTATTCTAGAACACAGTCTTTCTAGAGTATGTTTTCTCTGTGAATCACCACCAATTTGCATGACATTACTATTTCTAATTCTTTTGGCTAGATACCTTCATAAATTTAAAAGCACAAATGTTAGATCTTGTTTATAAATTTTTAGTAAAGTGTTGATTTTTTTTAAAGAATAGCAACAGTAGTGGGAGAGTATACTGAAGCCCTGAGGAACTTATTGTTGTTCTGTTTAGCTGTACTACAAGGCCCAGGCTGGCCTCAAACCTTCAGCAATTATCCTGCCTTAGCCTTCCAAGTATTGGGATCACTGGCATCTGCTGGTACACTTGGCTGGGAAAAGAATTTAGAAGCCTGGAAAAATGTCTGACAAACTCATTGAAAGGTATCCAATCTAACCTTACAAGCACAGAGCAGAGATACACACAGATCACTCTGTGGTCCTAGTGACAGGTCAAAAAAGCTAATAACCTAAACATCCATCAACAGAAGGGACAAAAGGCTGCCTGAATACTCTGGGATGCTGTAAAACTGTAAACAAGTAACTGAGAAGATCACCCCCTACACAAAGAACTCACAATGTGATAAACACAGCAAAATGTTCTAGAATCCATACAACATGAGTGACTTATGTAACATTTAAAAACACAAACGATAGGGACAGTCCTTATTACTGGAATCTGGTCTATTTCTGCAAGTGGAGTAGAATGTAAAATTTCAGGTAGCAGAACCTACATGGCATTATTGAAAATAGAAAAAACTATATTGTGTCCTTGACTCATTCCGTATTTCCCTACCCTGCAAACTGTTTAAACGCTATTAGACACTCACATAACTATCTACCTGCTCTCAGCCCTGCAAAACTGAGAATAGCCACAGACTTTCCAATGACAGACAATACAATGTACACTCCTCTCCTTAGTGTAGCACTGGAGTCAACAGACCCTCACTTGGCCTTTCCTGTGAATGTAGTAAAGACTGCCTTTGCATTGAAGCTCCTCTGCTATCTTCATGGGCATTTCAGTATACCACAGGGCATGCTAAATACTGTAATAATACCGCACAGCACATTTTTGGTGTTGTTGCTTTTTGAGACAGGGTTTCCCTGTGTAACCCTGGCTGTCTGTCCTGGAATTCAGAGTGCTGGGATTAAAGACAGGCACCACCACCACCTGGCAGCACAATATATTTTACAACTTAAGCAGACGGGTGCCAAGTCCTCTGAGGAAGGGCTGAAGTATGGCTCATCTATTCTCCATAGCCTCCTGCTCAGACTTATGCCCATTTACTATCAATTTTGATGATATCCAAGAAAAGCTCATGACAGTGGGTTGACTGAGTTAACTCAAAATTTTCGAGTTACTACAGCAAATTTAACAAGCCTTCCAATACTCAGTGAAGAAGCTGACAGACAACCCCAGTCCCCAACCACCTGAGTTGTTCTAGCAGTGGAATCTTCTAATCTGGTCCCAGATCTGTGAAGTAAAAATAAGCTGTAGTTCCCTAAGTTCCTAACCCATAGAATTTGTGAGCATTACATAGATGCCACACAGCTAAGCTTTGGTGGTGGCTAGAGAGGCAAAACCTGGAAAAGAGGCGCTAATTCAACACTTCATGGAGGTGATAATATTCCTAGTTACCATATTTCATTTTCTCATCACACATATTCGATATGTACAAATAAGTCATTTATCCATAAGTACTTCATCATAGAGATCTAAACTAAGAAATTACCAATATTAACACTGATAGCTGTTAGGTTTTTCTTAGTCTAAATCTATGTAC
Source organism: Micromys minutus (assembly GCF_963924665.1). NCBI lineage: Eukaryota > Metazoa > Chordata > Mammalia > Rodentia > Muridae > Micromys > Micromys minutus. The sequence goes on from NC_137969.1 coordinate 231,253,741, forward strand.
CAAACTAAATAATCTGTTTAAACTAGTAAGGCACTGTCTCTGAATACATGTATATCTCATATCCAAACATATTCTCTCACATCAGAAAGAAAGGCAATAAATATGTTATTGTGAACTTAGGAAGCAACTGGCATGGCTCCTGTGCTGTGCAACATTAATGCTTTCTTCATGAACAGGCAAATGCATAAAACCGGAGCTGATAACACTATTTCCAAAAGTCTTTTCATAGAGATAACAAGAATCTTTGACAGATAGGAACAAATATAAAGTCAGTTTGGGTTTCAGAAAAGTCTTAGTCAAAACCAGACAACCTACTTACATGGTTCCAATGGTCCCATCTACAGTGCCGTGTACTATACATGTCAATCTACAGCGCCATGAAGAAGCCAAGGCAGAGAATGTAAAATCTACCACACCCACAGTGCCTCAGAAACAGCAAGAGAACAAGTTAAAGTATCTATCATGCTGATAGTAGAAAACTTGGTTATCTTTTTTTTTTTTTTTTTGATGAGTAGAGCCTCAAGATACATAGCTAAGGATGACCTTGAATAATTTCCCATTTCCAAAGTGCTATGATAATTTCCTGTGTCATAAGGTCCCACTCCTACAAAGGCTTTTAAAAGTAAAAACAGAAACAGACTCATTACCCTCCTTTCATAGTCAACACTGCCCTCTGGTGATACACAGTAATAAACAAAGCAACAGCTTTTACTTTGATTTCAGTTATGTATCTGCATCTCCTTGGATACACATCCCACCAAAGACAAAAACAGATTTACGATGACCTTCATTATGCATTGTTCATTAAACTAGAAAGTTTAAAAAGGTTTGAAATCAAATCATTTACTCTGGAAACATGCTATTGAAGACACAAATCACTATATAGTGAATTACATTTCCACACAAAACATGTGGTTAAGACCCTGAAGGGAAATGTCCTAAAGTTAGAAGCACAGTAGGACAAAAAGAAAGGTCTCATCATGTGTAACTCAAGCATAGTGACACACACTATTAATTCCAGCACTTGGGATGCAGAGGCTGTGAGCTCAATGCCAACCCCTGCCTATAATGAAATAAGGAAGACAGGAAGTAGGGAGGGAGAGAGGAAGTTCTGCACAAGGGAGCCAGTATAGTTATCACAGTGTATTTAACACACTGAAAAGCATTTGTTGGAAGCCCGACTCCTTATTTAGGGAAAAACCTTAACCAAAACATCACAATTGGCTGCTAAGGTTTTTAACTAAGTCAAGGAAAAGCTTCGAAAAAGACTTACCAAGACTGGTTCCATCCTGCCCCATGATGCACTTCATGGAGGTGATGATCTGCTCTATCACAGGTGGTGACATTGACGTGGCGTACACAGCACTGTGAGAATGTATGCGTAGGTAGTCTATCAGCTCCTGCAGAAGCAGAGGCAGCATTTAGAGGCCGTTCCTGAGTACACAGGCATGCAATTGCCTTCCTTCTAGGTGTTACTGAACTCTTCCCTTCAACAGCCTGGTGCAGAGCTGAAACAAAAGGTCAGCTAACACCAGCAATGCTCACAGCTGGCCAACAAAAATGTCAGAAACAGGACAACGCCCAAGGTTAATACTAACTTGCTTTTTGACAATGATTTGCTTCTAAGTGTCATTTGTGTCTCATCCTATACACATACTGCCTGTCTGTATACTCAGAAATAACAATTTGTCCTAGGCTAGGAGTGTATCACTCAGTGACATAGCACACAACTGGCAGGTATGAGTTCAGGTGAGAACAGCTCTTAGCTGCTAAGCCAACTCTCCAGATCCTCATTTAAATATTTACATAAATATTCATGGGTTGAAGAGATGGCTCAGGGGTTAAGAGCACACTGACTGCTTTTCAAAAGGTCCCGAGTTCAATTCCCAGGAACCACTTGGTGGCTCACAACCATCTGTAATGAGATCTGATGCCCTCTTCTGGTGTGTCTGACACCAGCTATAGTGTACTCACATAAAAAAATCTTAAAAAAGAAAAAAAACTATGCATAACAAGAATCTGGTATACTACTGGGTATAGTGGCATATGCCTCTAACCCTAATTTCTGGGAGGATAAGGCAAGAAGACTGCAAATCTAAGGCTAGTCTGGGCTATACAATAAGAATACATCTTTAGTGAAGAAGGGTGAGAGCCGTTTATGCATCAAAAACAAATAAAAAGAGGCAACACAACTGAAATAGGCAGTTGCTTCTAATTTTCTCACAATTGCATCCCAAAGCACAAATACCACGTACCAATTCTGAAATGATACCTCATATGACTATCTTTAATTCACATCAATATATCACTTAAAAAAAATCAGTTAACTCCCAAAGTAAGCTTTGTCTCATTAACAAAAAGGTAAAAAAATCATAATAAAAATCTATCAAACCTGACTAGAAGCAACTGACAGTGGTTCTCCTCTAAAGGCCATCACTTACTAGACACAACTTTCTTCTGCCATCGGTGTCCTATTTGCAATGAACAGATATCTGTTCATGTCTTCCCAAGAAAAGCCACACAATGTGGAGGTAACGATGTACAACTTTAGAAGAATTTACAACAAGCCGGGCGAGAACTGACTGCATCCAGAACAGTCAGAGGCTGCTTAAGAAGTGGAAGTGTTTTGGTTTTGTGAGGAGTGTGGATGGTGCCTGCAGAAGCGCACCATGCACAAACCAAATGCAGTGCTCACAAGGGACATTTCATGCAGCAAGTGGCTTTTCGACACAATTCACACCAAGAGTGGTGCAGACATCTAAACGCAGAAGAGGGCACTGATGAAAGATATCTGACGTCTACATACAATGATGTATGTGACAGCACTATCTTCTTCTCTGCAACAGCCCTCACTGTCAACATCTAGAAAGCAGCCACCACATTCTCCATGTGTCTTTTCCTTTTGTGCTCTTTCTTCATTTTTTAGAAACTTTTCTTTGGTTCTTAGAAAAACTAGTAAAACTGAAATATAAATATGTAGCATTCTGGCCTTCATTTTCTGGGGCAAATAAAGCATCATGAGATATTTAGAACTCTGGCAGGCCAGGTGAGATGGCAAATGCACCTAATCCTAGTGTGTGAGAGGAAGAGACAGGAGGATCTAGAGGTCAGTGCACTGACTCTAACAAACAAGGTGCTAGCAAGCACTCTAACAAGGTGCTCACACATTTTCCTGACTTACAGACTTGTTAACTGTCTGAAGTCTGTTTCAAAGCTAATGAGAAAAACCTGCTTCTGGGGTGAATGACTAATTTAATAAATACACTCTAGCCACCAAATACATGTAAAACCTGGTATCAAAGAAGGCTAGAACCTGGTATCGGGTCACAGATTCCTCTCATGTGTGGCTTCCTCTGCAGTAGCACCATCTTTCACGGGGTACTGGTCCACAACTGCTGCATGTAGCTCACACACCAGAATTTTCAGGGTTTGATTTGATTCCCTGATTGTCGAACTCTGGTGAATGCAAAATACACAAGTAACTGTGGCCAGAATCTATGCACCCCATAACCCATTTAAGAAAACTGCACAAGGGAAATCAGTGGAAATAGAAATGGACAAAAAAGGTGTAATGAGCTAAGAATATGATAAAAATAAAGACTATACATAAATAAAAATTTAAAAAAAAAAACTGCACTACAAAATTCCTTTTTTTTTCTTGGAAATTCTGGATATGCACACACTTGATCAGGACACCTTCATGGAATTCTTATAAGAACAAGAGGAGGTTAGAATGAGACCCACTGTAATCATCAGCGAGCTTCAAGAGGAGAGACGAGCTGATATTACGTCTTCAGAACAAAGCATTTCTTGCACATAAACATGCTATTTCAGTGAGTACAGACTTCTTCCTACTTGTTGGTTTTGTTATTATTAGCACTACATATCCTTCTGAAGTACTGCACTTATAACTTGGGGTGGTACAAAGACCCTTAGACCATTGTTCTGTGATGTACTGCTGTCAGAGAACCAAACCTCCAGCAGCTTTCTGCTACCCTCGGGGGTAAAAATGTTTAGCTTTTCTTAGCATGAACCCATAAAGATCCAACAACCATAGAAAAATCAGTTATACTAAATCTCTTTCCCTACTGCTATTTCTATGGGTCATTTTGGTTGTGTTACAAAATTTCAGGTTCTTCTGACTATAATCTATGTTAACTTAAAAAAAAACTGTTCTAGCTTTTGTTGCCGTTGAGTTAATGCTGAACATGTGTCTGCTGGTAGTAAAGGCAAAGATAATTCTGTCTCTTGTCAGGCATGATGGTAGCTCTGAGCTTTCCCACCACACTGTATACACTGAGAAGATCACTCTTTAAGGCTCCAATTGTTTAGTTTTAAGAGGAAATTCACAGCATTTATGAGTATCTTTTCTGTGGTACTGAGAGTCAAATCCAGGGCAGCATACTTGGTGGGCCAATTCTTTACTATTGAGCTACAGGCATGGCTCAGGGTTTTTTTTTTTTTTAAACAGTAATAGCTTTATAGAAATTTAAGCCATATTCCATCACAGTCACCCTTGTAAAGTGTACAATTCAATGAATTTTAGCATAATCAGAGCTTTGTGACCCTTACCATTAGCTAATTTTAGAACATTTCTTCACCCTACAAGGAAACATTGTACCCATTTCTATTTTCCCACCTCCTTAACATCTGGGAACTACTAAATCTACATTGTTTCCACATCTATTCAAGAGAAAACATATGAAGAATAAAACCATCATATGACATGACCTTTTTATTCATTTCAGTTAACATATATGCAGAATGCATTTGTGTTGTAGCATAGGCACACAGCATTTTTAAACCATTACATTACAAACCAGCCATATTTACTTTACTAATAAGGAAACTAAAAAGTTAAAAATGCTTTCTCCAAGGTCTTCGAAGCAAAGACACATTCAAGAGCAGACTACACGATTTTGCATGAATTCTTAACTGCCTTAGAGGTCAGTTATAACATTGAAAAAAATGTTTTGCAGAGTCTTAGAGCTAATAAACCTTCTCTTCTTGTGTGTGCATTCCTATCTTCCACTCCCAATGGTTCCTGTGACAACGCTTTCAAGGTGAGAGCATAACTCAAACCCAACAGAAGACTATAGCAAACAAGAAGCACCTCTGTGTGCTCTTTATAAAAGAGTATTCTGTATCCCAGACCAGAATGTAGTTTAGAAGCTCAAATGAACAAACAAACACTGAACAGAACCAGCCTTTAACTCAGTGAGAGATATAAAAGTCACTCTGCAGGCATCTGAAGTAGGATGTCTACCAGCATTATGACACCATCCACGAGAACATCTAGGATCTCAATATCCCAGGTTCAGGACCCCACCTACTAGACAGTTCCCAAATCCAACAGTTTTTTGATCTCTAATTGGCAATTCCAAAGACCTATTTTACCTTTTTGCCTCCAATGTATCCTCCTGAAGCACCGAAGCTCTTTGTGAATGTTCCCATCATAACATCTACATCCTCTGGATCCAGGCCAAAGTAGTCTACCACACCTCGCCCTGAAGGGCCAAGAGCCCCAATGCTGTGAGCCTCATCCAGATACAAGTACGCCTTGTATTTCTTCTTGAGAGCAATCACTTCAGGAAGGCGAACAATAGACCCTTCCATGCTAGCAAAACAGGGTTAAAAACAAAACAGGGACCTTTTAACTCTTATTAAAATTAGCAACTGTTCACCTTATCAACTGTTAACATTCTGAGATTATTGCTTTTTAAAATAAATCTGAAAACTCCACTTCTGGTTTTACAACAGAAAACAATTAAAGCCACAGCAGATTGCTTTTGTGAGGTTAGGAATAAAAGCTGGGGCCTTGGATAGGCTAGGAAAGTACTCTACACCTACCCATATCCCAAGCCCACAGGAGTCTTCCTAAAGCTTGCACTTATAAGAAACATTAAGCGCTGTGCTCATTATACATGCCTTGAATCCCTGCCCAGGGCTTCCTTCATTGGATTGTAGCTCTAGGTCATGGTCTTTATCACTGCAATCACCTAACTAAGGCATGATGCCCAGATTAACAAAAAACATTTTTTTGAAAATGAAAATTTAGCCTGGAATGAGAGAATATGCCTTTAAATCCCAGCACCCAAGAGGCAGAGTTAGCATCAGGGGTGCAAGGTCAGTGCTGGATACATAAGACCATTATCTCAAAAATACAAGCAAAACCAAATTATTTTATTTATTTTGTTTTGTGTGAGACTGGAAATTGAATCCAGGACCTCATATATGCTAGACAAGAGTATAACCACTGTGCAAGGGTCCTGCCATGTACCCTGGGTGGGCCTCAAATAGATGGTTTTACCATTTCAGCCTCCTGTGTGCTGGAATTAGAACCTTTATCTGTAAGCTTTTCATAAGCAGTAGAAAAATATCCTCACATAGAGACCTTCACGTTCAGTGCGTCCTCTGCCTCCAGGTATTTACAACAAGTCATGGCCACTGTCTCCCTAGTTTCCAGAAGGAGTTAGTCAAGCCAGCCCGTCAGCTGAAAGCTTACTGACTTTGCAGGCCTACATCATGGTTAAGAGTAAGAGAGCAAGATTACCTATATATGCCTTCCACAAGAATTAGAATTTTCTTCCAGGGCCTTCTAGTCCGAGGTTGACCATAAACAATGGCATCTTTTAAGAGCTTCTCCAAGCTTTGCATATCTATGGCAAAAAGAAAGAATTTAGTCCTAAAGTATCTTTTTTCTAACAGTATTAGAAAAATGTAAACACACATTTCTTATTCAGAACTGTCTCAGATAGCAGAGGGCATCAACATAATCAGAGCTGAGCAGAAAAGAGTAAATTATTGCTACCTTAGTTGACATCTAAATGTGACAAATGTTCAAAGTCATCAGTGAGATTAAATGACTGAACTGATTGCTTTAATTGCTTAGATAGAAAATGACTCTACTGTTTTATGTTATATTCTCTGCCTTTGAACTAGCTTTCTTCATTTTTAAAATCAAACTGCATCTCTAACCTAAGTGATTCATCTTGAAATGAAAAGTGGTTCATACAGAAATAACTGTATAAAGACCAAGCAAGACCAATCACCCCAAATACATGTTCCTTTTAAAAAGCAAATATTTGTGGACCTGAAGAGATTGCTAAGGGTATTAGAGCATTTGCTCTCCTTGCCAAGGACCATGGTTTGATTTCCAGCACATACACAGGATTTCACAAACATCCATAAGTCCAGATCCAAGAGATCTAACCTCTGTGAGCACCAAGGGAAAACACCCTCAAAGTGCATGATCTATTTCCTTTTACCCAGGATGTATTCAACAGCTGCTTATTGAATAGCCTTGTCTTTGTATTGGTTAAACAATGCCAGTGCGGGGCATGCATGAGTCTAACCACATGAGCTTGTTCTACATGGAGTCTATCAGCTGCACTCTTGAGAAACAGCATGTTTGGTGCTATCATTAACAAGGACCTTACTTTTCCCCATAAATGCTTTGAACTCCACTGTTCCTGTCTCTATAGGCTTTATACTTAAAATATTTGTTCTGAATGACATTAAAAAAATTCTCCCTAAAAATATAAGCAGTATGAAGTAAAGATCGTGCTAGTGGAGACAGGCTTTTGTGCTCTTTACTGCTTATCATTGAAAGATAAGCCCAACTCGGTTCTTTTTCTAATCAGACTTTGATAAGAAAGGGAAATGTAATAAAAACACACAACAGGGTGAACTAAAGGTCACAACTGCACTACACCTATCAGTATTTGCAGGACCACAACCAGCCTGGCAAGAGACAGCAGCACTCACCACAGCAGTAAACTGCCTGACTCAGAGCTGCTCAGTGTGAGCAGGAGACAGGCAGATCTTACCCACTGTTGTTGATGTACAGCAAGGAGACAGACAGTAAATAGTGATTCAACATTTTGGACAAAAGGAAGACAACAGGAAAAAGAAAGCTGAATGTGGCTGTGTATGGCTGCAATCCTAGCACACAGGAGGTTGAAACAGAAGAATCATTGTGAATTTAAAGACAGCCTAGGCTATATGGTGAGTTCCAGGCTAGCCAGGGTCACACAATGAGGCCTCATTTCAAAAAACAAGCAACAACAATGACAAAGTCTACAAACTTTAGCAAAAGGAGCAATCTACAGCAAGAATGCTTGGGAAGTTTGCCTACTTAAGAAAATAATTTTCACCTTCCTTTTATCATATATCCCATAAATTCCATGTAAATTTAAAGTTTAAATATGCCACAAAACTCCCAAAGAAAGATGTGAGAGAACAAGCTCCTTTAATGAAGAAACCATTAAATATAATCTAAAAGTCAGACATTTTGATGAGTCAAAATAGCAAGACATTTAAATAAAAATAGTGAAATAGAAGAACAATTAAATCCTCCTAAAATCAATAAAAAGACATCAGCTTGAAAATACCAGCTTGAAGAAGTATCTACATATACAAGAGCTGCATAAAAAATTACTCTAGGCATAAAAAACCCCAAAACACTGTGTCCTTATTAGATTCAGAAAATGACACATAATAGACTATGTGACCAGTGTGTACACACAGTCATATTTAGCAAGGTATCTAAAACATGCTTTTTCTCTAGGTACTGTGGAACTGCTCTACAGGAATCAGAAGATTATGCAAACAGGTGAGTGTAGTTCTTTTCTTGGTGAACAGGTTCAGAAAGGATTTAAGGGTCAAACAAAGGAGCTGAAGAGTTATGGCACATCTGGACACATCACATTAAATAAAGGTGGAGAAAGAATCACAGATATGAACAAGATCACAACATGTATGGCTAAAAGTTTCATAACAATGAAAAAATCTCAATCACATACAACAAGACACTGTGCAGTCTCACTGTGGAACGAACATTTTACATACGATGAAACAAACACCGAAGCTATCACCATCCAATCTTTCCCCCCAGAGGGACAGACCTAACATTTTGGCATGATTATTTTACATTTTCATCTTACGCACATCGTGGTAAGAGAAGATGTAAAAAATACACCTAGATGATCTTTCTCCCTCTATGTGTTTTAAATTGTTAAAACTATGATTTTTTAATAAACTATTATAGCAGTGCAAGAAGATATTTCCACACAGGAAACAAGTTTTAGCTTGAAGACACTAGCCCCTGTCCTCCTACCTTCTCTGTACATTACTGTGCCTCAACATTTGTCTGTTCTACTTTTCTTATGCATATCTGTGTATATATGTGTGTGGTGTATGTGTTTACATATGTATATACACACATACACACAAACATATACATACACATGTTCAGGTACACATCCATACATGTGTATTTGTAGAGGACAGAGGTTGATGTCATGTCTTTCTCAAATATATTTGTCATAGTTAGGGTTTTACTGCTGTGAATAGACACCACGACCAAGACAACTCTTAGGACAATATTTAATTGGGGCTAGCTTACAGGTTCAGAGGTTCAGTCCATTATCATCAAGGCTGGAGCATGGCAGCATCCAGACAGGTATGGCACAGGAGGAACAGAGAGTTCAACATCTTGTTCCAAAGGCAAACAGGAGGAGACTCACTTCCAGGAAGCTAGGACAAGGGTCTTAAAACCCACAGTGACACACAGTGACACACAAGACTACACTTACTCCAACAAGGTCACACCTTCCTGGATCAAGCATATTCAAACCATATTACTCCACCAAATATTTTGAGTTATGATCTCTCCTGAATTTCTAGCTCACCAATTTATCTAGATGGGCTAGCCCCAAAGATCTTCCTGTCTCCGTCTCTCAGTGCTGCGACTATAGCATGAGCTGCCATGCCTATCTCTTTGTATAAGTGATGGGAATCTGAATTCAGGTTTTCACACTTGTGTGGCAAATACAGAGTGAGCCATCTCCCCAAGCCCTACATGTTGTGTAACTTTTTTTTAAATGTAAGATTTATTTTTAATTGTGTGTGTATGTATGCAAATGAGTTCAAGTATCTGTAGGGGTCAGAAGAGGGTAGATCTGGAATCAAATGTCATTGTGAGCTGCCTTAAGTGGGTGGTAGGAACCAAACTCAGATCCTCTTTAAAAGCCGTACACACTCTTTAACCACTGAGCTATCTTTACAGTAACAATTTTTTAATGGTGTGTGTGTGTGTGTGTGTGTGTGTGTGTGTGTGTGTGTGTGTGTTATTTCATACATCTGACTGGGCAGGGTTGGGGGAGACTCATAAGACAACTTTATGGAGTCAATTCTCTTACATGGGTTCTAGGGATTGAACTCATGCCATCAAGTTTGTGTGGCAAGCTCTTTACACTAAGGTACCTTGCTGATCCCACTATTGTATTTTATTTACTTGTTTGTTTAACTATCAACATCTCTTCACTAATCTTATTCACTACTTCTAGTGTTATGACAAGACACATTATAGGCACACAAATATAAGACACACATTCACTAATTGTATTTGGAAAGAGATTTGTAAACAAGGACATGGGATGGAAAACTTAAGTCAAATCAAGGAAGGCAATGTAAAGTGCAAAAAGAAATCCCTTCCATGTATTCTATTCATTCACAGACAGACAGATACATATGCACATGCTGACCTCAAATTAAAACTCCTTCACCTTCAGCCTCTCAAGTAGTAGAATTATATGTGTTACCATATTCTGCTTTTTAAAAATGTTATATATATATATATTTTTTTTTAAATTTTATGTGCATTGGTGTGTTGAATACGTGTATATCAGGGTGTCAGTTCTTGAAGTTAAAAACAGCAGTGCGGTGACATGTGGGTGCTGGGATTTGAACCCAGTTTCTCTGGAAGAATAGTCAGTGTCCTTACTACTGAGCCATTTCTCCAGCCCCATTTTTCTTTTTTAAATGTTACATATTCTGCTTTTATTTCATTAAAGAGAACATATTTAAAAAAAAACTAAACATTTAAAATCTTCATTTCAGCTGCATTGTACTTCCGTCTATTAACGTAACTTAATGTAATCACCACCACTGTCCAAAAGAATATCAAAGTCAAAGGCAAAGCCTCGGACTAACTCACTGTTGTGTTTGAAGATTCGAATGGTTGCTCCCGACAGTCTGGCTCCTAGAACCAGTGATGCATGGTTCAGCTCGTCACTCAGAATCAGGCAGCCCTGCAAAACCACAGCACAGGAAGGTGAACTGCCAACAAATAATAGCGGTAACTGGTTTTCCAAGATGCAGATGCAGAATCCTGGCCTGTATGCAACAATCTTTCACCTTATCAACTTAATTATCCATATACACAGCAACAGGTTCTTACAGCTAAAATCTGCCCGACTTTAAAAGATTCTAGTGTCTTTGCATAGAGAGAATTTAGATGTATGTATCAATTTGTGAGAAAGGGCAGTAGTAGAAATGGTGCTTTTTCCCTTCATTATTAGATCTCTAGAGTTCAGGGAAGAAACTATTTATAAACCCCAAATCACAGTGTATACGCCTCTTAAAAATCCCTGAACACAAATTAACACATAAATTAAGAGAGCAAAGCCTGATACTACTGGTAGTTTATTTCTTCCCAACTTCTTACTCTTCCATGGGACCCGTCAACCTAGTTAAAATAAATAAATAAATAAAACAAGACAAAATACAAAAACATGTTTTTGACTTTCAAAAATAACCTTAATATGAGGTGAAGGCATAAAGATCTGTGGTAGAGAGCATTTGCCTAGTATGTAAAAGGCCCTGGTTATATCCTTGATACTACCACAGATGAATGAATGAATGAATTTTCCACATAAAAATCATTTCACAATACCCCAATGGCAAAGACTAAAACAATTAAAGCAACTAAAAAAGACACTCGTATTTAATCCCAGCTCTTGTGAGGCAGAGACAAACAGATCTCTTGAGTTCAATTCAAGGTCAGCCTGGTCTAGAGTTTGTTCCAGGCAGCTAACAGCTACCAAGAAACTCTGGCTATAAATAAACAAACAAATAATTTTGGGGTCAAGATTTATTTATTTATGTACATGAGTAGACTGCTGTTCTCTTCAGACACACAAGAAGAGGGCATCAGATCTCATTACAGATGGTTGTGAGCCACCATGTGGTTGCTGAATTGAACTCAGGACCTCTGGAAGTCAGTGCTCTTAACTCCAGCCCAATAACTAAAGTTTTAAAAAGGAGATACCACTGTTGGGTTATTACATACATAATGAAGTATCTGTGATTCCATACTGATATAGAGAAGAAACAGCTCTTCTATAACTTCAATGAATAAATATAGGAGTGAGAACAAAAATGTCTGAGAATACCAAAGCAATCAACTGTGCATATTCACACTAAAATTAGTGTATGAAATTTAATAAAAATACTTTTCACATAGTGCCCAAGTTTCTCTGTGACTTGAATTGGTAATTACAATAGTTACAGTAGCCTGACATCCTAGCCCTGTGACCAGTGTTTATTTGCATATTAGTAACATATGTGCACTGTGCATCTTATACAACACACTGAGGTGGATATCGCTTCTGTGATGCCCTTCTGCATAACCCATGCCATCTACAAATAAAGAGCCAGATAATATCTTCCAACATGGAAGCCAGAAAATACACACTGGAGAAGACTGGAAGCTACAACTGAATGCAGTGTGGAGCCTCGACTGAAACCAGGGGCAGAGAACGGAAGCGCTTGACAGTAGACATGAAATATGTTCTCCATTTGTCTGTGTACTGCTACATTTTGCCTCCTCTCTTTTTATCCTGGTGGGTCTAGTTAGATTTGGCTATTTTATTCATTTCTCAAAGAAAAGGCTTCAGTTTCACTGGCTTCCCTATAATTTACTGATTCTCTATTAATTGCTATTGCATAATTCCTGTTTACTTAGTTGGGCCTGGTCTGCTCTTTTCCAGTGTTTGGCCCACACATAGGTATGTGTACCACAGGCATGTCTGCTGGCAGTGGAATCATAAAAGTTATCAGATCCCTAGTACTGGGGTCACGGGTAGCTGTGGGACACTATGTGAGTGCGGGGATACACTGAAAAAGCAGCAAGTACTTTTAACCACTGAAGGACCTCTCGAGCCCCTTTTTATGATTTCTTAAGGTAGAAAACTTTATTCCCTCCAAAATAAGCATTTAATAGACATTAAATATACACTAAAGGTGTACACACTCAACCTTAAAACCCTAAGTAGATTTAGTGTTCTCTGTCTACCTGTGCATTGTCTTAGTTTTAACCTGTAATTTGTGATGCTACATTGCACTACTTTTTGTTTTGCCTTTTTCCCCCTTTAACTTCCAAAAATTTATGTGAATAATTCTGATTAAGCTGCTCTGTGGTCAAAGAACATACTTTAATAATTTAATATGTCCAAATATATTAAAACTTACTTAACTACTAAAGGAACAGTGTATCCTGGTAAATGTGCATCCTGATGAATATTCTGCTGCTATTGGGATGGTAGGTACCTAGTAGGTTAGTAAGTTGCGTGTGCTCTCCTAATGCTCTGGACCACGACGACTCTGCTGTAGCAGGGCACATACTACACTTCTGCTCTCTGCTCTCCCTAGAGTTTCATCAGTTTTTACTTCCTGTACTGTGAAGCTGTTATCAGGTCCCTAATACATCTTGATCAACCAACTCTTTTGATTAATACTCATCTTCACAATATTCCTTAGTCTGAAATCTGTTTCTATCACCAATATAATAATGTCTACTTTTTCATTAGTTTGCATGCTACATCTTTTTCATAGTTTTTTTCTTTGAAGGCTAGAGATAAACCCAGGACCGTACACATGCTAAACATGCACTGTACCACTGGGTTGCAGTCACATCCCCAGACATTCTTTCCCTATTTTAGACACAGCCCCTGCTCCCCAGTTCTATGTTGATCTCAAATCCCTGGAACTGAAAAGTACTCTTGCTTCAGCTTTCTGGGTGACAAGGATGGTAGGTGTGTGCCAGAGTGCAATCTTCATCATTTTACTTTTAATGTGCATATCCTTATATTTCAAATAGGTTCATTTGATATTATGGAGCTTACTACTTTTGTCTCATCTGAGAAGATCTGTCTTCTACTTCAATGTACAATAAAGCAGTGCCATTTTAGTGATGTCAATACACTTGGGTTTAATTCTCTTGCGCTGCTATTTGGTTATTTCTTATCTCGTTGGTTCCTGACAGAAACATACAGTTACAGCTTCATTACAATTATGCTAATCCACTAAAAGGAAACTTTGAGGACCAGAAAAATGATGTGACATGTTCAGTCGTAAGTTTGAACATATAATCAACAGACAAGCAAAATCAAGTCTGAGGTAATCCACTACTTTTGTCAACATTCCATTTCTAAACATGAATGCTAAGATTTAAAAGGAAGGAAGGAAGGAAGGAAGGAAGGAAGGAAGGAAGGAAGGAAGGAAGGAAGGAAAGTAAAACCACCTCAAGGGTTTTTTTTTTCAAGCTGACAGTGCTATTCAACTACACTACAAAGCATTTTTATCGATCCTTACAGTAACCATGACAAGTTCTATCACAGGAGGGATATGCAGATAGATATAGTCACTGTACTGACTGGTTTTGTGTCAACTTGACACAAGCTGGAGTTATCACAGAGAAAGGAGTTTCAGTTGAGGAGATGCCTCCATGAGATCCAGCTGTAAGGCATTTTCTCAGCTAGTGATCAAGGGGGAGGGCCCAGCCCATTGTGAGTGGTGCCATCCCTGGGCTGGTAGACCTGGGTTCTATAAGAAAGCAGACTGAGCAAGCCAGAAGAGTAAGTGACATCCCTCCATGGCCTCTGCATCAGCTCCTGCTTCCTGACCTGCTTGAGTTCCGGTCCTGACTTCCTTTAGTGATGAACAGCGATATGGAAGTGTAAGCTGAATAAACCCTTTCCTCCCCAACTTGCTTCTTGGTCATGATGGCTTTTTGTAGGAATAGAAACCTTGACTAAGGGGCTGGAGAGGTGGCTCAGAGGTTGAGAACAATTACTGCTCTTCCTGAGGTCCTGAGTTCAATTCCCAGCAACTACACGGTAGCTCACAACCATCTGAAAGGGGATCTGATGCCCTCTTCTGGTGTGTCTGTGACAGTGTACTCACAAACATAAAATAAGTAAATCTTAAACAAAAAAAAGAAAGAAAGAAAAAGCCTTGACTAAGACAGTCACATACAGATATGTTATGTTTAGGTATAATTTATCCAAATACAATGATAAATGCACTTTGATATTTATTTTACTAAAAATGATTACCTTTCTGAATTAAACTTTTCTTTCATACTTTTGAGTCATTTGGGTTTATTTTCATCCATTAAAATTTGTACAGAAAGAAGAAAGGACCATGGGTCCTAAGAGGAAAGTCCCAACTAAATCTGTGATGGAGTATCTTTGTAAACTATGCTTAGTTAGTAATGATTGCCAACTGGATGTATTTATCAAAACAAGAACATATTTGTAAGAGAACTACCACAAATGACGCTCTTACTTTGCCAACAAGAGCAGGAATGTTCATTGAATTTGTTGCAAATCCCATGCCATAGGTCAAAGCAGCTTCCACACCCAAGAACCTTGCTACCAGCTTCTCTAGTTCTTCATGCTTGTCCAGGTTTCCTGTATGAAGAAGTCAAGTGGGTCAGGCAGCTCTACCAGAAGGAATGAAAATATTGTAAAATTTAAACTGTATTGAAGGTTCCATCTCTGTGAATATCCTAAAGGACTATGTATGAAGTATACTCTTTAAATGGACAAATTATATCATATAAATTATATGTTAATAAAGCTTTTAAGACTAAAAACGAAGTACCACCACCATCCTTTCGAAACCCTACAACAATCAAGTAATTCTTCCTTCTCTCACTCAATAAAAAACATTATTCTGAACTCCTGTACTGCAGATATTGAAGTGTGTGTGCAATGCTAGGCTGTAAATGGTGAGGAAGGGCAAATTTATAGACAGATCTGCCCACTCAATATCTCAAATGAAACAAATAAAAAGGACAGAAAAGGAAGACAACTAGAAGAGAGATACCAAGAGTTAGTATGTGTCTTTAAAAAGCAAGAGCTGAGAAAAATGTTCACAGGGGATCATGGAGAAAGCAATGTGTATGAGAAAGAGACAGTCACAGCAAGGTATAACTGGAATCTGATACACTAAAAAAAAGTAAAAAAAAAAAAAATCAAAGGAAAAAGCTTTTTAAAAAGGAAACAAACACTTTTTCCTCATATGAAGAATCTAATTTATATGACCTTTATCATATGAAGTACATGGGGCTGTCTGGGGGGAAGAAGTGAATGGAAGGAAGTGAGTGAAGACAAGAATAGTAGTAGACGGAAAAAATATGAACATACAAGTAAGTATATATTAAATGTACTAAAATGTAAAAAAGAAACCTATTTATTTTGCATGTTAACTAAAAATAATTTAAGATTTTAAAAACTTTGAATATAAAAAACAAACAACTGTCCAGAAAAACAGCAGCAGACTTCATTGCTGCAGGAAGAGGAACTACAGAGCTGGACCACATGCAGCAAGTGCATCTTTATTCAGATGCCTTTGCGTACTTTGGGATTGTTAAGCATGTTTATGCACTATCCATCCCCATTGAAGGTTTCTAAACAATAGTCTTTTTGGTTAGAAGATTGGAAAGAAGGAATGTCACAGAAAACCTGGGAATCAGAACAGCACCATACCTGACCAGCCACTAGTGTCAGACAAGGAGGCTAGAATCCAATTGCCTCAAATGTGGCAGTACCAGAACTATTAGTCAAGCAATACATTAGAGAAGACAGTTTCCGATATCAAATTTCAATCTACTACATACCCAGGAAGACATGAGCTCTACCAATAAGGGAATTTGTTACTGAAAGTAAGATACAGGAAATAAATACAATTTGGACAAGGAAAACAAAATTCCTGAAGGGACCTCTTCCACACCCACAAATAAACAAATATCAGCATGTAACTGTAAGGCAGTCCTGAAAACATGTATTTCAAACTAAAGCTGGAGACAGGACGGCATTACACCAGTGAAATAGCTAAGAGTACACAGAGGACTACAGTAAACAAACAGAAAAACAAAAACAAAAACCACACCTCTCAAAGCTCCTCCTCTTGAGCTTCCCTGGGACACTTAGATTAAGATGTGGTAAAAACCCACTGAAGCCCCTCCAGCACGAAACTGGCATGAAATCCAAGAGACAAAACACACACGCCGTAACTACAAAGCATGTTCTTAGACACTTAGGACTTTAGATCAAGAATGTCCATATTACATATAAGAATACACTTTAAGAAAATGCCAAACAAAACAAAACAAATGAACAGAGCCAAGCCAGATATGGTGGTGCACACCTTTGATACCAGCACACGGGTGGGGGGTGGAGGGGACGGGACAGGCAGAATTTTAAGTGTGAGGCTAGCCTGATCTACCTAGTGAGTTCCAAGATAGCCAGGGCTACATAGTGAGACCCTGTCTCAAACAAACAAACAAAGAGCAAAGGAAGGAAGGAAGGAAAGAAACAAAAGACAAAACAGACAAACATCTAAGGATCCTTACAGAGCTAAGAAAGCACACACTAGCCTTTCAATGTCTAAAAGAAGCAGAGCAGAGAACCCATGAAAATTTAGAGGGGAAACCAACCAAATACATTTAATATGTTCTAGGTCTCTCAAGAATTGAATTTTAGTTGAAATCTGCAGCTGAGTATTTTCTAGGAGGAAGTACTTATACTTATGTCTTGGCTCACAGTAATGGCATCCACTCTTGAAAGAGTTGGGGATAAAAATCAAAACAACTACAGAAGCCTCCTAAGAAACCAAGAAAAGTGGTAATGATGATCTAAAGATCTGTAGTGTGCACATAAAGTCTGAAAAGCATGAATGAAAGTTACTGTGGCAGATGGAATTTGATGGAATCCCTTTATTGTCTTTGTACTATTGGCTGCCTTAGTGACTAGCTCTGACAGATGCAAAGCAGTGTTTCCTCTGGGAAGGGCCCACTGCCCACTGAGACAATGATGCTCTGGGAACACCGTGCCGTGCTGTAAAGAAGCCCAAAGCAGTGACTGGGAGAAGTGACCAGAGTTCCTGTTACTCTAGCCAAAAGGTAGCAGCTCCACAGGGCTTTAGCTATTGACTCCCCACTTCCTGCAGCAGTGTCAGGGACCCTGCACATAAACCACCCAAATGTACTTGCAACCCACTCCTAAGGCTTTGCCCACCCTAGTGAATTGTTGATTCAATTTTTTCAGTTTTAAATATTTAAAAAAAGCTGCCTTATAATGTCAACATTTAGCAGTTCTCTACGAAAACAAAAGGGGGAGCATTACATAAGACTGTTAATCCTTCACATTTTATAGGGTTTTGGCAAAAGTTTATATGTATTAAGTGTCTAGCCTGTTCCAAATACCTTACATGAATTAGCAAATTTAATTATTTTATTCCTGAATTATATCTACAGGATTAGTATCAGCACTAGTTCGCCAGTAGAAAAGCCCACCAGGTTTTAGTTGATAGGACCCATGCAATAAGTGGCACTTCTAAGATTTACAAAAGTCAATTCAATCCCACGAAGAAACAAATATGAAACTTTGCTATGAACATTATGCATATATAACACATTGGAAACCATCTCAAATATAAAAGAAAGTGTCTGCTGGACTTGACCTAAAGCAAAGGGTCAATGTTTGTATATTTATGATTCTAACCCTGAGCCTGTATTACTCACTCCTGAGCTCACACTTACCAATTTCCTGGCGAGTGCTGCACACTCCTGCTCCATACTCCTTAAGAACTTCAGCAACTGCTTCCTGACATGACCCAGTGTTCCTCGCAAATCCAAGGTAGTTGTAGGAACCCATGTTTATTACACCTTTAATTATATTTCCTGTGTACCTGTGTTTCAATAGTATAAAACTTAATGATACAAGCATGTCTAATACTTAATTGTGATATATACTGATAACACAAAAGGAAGTATTATACACAGAAGTAAAGGAAACACTATCTGTAGAAAAGCGGCACAAACTCACCAGTAACAAAAGGGTACAACAAATCCAATTTGTGTTGTGCACAAAGTATGAAATTGCCAAACAACAAAAATTACCAGGGCTAGAGAGATGGCTCAGTGGTTAAGAGCACTGACTGCTCTTCCAGAGGTCCTAAGTTCAAATCTCAACAACCACATGGTGGCTCACAACCATCTGTAATGAGATCTGATGCCCTCTTCTGGTGTGTCTGAAGACAGCTACAGTGTAGTTATATACAATAAATAAATAAATCTTTGAAAAAATTGAAAACAAAATAAAAATTACCTTTAAAAAATAAGTATTGGGCTGGACAGATAGCTCAGCGGTTAAGAGCACTGATTGCTCTTCCAAAGGTCTCAAGTTCAATTCCCAGCAACCACATGGTGGCTCACAACCATCTGTAATGTGATCTGATGCCCTCTTCTATTGAGTCTGAAGACAGCTACAGTGTATTTATATAAAATGAAACAAATAAACAAATAAATGAATACAATTTTAAAAGTATTAATTATTGACAGTGATAAAAAGTTTAAGGTGTGATAGCCAACCTTGTCTTAGAATAGTCTTATAAACTATCACTCAATATTTTTCTCTGGAGGGCAATTTGGTTCTACTTTAGTAACTGAATGGTATATATATGGTGACCCAGCAATTCTGTAAGTGAGCATGTACACAGGAGGATCCTTTAAGAGCCCGTCCTTTTGCCATGGCCCTCTGTAGGCCCAGAGACAAGTGATATTCCCTATGATGGCAGCTTAGTCAGCATGAACACCATCACCATTGGTTCCCCACCAACCCAAGGTTTAAATGCTGAGGATCTGGGACTGACTAGCACAAGACAGCTGCAGATGGCACAGCTATACTGTAGGGTATTATTAGCTACTACAAATAATGAATGTGTAGTGATTAGACACACAGGCAAGAAGTTACAAGTATGCTAGCAAATAAAAAGAACAAAAACGATAATTTATAACATATGATCCCATTTGTGTGTATCAAAAACCTGCCTGTAGATTACATATATACAACACACACATTCCCACAAAACACCTAAAGGAAAACTTTGACAAAAGGAATTGGACAAAAAAATCAATAGGAGCCTCTGCAGAGTGATGGCTTTGTGAACTAGGGGATTCGCACAAGGACTAAGGGTAGCTGTCTCTGGGATCAATCACATATTTACATTATTTTCCCTCAAAAAATGTATAATATTCATGTAATCTAAATAGTAAAATGATAAGAACATAAACCATTTTAAACTAGTATATTTATGAAAAGTACTAGTTTCAAAGAAGAAAAATATCCATTTATCCCAAACTCATTTATCTTATTTAAAATGTCTAACAATCAATTCAGATAATACACTGGATTTCTCTTTCCAAAAATAGCATGACGGAGAAGTTTCTTGTCCTGACTCTTGGTCAAAAATTTTGAACTGGTCATTTTTGCTCCTCTAATTCCATGCCTGAGGAAGAAGAGGAAGGAGAATTGCGAATCTGAGGCCAGATTAGGTGACTTAATGAAATCCTTTCTAAAATTAAAAAAAAAAGATAGATGAATTATGTTCTTCAGGATATTGGATTTATAATCCAATAAAAATTAAATGAAGACCAGGTGTGGTGGTATACACATTTAATCCCAGCACTTGGGAGGAAGAGGCAGGTAAATGGCTGTGAGTGAGTTCAATGGCAGCCAGATCGACAGAGAGAGTTCCAGAACAGCCAAGGCTATAGAGAGTAACCCTGTCTGAGGGGGAAAAAAGAGAATCAAATGAAACAGAAAATAACTTTAAACTTCAGTGAGGCCCGTGGGTGTAGCTCACTATACAGTGCTTGCCCAGCATGTGTGAGGTTTTAGACTCCAGCACTCCCTCCAAAAAGTATTCTAGTAACAACAATATTGAACAGTATTGCCCGGAAACCAATCATATTGTATCTTCAGCTGCTGTTTTTGCTTTGAGAGAATACTCAAAACAAATTCCTTTGTTGATAAAAAATAATTTCCAAACACTACTCACTTGAAAGACCAGTTATAGTCATGAGATTGTCTCTCCATGATGTCCACCTTGGCTCCAGGCACACTACAGATAGGTCGATTCCAGTTGTCTCTGATCCTCATGTAGAGGTTCCTTGTATAGAAGTTTTCAAAATCCTGATACAAGGACACAAAGTCCTGCCAACAAAATGGTGAAACAGTATAAATTTAACTGATGTATTGAAAGACAAGTCTTACGGCTTTTCTCCTCATACATCAGAAAGATGTTAATCATATTTAATTAACTGACATATCAAAACAACATACCTCAGGAGAACCTCAGAATGATATCAATCAATCATATTTAATTAACTGACATCCAAGTAACATCTGGAGAGGCATACTAATTCTATTTGATGTCTTTTATCAGGTAAAGGTTGCTTGGCTCAGATGTTTGACCTATATTTTATGATGTCAAATAACTAAAACTATATGTCAAATATAAAACTAACAGACTGAACTTGAAGTAGGACTAGGAAACAAAATCCAGTCATATAATCCTGCTGTTAAATAGTTTTCCTTCCTAACCATCTGGACAAAACTGCCCCCTGCCCTATGTCCCTTACCTTAAAAGTGTACGAGAAGATGCCAAATAAATGATTATAACCCCAGTTGTAAAGAAGAACAATACTTATAAAGTTAGAGGTTTTGTCCTCTGCATGTGCTCAAGGATCAAAATTGAACACCACTCCCACACACCAAAAAATAATTAAAAAATAAAATAACACACCAAAATGTAGGTTCGAACAAGTCTTCCACCTTGGACTTCCCTACTAGATAGGAATTAAGTACATCCAGGCTGGAAAGAAGCTTAGCAGTAAGGGTCCTTTCACAGGACTCAGGTTTAGTTCCCAGAGCCAATTGTCAGGCAGCTTACAACCTCCTGTGGTTCCAAGGCTTCTGGGATCCAAGCCTCTGCACTAACATGCATGCATATACCTATACATAAATACACACACACACAATTCAAAACAATATTTACAAACAAAAACACAACAGTAATAACCATTTGTGTCAGGGAGATCTCTGAATCTGAGGCCACCATGTTCTATATGGTTATAGGCAGCCAGAGATACACTGTGAGACTCTGTCTCAAAACAAAAAAAGTACATTCTGAAAATAGACTGCCTGACCCACAGATTTAGTCTCCATTTCTTCTAAGACTGAACTAAAATTTTAATCTGTAAAAAGTTAAGTAAGTCACAGTAGAGCCAAAAGGGATACACAGTGCTATCCCCAGTGTCATATGAATCCTTCCTGGAAGACCCTTCATCAGTCCACGTCAGATCTACTTCAACTCTCCAAGAGGGAGCCAAACAGAAAGAAAGTAGAAGTATGCTTTACTGTAACTGGCACATCACTGAGCTTGCAGTCATGAGGCCTGAGCTTGTTGTCACACAACATTAAACTACTAAGTAAATCTATCAGATGCATTTTGAAACCGTATGTTCATACTAAGACTATAAAATTCTAAAATAACCATATTGACTAGAACTCTAAAGCATCTCTGTAGCTAGCATCTCTTTAGACAACTCAGCAGATCTGGAAAGGGCTCTTTGAATAGGAAGAATAGGCTATCTCTCTCATAAAATTACATCCTACCATCTCTATCTACTCTCAAAGGTGGGACAAAAATAGTCTTCCACCCTCACTCTACCTATAAAGTAACAGCACCAATTCATTTTTTGTTGTTTGAGAGACATCGTCTCATATAGCCAAGGATGGCCTTGAGCTTTTTTTAAAGTTAATAAACTTATTATGTATAAAATGTTCTGCCTGCATGTATTCTTGCACACCAGAAGGGTGTACCAGAGACTTCTTTGTAGGTTGTGAGCCACCATGTGGTTCCTGGGATTTGAACTCAGGACCTCTGGAAAAGCAGCCAATGCTCTTAACCAGCCCAGCCTTAAACTTCTGATCCTGCTGTCTCCACCTCATGTGTGCTGAGATTACAGTGTGCCCAGTTTACGTGGTAGTGAGAACTGAACTAAGGGCTCTGTGAATGGTAGGTAAACCCTTTATCAACTGAGCCACATCCTCTGTTCCTAACCTTTTCTAGTGAAACCACAGAACTAATCATCTTGGTTCTTTTGTTGAATTTCATTTTTATTATTATTAGCGTATATACATGCATGTGTATACATATGTACATGTGTGAGTATGTGTGTCACAGAATTTATGGAAGCCAGAAGATATCTTCTTGGAGTGGGTTCACTCCAAACACCTTAATATGGATTCAATGGATCCAACTCAGGTCACTAGGCTTGCATGACAGACAAATGCCTTCTGCACTGAGCAATCTCACCAGCCTGGATAGACACAGTATTTGTGAGTATTTTCTGCCATATGTAAAGGGTAAATGTTAGAAGAAATTATGAAGAAGAAAGTGATTGTCTTGCATAGCTGAAGAATCCTTTCTGACTCTGCTCAGTTATTTCAAATAAAGTTTCATCAACAGTTTTCTAAACATGCATTCATGTTCATATAAGAACTTAAATACTTTAAGGAACTGTTTCCTCACAGGCAAATTACTATTAGCAACAAAAAAAATTTTAAACTATATCAACATGGAATAAAACAAAACAATCTTCCTGAACCTAACTCAGATTGCAAAAAGCCAAGAGAGAAAGGGGGCTGCTGGGTAGACCATGGCAGAGCTTCACACGCAATCCTGAATTAAACACAGACAACTGGTGACATCTGTTATTCATGATTCCCAGATAACTCGTGGTCAACTGAGCATTTCCTTACAGAGGCAAGAGAGCACAAGTCGGGCTGGAGAGATGGCTCAGCGGTTAAGAGCAGAAGACTGCTCTTCCAGAGTTCAAATCCCAGCAACTACATGGTGGCTCACAACCATCTGTAATGGGATCTGATGCCCTCTTCTGGTGTCTGAAGATAGCAACAGTGTACATAAAATAAATGAATAAATCTTTTAAAGAGAGAGAGAGAGAGAGAGAGAGAGAGAGAGAGAGAGAGAAAGAGAGAGAGAGCACAAGTCCCTGAGGTAGGAGACACCAGCAAGAAACTGAAGATAAACGAGGGTGTCAGGTCCAGCAGCAGTGGAACACAATGGCAGCAGAGGAATTCAGGCCAAATTCAGCTTCTCCTGAATTCTACCTAAATTCAGTGGCAGTTAGATCTGGAAGCAGATCCAAGGGCAGCTGAGTCCAAAACAGAAATTGCTATTGAGAACTCCAGTCCAGCCAGAGTTATCTATTGTCTGAAATATCTTGTACCTTTGCTATCTAGGATGAAGGTTATATAGGAGAGTTGGGTCAGCAAGATGGCTCAGTAGGTAAAGGAACTTGCTGTGAAACCTAACTACCTCAGTTCCGTCCTCAGAAATCACATGGAAGAAGAGAACCAACACCTGCATGTTGTTCTCTGACCTCCACACACATGGCGTAAGCACATCCTCCCCACAATAAACACATAAATGTGATTACTTGGAATATGATGAATTCTTTGACAAACTTTCAGAATACATTAAAGAACAAAGTGGGTTATTCTTGTGACAACAAACTCGATTCTAGTTCGATCTGTTTCCTTACCTTCCCCACCTCCTAGCCTAGTCAGTGTGGAATGACTTTTTAGTCAGAGCTGACATATAGTCATAATGCTCAGTCACTGAACAAATGTTTACAGAGTAGTTCTTTCCAGGCATTAACTGGGTGTGAAGGATAAGGAAATAAACACAATTTCTCCCTCCCTAAGGTATCAGCATGGCAGACAGGTACACCAGCATAGGTGATGAATGGTTAGACTGAATATGGACTATGAAGGAATCCCTGTTCAGGGATGAGGAGAGATTCTAATCAGTAAGACAAGTCCAAACAGCCTTTTAAGAATGCATTCTTCATATGTGTTTTTCCTAAAATCACTCACAAGTACAAACAGAAACAATCAATACCTTCTTGAGACTATGTGCTAGACTGTCAGGCTTGACATTCTCATCCGTCAAGAGACCCCTTTGCTCCCAGTCAGTGGTGGCGCACATCTCTGATATCAGCACTTGGGAGGCAGGGGCAGCTGGATCTCTGTGAGTTCAGTGATGGCCTGGTATACAGAGGGAGATCCAGCAGAGCTAGGGCTACACAGAGAAACCTGGTCTCAGAACAAACAAACAAAAAACAAGAGAAAAACTGAAACTGACAGTCTTATTAACTAAGGATCACTGTAAACACTGATCTGAGATCATCTTATTAGTCAGTAAATTTCCTCTATTAGCCTATTTAAATCGACCCCCTGAGAAAGTACATTGTTTAAAACAAACAGATCTCGCCTAATCCACTGTCTACGCAGGCCTTCCTTATACTCCAAAGGATGGGGGTGGGGAAGGGAAGATGGGTGCTACCACTTTCAGACAAGAGACTTTCCAACAACTGTTCCCGTGGATTATGTGCAATTCTGTCCCAACACAGGTGTCTATACATTATAACATGATGATGGGTGGGAAGATGAATACTCATAATAGTGGCAAAAGCTCTTCTCTATTATTTTTGATACAATACACTGGGCACCTGCCAACTGCTTTGTATATACATGTGTCTCTACATTCTTGAATATCTCTGTACCCTCTTACAGAAGACTTCCTTTCTCCAGCTTTCACAAAGACAGAATGTTTTTGTTGGTTGAGAAACCAGCTAGAGCCAGCCACAAACACACACACACAGAGCAGACTATGGAATTGGTAAGTACAAAACAAACTTTGGAAGACAGAGCCACTCTTTTTGTCTCAGTGTAGGTAACCTTCATGCAAACCTGTAGGAGACCTTTACACTGGCAACACCAGCTAAATTCCACGTTCCACAGCACGATACCTGTGGCACCAGCAGTTTCCTAATCTGGGATAGGTTCTTAGCTGGGCGGAGAGGCCCTGGCACCTCTTTCAGACCTCTGCAATGTTATAAACGCATGGTTCTCTCCTCGCTACAGTGGCCTACAGTAAAGTGGGCTAATTCCATTGCAACATTCCACCAAATCAATACTCTGTAATCTCTAGTTGAGAAATATTTAGTAAGTTGTTGATACTTATATGGAACAAAATTTAAATAATTGACAATCAGCTACTGGGGTTAGTCTTGTGCAATGTATATTCAGAAGCTGAGTTCTTTTCCCTGGCCAAGACTACAGCCTGATCTTAGGGCACTATGATCTATATACTATAAAGAATGCTCCCCAATAATCCCTGATTGGCTAGTAAAAGGCTAGATCCTATGATTGGGCAGTAAAGAAAGGAAGGTGAGACTTGAGAATAGAGAGGACTTGAGAGAAACCAACCAGGTGAGAAAGAAAGGACAGAGAAAGGAGGAGGCCATCAGGAGGCCAGATGGATCATGAGATTGTGGC
Source organism: Micromys minutus (assembly GCF_963924665.1). Taxonomy (NCBI): domain Eukaryota; kingdom Metazoa; phylum Chordata; class Mammalia; order Rodentia; family Muridae; genus Micromys; species Micromys minutus. The sequence goes on from NC_137969.1 coordinate 231,280,080, forward strand.
CAGAAGAAATGCACCCTGAGGACAGGCTGATGGAGCAGAAGCAGCCCGTGACACTCAAAGAGTAAGTAACAAGGGCGTAAGGTTTAATGCAGCTAAGACTAGCACAGAATCTTCCCAATCTAGATTACAGATTGTAAATAAAATACTAGTTTCTTGTCTTTTATAAGACAATCAGCCAACCACCAACTGACATGGCTGGAATGAAACCCTAGCATTCCAAACTAGCCCCATTGGTAGTAAGCTACACTTAATCCAAGAAACTCAGTGTCAGTTCTAGCTCAACAGTTTTCATTTAGAGTCCAGGCATTATGGTTTGAATCCCAAGTGTCTCTGAAAGATCCACAGCATCCTGAGCACTATTGGAGATTGTGAACCTTTAAGCAGATGAAGGATCCTGGGGAAATGGCCTGGAGGGATGGTGAGACCCTGACCTCAGTTCTTCCTCTGCTTTGCTGCCACACCATGGGCTGCTCATGGTGCCTCACCACAATCATTGAACCTCCATGAACAGCTCTTCCTTTGAAGTTGTTTAAGTTTTCTTTTAATCATAACAAAGGATATACTAGGGTACAAATTTCAATATATCAAAGCACAAAATTTATCTCAAACATGAGGATCTGAGGCAAATAACACTGCTTTGATTTGGGGATAACATGCTCAGAAATGTATCCACAGTAAGACAATAAGAGTTCTAATCTGGGGCTGGTGAACTGGCTCAGTGGTTAAGAGCACTGACTGCTCTTCCAGAGGTCCTGAGTTCAAAGCTCAGTAACCACATGGTGGCTCACAACCATGTGTAATGAGATCTGATGCCCTCTTTGGGTGTGTTTGAAGACAGCTACAGTGTACTTAAATATAATAAATAAACAAAAGTTTAAAAAAAAAGTTCTAATCTATCTTTGACTTTCTGCAACGTCCAGGGCATAAAAGGAGAATGCATAAAGCTACTCCAGTCAATATATGGTCCTTAAAGAACAAATTTATTTTGGAATCATGAAATGGCATTATTAAATCCTGTATAAGAAGAACAGGGGGATAGGAAGCTAGAGGACCGGGAGGGAGAACGCGGAGCTGCAGCCGGGCCTGGGGCCTCACGAGATGCTGCTGCTGCTGCTGGTGGTGGTGCCTCTCTTCCTCCGCCCCCTGGGCGCTGGCGGGACGCAGAACCCCAACGCCACCTCGGAAGATTGCCAGATTATACATCCACCCTGGGAAGGTGGCATTAGGTACCATGGCTTGACTCGCGACCAGGTGAAGGCCATCAACTTCCTGCCTGTGGACTATGAGATTGAATACGTGTGCGGGGGGGGGGGGGGGGGCCCGCGAAGTGGTGGGACCCAAGGTGCGAAAGTGCCTGGCCAATGGCTCCTGGACGGATATGGACACACCCAGCCGCTGTGTTCGAATCTGCTCCAAGTCTTATTTGACCCTGGAAAATGGGAAGGTTTTCCTGACAGGTGGGGACCTCCCAGCTCTGGATGGAGCCCAGGTGGATTTCCGATGTGATCCCGACTTCCATTTGGTGGGCAGCTCCCGGAGCACCTGTAGTCAGGGCCGGTGGAGCACCCCCAAGCCCCACTGCCAGGGTGAGGGGAACAGCTGCCTGCCTGCAGCTGATGAGGGTGCTTGCCCTAGAATGGGAGTGGGGTGGGAGTGGATAGAGGGAAAGGATGTTTGCTATGAAGAATGTCTGGGGGGACTTTGGGAGGACACAGGTGAAGCCCATCTTTACACTACCCACCTGCCCCAGACCTGGTTCCACAGTCCTCTTTGCTGGGCTTTCCCTCACCCTCCTTTCCTTTAATGTGATCTTCCCGATTTCAAATCTTGGACCTTTCTTTTCTTCAATAATCTCATTCTCGAACTCCCCAGCTTCTTAAAGTTAAAAAAAAACAAAAAACAAAAAAACCTTGCTTGCTTCCCCCCCCCCCCCCGGAACAAACCACCCCCTCTCTGTAGATTTAGAACATCCTCTATAACTCTTCTAGAATCGGTCCTTTGCTATTCACCCTATAATGGAATTGCTGTAAATATTTAGAATTAAATCATGCATTACATTAAAAAAAAAATCCTGTATAAGTAAAGAAAATAGAATGGAAAAGATAAAAATTCTTATGCAGGTAGATTTGAATCTGAGACCAGCCTGGTCTATATAAGGAGTTCCAGATAGCCAGAGCAACAGGGTGAGATACTTTTTTTAAAAAAACAAGCAAGCAAGCAAGCAAACAAACAAACAAACAAAAAACCAGGCTGGGAGTGGTGGTGCACACCTTTACACTAGTACTTGGAAGACAGAGGCGGATCTCTGTGAATTTGAGCCCAGCCTTGTCGACAAATCATGTCCAGGATAGCCAGGGTTCTGTTACACAGAGAAATCCTGTACAAAAAGCCAAAAAGACAGCATGGGGCTCAGGGGTTAAGAGTGCTGGTTGCCTTTCCAGAGGACCTGGCTTTGATTTCCTGCATTTGCCTGGCAGCTGACAGCAGCCCCAAAGGTTTCGATGCCCTCCTGGTGTCTGAAGGCACTGCAAACATAACATGCACACACACAACAAGCAGGCAAAACATACATACACATAAAATAATCAATCTTTAAGAAACATAAAGACATGCATAAAGCCATAGTCTGCTTCTGGACGACATTCTTGTACTCCTGCACCAGGGTCCGACATTCTCTTCTGGCCTCTGACCTCACACACAAAGATCCATGTCAATACAAATAAAAATAAATCCTCCCCAGAAAAACAGAATAAAACTGCAATTTTTCAGAAAACGAAACAAAAGACCCCTTACCATCATGCTGGTGGAAATGTACAATAAAGGAGCAGAAGCCAGGGACTCTGGCTCACCTCAACAATGTAAATGTAAACAGCCCCTAAGACCCGGCAGTCACATTTTTCTTATATCCAAATGACTTGAAGATGCATATTCAAACAAGTGCTTAACAAAAATGCTCACAGTGAACTGTTCCCAACAAACAAACAAACAAACAAAAATAATAACAAAATGTGAAGACATCCACATAATAGAACAGGAGCACAGAATCAAAAGCTCTTAGCCAAAATTATTGGGACCACAAGTGTTTCAAATCTTGGGAGTGTTCTGGGCTTTAAGAACTATTTGCATAGACCTCAATAGTTGAAAATACAAATATTCTAGTTATGAATGTTCATATCCATTATCACATGCTATGATGCTGGGAGAACCCTGAACTAAAGATGTTGAACACAGAACTAAAAGTATCAAACACATAAGGCCACATCTTATATGGCTCTCTCTTTTTGAAATGGTATAGATTCTTACCAAAAAAAAAAAAAAAAAAAAAATCAAGTTAGAGGCTGCCAGGTGGCTCAGAACTTCGAACTCCAAGTGATCTAACACCTGGGGCTGGAGAAATGGCTTATCAGTAAAAGAGCACTGACTGATCTTCCAAAGGCACCGAGTTCAATTCCCAGCAACCACATGGTGGCTCACAACCATCTGTAATGGGATCTGATGCCCTCTTCTGCTATGTCTGAAGACAGCTAGTGTACTCACATACATAAAATAAATAAATCTTTAAAACCAACGTTTTTAAAAAAGGATCTAATACCCTCTTCTGGCCTCTGCAAGCATCTGCACGCACAAGCACATGCTCACAAACAGATGCATACATACAAATGTAGACAAAATTAAATTAAATTAAAATGTACCTAAACATGTATTCTACAATAATTAAGTTGTAAAAAGCCATTAAGAAAAAGACAGGAACCCAATAGAAAAAGATAAAGACACAGACAGGCAGTTTATGAAACTGGAACTTCCAGTGGTCAGCAGTCACACAACACCCAGTAGTCAGCACCCAGCCTGTGGAGACTTCTGCTGTGTGGTCAAGGTGCTACTTTCATGTCATGGCTGTTTTTCTGTTTAATTTTCATCATATTTGGCATTCATTGTCCAGTAGCATTTCCATGTAAGCTCTACTTCTGTTTATTTGGTTTTTTTTTAATGATCAACAAAAAAGTTTTAAAAAATAAAGAATGTTGGGCTGGAGAGATGGCTCAGTGGTTAAGAGCAATGACTGCTCTTCCAGAGGTTCTGAGTTCAAATCACATGGTGGCTCACAACCATCTGTAATGAGATCTGATGCCCTTTCCTGGTGTGTCTAAAGACAGCTACACTGTACTTATATATAATAAATAATATAAATAAATAAATAAATAAAACTTTGAAAAAAAGGAGTGTTGCAGTTTAGTAAATTCCAAACTTGCTGTGATGGTTTCAGTATGTTTGGCCCAGGGAGTGGCACTATTAGGAGGTGTGGCCTTGTTAGAGTAGGTGTGGCCTTGTTGGAGGAAGTGTGTCACTGTGAGGGTGGACTCTGAGCCCTCCTCCTAACTGCTTGGAACAGTCTTCTGTTTGCCTTCAGAACAAACTACAGAATTCAGCTCCTCCAAAGCCATGCCTGCCTGGACACTGCTGTGTTTCCTGCCATGATAATAAAAGGATTGAACCCCAGAATCTGTAAGCCAGCTCCAATTAAATGTTGTTCTTTATAAAAACTGCCTTGGTCTTGGTGTCTCTTCACAGCAATGGAAACCCTCACTAAGACACTTGCTATATAAAAGGGAAAATATTTTCTCTGGCATGGGTTAATTTTGAGTATTTCAAGTGACAGTTATTAAGGTAGTTATGTACCTTAACATCTAAATTCAAGAAAATCCACTTTGCCAAGCACAGTGGTCTTTAATCTTAGTACTTGGAAGGTAGAGTCACACAGATGTCATTCCAGGACAACCAGGGTTACACAGAGACACCTATCTCGAAAGATAAAAAACAAAAGGAAAAGGAAATCTATTGTCTGAAGGCTAAAACATCCACCTTTTTGGAAAAGAACAAGGAACTTCTGACCTCTAATATACTTAATATAGTAGGTCACACATGAAATAACAAATATGTTGATGCTGGCAGGTACTTGCTTCTACTGAAAGATTTCCAAATGTTTAACAAGAACCAATACAACAATTCATTCCAAATACAGGCTACTGCAAAGATTCTGTATCATCAATTTTTTTTTTTAACTAGAGAAGGAGATATCTTTAAGGCAGAACTCAAAATAGCAGAAATAGGGATGAAGAGATGGCTCACCAATTAAAGTATGCTGCTCTTGCAGAGGGCCTGAAATTGGTCTGATATCAGCAAAAAGAAGGGGTTGAAAGTACTCACCTAAAGATGAACTCAGGCCACACCAACACTCAAAGGTCAGCAGATGGAGAGGATCAAAGCAGAAAAAAAGAACTAAAAATGCAGAAGAAAATCCAAAATATAGAATGTCCTAGAAGCCAGGACAGGATGACCAACTGTAAAATGCAGCTGAAAAAATATTACAGATAGTAAAAACTGAGAAAGGTCTATCATATCACACAACACAAGGTATTGGTAGCTCTGAGGGGAAATATTTCTGTAGACGTGATAACTTCAAAATCTTGACTGGATTAGATTGAGAACAGTGGAGAGCAAATACTAGAAATAGAATGTCAGGAACATTGCCCTAAAAGAATGGAAACAGATTAAGAGAAAAGAGAATCATGGGAAAGACTTTGCACTAGAGGGGGAGTATTCCAGTGCTGCTTACACTGGAAATTAGGGTGGGGATGCAGAGAGTTAATCAAAGTGGAGGATAAAAACTTTAAGACCAACTGAACTATTCAAAGACTGCATCTCCAAAGAGAGGCTACTCCTGTAGGAAGTAAAGGAATACAGCAGAGAATATCTATTACTAGAAGCAAGCTAGTCCAGGCTGAATGCAAACCCTGCAAACAAGGATGCAGGACCAGCCAGTAATCAACCAGTAGCCACCTCTAACAAGCAAGTAGACTCACATTTCACGTTTAGGATTTTTTATAACAAAAGTGTCATGGCATTTCAAAATGCTTTAGAGACAGGCATGGTGGTACCAAGCGTTGGGAGGGGAGGGCAGGAGGACAGCAAACTAGCTCCAGGTCAGCCTGTACACCAGCAAAATCCCAAAGCAGGCTACATGATAAAACACTATCTCAGAAAGCTCTGCAGGGAACAAATACAACTACAGCATAGCCTACAATCTAAAGAAACCTCAATGTAGATTCTAAAACTACAACTGAGCGATCTGGGACTTTTATTACCATTTATTTATTTCTTCATTTGGATTCATGTTGAATACACTTTACCATTGTGACATCACAATGGCACTAAATCCAAGGCAGTGGTTCTCAACCTTCCTAACGCTTTCAATGCAGTTTCTCATGTTGTGGGGAATCCCAACCACAGCTATTTTGTTGCTACCTCATAACTGCAATTTTGCTGTTATGGATCCCGATGTATATGTCTACTATGCAACCCCTAGAGGGGTCAAGTCTCACAGGCTGAGAACCAGATCAGGTCATCAGATAAGAACCAGTTATATTTGCACTTTTATATGCACAGTTAATAGTAAAATGCAAATCCAAATTGGTATATGCAAAAAAAAACAAAAACAAAAACAAACAAACAAAAAAAAACTCAGTTGAAAGGTTGAAGTCTAGAGATCCAAATATGAAAGCTTTGTGGTTGCAAGAGACAGGAAGCAAACCCTACAGAGCTGCTCCAAGTAAGGTCCCAAGGGCAGATGCTATACAACACTGTCACCACAGCACATGGATGAATGAGGTGCTGTATTTCCTGCAAAACTTTCCCCTCCCTTTGACTTTCCCTTGTTTGCTTTTTTGAGATTATAGTTGCATCACTTCCCTTTCCCTTTCCTCCTTCCAAACCTTCCCATGCTCTCTTTCAAAGTCATGGCCCCTTTATTATGTGTGTCAAAACATATCCTTCAACTAGTACAAAGTAAAACAGTCTTGTAAACTCCTTTATTAGCATGACCATATAGTTCAACTATTGCCTAAAGCAGTATTTCAGTTCCCTGTGAAGAAGCCTAACAGCCTATGCCTCCTCCCCCTTTCTCACTGCATGTGTCTCTCTCTGGAGGAACAGTTTTGAGACATGGCTTCTCTGTGTAACTCTGGCTGTCCTAGAACTAGCTCTATAGACCAGGTTAGCCTCAAACTCAGATCTACTAGCCTCTGCCTAGGATGGCAGATCTGCCTGCCTATGTGCTGGAATTAAAAGTATACAGCCATCACGCTGTCTCCTGAAGTTTTTGAAATGGAATGAGGAGACACTTGGATTACAGCTATGAATACAGACAGCTACCTCAGTCACGAGAGAAGCTGAAAACTGGGGCTGGAGACCACTCAGCGGTAAAGAGCACTCGATGCTGAGGTCCTGAGTTCAATTTCCACCAACCACATGGTGGCTCACAACCATCTGTAATGGGATCTGATGCCCTCTTCTGGTATGTCTGAATATCATGTACATATATATAATAAATCAATTTTTTAAAAAAAATCTATGACCTAGTTTTTTTCACATAAGTATATACAAGTAGTACCCAATAATTAAACTATAAACTTGCCCTCCAGAAATTCCAAACAAGATCCAAAGATAACCTGATATGCTCTCATCACTGCATTGCCATGTCAGCCTTCACACACCAGTACCAGCTGCACAAGCACATGCTGTTCCCCCAGCTCAGGAACTGCCCAGGTCTGCACACTGCTTCCTCATTTCTTATTCAAAACATTCAAAACTCATGGATCGTATTTTAGATCATCCCAAACAGTCGTCATGCCATTACTTACACTATAAATAAAACTTTCACTACCCATTCACAACCCCCTTCGATTTGGTCCAATGGGAAGTGAAGACACAAACGAGCCACTGTACAGCACAATGAGCAGCTGAGAAACTGTAACTGAGGGTGAACAAAGCCAGCACTCTGTGGATTCACTCTGGCCAAATGCACCCAGCTAGAACAGAAGGAGAATCAGATGTGTGTTCAGGGTTCCAGTCATGAAAACTGGTTTATCTACTGGATTAAGTTATCAATATAGAGCTTTTACTTTCGATACTTTTTTAAAAAATTAAACAAAAAAAATCCTCTTTTTAAAATTGTTGTTGTTCTTGTTCTAAGAGTTATTTATTTATATTTAATGTGTACGGTTTTACCTGCATGCGTCTCTGTACTACATGACCATATGAGTTGTCTGGAGGCCAGAAGAGGGTACTGGACTGAAAACACATTCTTAATGAAATTATCTTGTAAGCATTTCAGATAATTTGTAGGAAGACTAACTTGTGAGGCTGAGCTGGAAGGCAAGTACAAAACAGTTGAGATGAAAGAGGATACCTGATCCTGAGTTTTCAGGCGTCTAAATTTTCTTTTCTTCTTTAAAATTCTGTTTATGTGTATAGGTGATTTGTCTGCATGTGTTTGTATCCTGTGTGTGTCTATTGCCCTTGGAGATCAGAAAATGGTCTGCCTTTAATTCCAGCACTGGCAGATCTCTATGAGTTTGAGGACAGCCCAGTCTACAAACAGAGTTCCAAGTCAGGGCTATATAGACCTGTCTCAAAAAGTAAGCAAGCAAACAGGGCTGGAGAAATGGCTTAGCAGTTAAGAGCACTGGCTGCTCCTCCAGAGGTTCTGAGTTCAATTCCCAGGAACCATGTGGTGGCTCACAACCATCTGTAATGGGATCTGATGCTTTCTTTTGTCCTGCAGGCAGATATTTCATATACATAAGAAAATACATCTTTAAAAATATATATATAAACAAAACAGATGGCCATGTTGGGTTTAAATCCATGGGCCTAGAGTTACAGATGCAAAAGAGTTGTGAGCTGCCATTGTGGGTGTTGGAACTCAAGCCAGGGTCCTCTGGAAGAGAAGCTAAGACATTTTCTTTCAATCCATATATACATGTGTATATGTGTGTGTGTGTGTGTGTATATGTGTGTATACACACACACAAGAGTGAATGAATGATTGGTTCTATTTTCCTAACAACTGACAAGGCCCTTCATTCTTCCACAAGGTCTTGTTATGTTGTCCAGGTTGAACAAGATCTCATGTAATACTTCTGCCTCAACCTCCCAAATATCTTAGTTTTAATACACCAGCCACCAGTCCTACCCTTTCCCTTATTTACTGTTTCTGAGACAGTCTCACTCAAAGAGTCCAGTTTATTCTGAAACTCACAATGTAGCCAAGGATGTCTTTGAACTCACAGCAATCTTCCTGTCTTAACCTACCAAGTTCTGGCATTATAGACATGAACCACCATGCTTATCTTTCCTGCTTTTTCTCAGTATCTCTTTACTGGCCTCTCTCAGATGATATTACTACCCATATATCTGAGTCTCCATGTCTCACAGGGATGAGAATGTTGTTAATAATAACTAATTGGGGGGCGGGGTGGAAATAGCTCAGCCACTAGTAGGTTACCACACTCCAATGGATGTCCCACACAGCATATATAGGCAGAACTCACAGTAGAATATTAAAGAGAGAGAGAGAGAGAGAGAGAGAGAGAGAGAGGAGAAGGAGGAGGAGGAGGAGGAGGAGGAGGGAGAGAGAAAACATGAAGATGGCAGGGGTCCAGGGGGAATGAATGAAAGAGGACATAGGGAATGGGTAGGTAGATATGACCACAACACAATGCACAAAATTCTCAATTTTAAAGTTCTTTTAAGGGCTAGAGAGATGGCTCAGTGGTTAAGAGCACTGACTGCTCCTTCAGAGTTCAGTTACCACATGGTGGCTCACAACCATCTGTAATAGGATCTGATGCCCTCTTGTGGTGTGTCTGAAGACAGCTACAGTGTACTCATATAAATAAATAAATCTTTAAAAACTAACTAAATAAAGTTATTTCAAGCCTGGGTGTTTATTAGGAATAGTTAACACATGTACAGTGTATAAAGCTATAAAGGTATACAGGTGTACTATGAGAAGTGTGACCTGAAGTGAATCTGTTCTTTCTCGTTGGAGCCAGCCACTACCTCTCTATACCATTACTAAGACAAGAGCCTTTGCAGCTGTAATCAGGCTGGCCTCAGCACACTCTGCTTGGGGACATGTTTGTGGAGAGGTGCTGATCTGTGAACTGAATAACTATGTCCATGTGTCTAAGAGAATTCAGTCTCTGCAGATCACACAATAAACATTGTGCAGAGACCCAGAAAGGAGAATGAACAGATTGCACATTTATTCTGCACCATATAAGCCATAACATTAGGGAACTTTAGACACACTGCTTGTGATTATTAGCTTTCTTATCAATGAAATAATGTTATTGTTGTCGGCTTCATTAAGTTCTTGTAGTGTAAAGTAGGTTAAGTTAAAAATGTTGCACACCTATGATCCTAGTACTCGGGAAGAGGCAGATGAATCTCTGAGTTCAATGCCAGTCTGGTCCTCAGAGTGAGTTCCAGGACAGCCAGAGCTACACAGAAAAACCCTGTTATCAAGAAAAGAATAAGTTAAATGTTTTGCTCTGTTAGTGTTTTAGATATTTAGAACATATAGCTGTGAGCCTCCAGGTAGATGCTGGGAACAGCATCATGTCCCCTGGAAGGACAGTGCTTTCTCAGCACTGAGCCATCTCTCTAGCTCCAACTACTTTGCTCTTTCTAGGCCTTCAACCTTGATTTCAGCTTTCCTTACGGAATATTTCTAAAGAGTTTTTGTCACAGTTGTTACTTGGTTTCTACTCTGTTTAGTGACAATGTCTTACTCAGTATCCGCAGTTGGCCTCAAAGTCACAGCAATCCTACTGCTTCAAAGTTTAATTCCATGTGCCTAATTTCTACTGGGGGTGGGGGGGACTGTGTGACAATGACAACATTTCCATGAACACAGTCTATTTGCAGAATAAGAGATCCCCTGACAATTACCTTTTGTTCTTCTCTCTCTGTTGCATGGTGGCACTTTTCAATTCTCCAATGCCTCAAGAAATCTCGAAGATATCCGAAGAGGGTGAGTACACCATAGCCCACATAAGTGAGCACAGCAACGAGCATGGGTGTTTCTTCAAAAGCTTCATTAAACGGTCTTTTGTACAGTCCTCCATTTTCTGTAACATGATGAATCTAAGAGAGCAATTAAAAATGTTTATTGCAACCACAGCAAGAAAAAAATTTCTACTTAAAATCGAAGTCTTCAGAAATTTGTAGAAGTATAGATACGTGGGAGTTAAGCAACAGACCAATGAAACACTAAGACCACACTTATTTTCAAGAGTAATGAGTTAGAAGTCATTTATGCACGGTAAAGGGGTAAGGAGGCAATGAAAGAGAGTCAACAACGTCTAACGCTGATTTTTATCATAATTTCATTTCCTGAAACAGACTGTAAAAACACTATGATTTTAGGGACCATGCTCTCTAATAAAGTAAAAATATATAAAGAAAAAGCAATCTACCAACAAAGTGATCACATGCACTAAAGTAAATTCAGTTTTATAACACAAAAATGTGTGTTTCACTACCAGCCACTCCTAAAACAACTCAGCTATAAAGCACTCAAAAACATTCAAAAAGCTTATCAGCATCAAGCTGGAGCAGGTTTTATTGCCTTTCCTCGGACCTATAACAGTAAAAGAAGGGCTTTTGCTGCCAAGGCTGACAACTTGAATTCAATCCCTAAGACCCACGTGATGGACTCCTCCATAAACTTTTTGGCTTTTTTTTTTTTTTAAGATTTATTTGTTATATGTAAGTACACTGTAGCTGTCTTCAGACACACCAGAAGAAAGCATCAGATCTTATGACAGACGGTTGTGAGCCATCATGTGGTTGCTGGGATTTGAACTCAGAACCTCTGGAAAAGCAATCAGTGCTCTTAACCATTGAGCCATCTTTCTAGCCCCATAAACTGTCTTTGTCTCCCACAAATTTGCCCTCTTTTACACACAAGCTGCTATACATAGCATACAGGTGCCCACACATGCACACACACCCATAAATAAATAGTACACAGTATAGCCAAGTGAGAAAGGGTCCTTAAAGGAGGGATAGGAGGAGGAAGAGGGAAAGGAGTAGAGTCATGTCAACCAAAGTAAGAATTGTGGAAAAGCCTTAAGGAAATTATCTGTAAGATAATCTTTAAAAAAATAAACCAAGAAATTTTAAGAGTTTCAGTGAAAGCACCCTACATGGGTAAACAAGGCTTTCTTGAGAAGATTCCTAAACATGTGCACAGACACACATTAAATTAAAAAAAAATTGTTTTAAAGTCAGAATTAGCCAGGCAGGGCTGGAGAGATGGCTCAATGGTTAAGAGCACTGACTGCTCCTCAATAGGTCCTGAGTTCAATTCCCAGCAACCACATGGTGGCTCACAGCCATCTGTAATAAAATCAGATATCCTCTTCTGGTATGTCTGAAGACAGCGACAGCGTACTTATATAAAATAAATAAATAAATCTTTAAAAAAAATTAGCCAGGCAATGGTCTGTCAATCTTTAATCCCAGCACTAGGTAGGCAGAGGTAGGCAGATCTTTCTTGAGTTTGAGGCCAGCCTAGTCTACAGAGCTAATTCTAGGACAGCCAGAGATACACAGAGAAACTGTTTAAAAACCAAATAAATAAATAAGTAAATAAGATCAACCAGTCATCATGCATTGATTCTGTATCTATTTTGATTTAAGAATATATTCCCAAACTTTTAAAGACTGTCCCTGTCCTTTATTTTACTGTTTAAGATATGTATGCTGTTTGTATATGGAGACAGGGTTGCCTCAAACTTACAAATTTTCTGCATCACTTTCCAGGGCTGGGGTTACAGGTGTGCGCCACTGTACCTGCAGCATTTATGTTTTCATATATAGACAAAAAGATATTTTACTTTTGACTCAATGATTAAAACACTTTACTTTTACCAGGAAGTGGTGGCACACACCTTTAATACACACCTCAGGAGGCAGAGGCAGGTGGATCTCTGTGAGTCTGAGGCCAACATGGTTTACAGAATGCATTCCAAGACAGCCAGAGAAAGCAGAGAAACCCTGTCTTGAAAAAAAAAAATTTTTTTTTTAACTTTTTGGTTAATTTTATTGAAAAATCTAATTTTACAGAAGAGAAGAAACCCAAGAGGAAAAGATTTAAAACATGAGGCTATAGTAAAGACAATCAACCAAAATTACTTGGAACATATTGTCTAAAAGCATCATACAGGAAGGAGTCCTATCACATGGATTACTTTAGAGAAGTCTCAAAGAAATGACAAAGGTCCCCTCTTGTTCTGCTAGGCATTTCCTGATTAAAAATATAGAGACAAACAACAAGATTTTATACATCGAGGGGCTGGGAGACAGCTGTCAATAAAGCATTTGCCATATAAAGCATGTGCTTGCTGCATAGCATGAAGAACCCAGCACCTAGTTAACACATTAGTAATCTCAGTGCCAGCAAGGCAAAGATTACTGAGATCAAACTCTCTGTAAACAGTACTGTGCATTGTAAATCTGGATGTCCAGGAGTCAGTCATTCTAACGTAAGAGCTTTACTGTCAACAAAGTAAATATTAGTATATTAGTGTGCTGGGGTTGTTCTAGTGCTATGGATTCAAATGGCCCCCAAGATCTGGTGCCCCCCCACTAATGCGAAGATCCTCGCATGCACCAAATGATGCTATGTAACCTTGTTCCCCAAGTTAATTGGACAATAAAAGCTAGACCTTGTGAATGGGCAGTAGACAGAGGTAGGTAGGTTCTTCAGTTCTTCTGAAGGTCCCACAGAAAGCACAGAGGATGAAAGAAGAAAGAACAGGGAGAGAAGAGGAAGCAGCCACAGGAGGAGAGGAGATGGACCATGAGCACATGGCTAAGAGAAACTGCAAGTAATAAGGGACATATGACTGACATGTAAAAAGAAGAGTTCCAACATCTGCCCAATACTGGTTTACAAGCTTATAAATAAAATACCTGGATTGTGTGTCTTTTATAAAGGGGTAGCTAAAATTTACAATTCCACATACATTAGCAGGCTGGGGAGATGGCTCAGTTGGTTAAAGTTCACACAATGCAAGCACCCATGTAAAACAACAGGAGGGCTGGAGAGATGGCTCAGTGGTTAAGAGCACTGACTGCTCTTCCAGAGGTCCTGAGTTCAATTCCCAGCAACCACATGGTGGCTTATAACTATCTGTCATGAGATCTGGCGCCCTGTTCTGGTGCAACAGTGTACTCATATACATAAATGAATGAATGAATGAATGAATGAATGAATGAATAAATAAAATCTTAGAAAAAAAGAAACAGAAAAGGAATTTAAGTTGAATCCCTAACAAGTAAAAATGCCAGCACTTTGACACAGAAACAGAAGAATCCCTGAGATTTGCTGGATAGCCAGTCTATCTGAATCTGCAAAATAAATAAATGAGTGAGATCTTGGTGAGTGGGTTCTACTAATTGGTGCTTGCTACTCTGGATCACCATCTCTCTTCTGTTCCCTGTGTATACTAGGTTGGCCCACATAGGAAGCTGGTGGCCACAAAGATGAAAAAAAAAATCTCTGGAATCCATCAACTCTAGGCTCCAGCTCGTGGAAAATGGGAAGTCCGTGCTGGGGTGCAAACAACAGACTCTGAAGATGGCCAGACAAGACAGAGTGAAATCAGTTGTCCTCGCCAACCTGCCCAGCTTTGAGGACATCTGAAAAAGAGTACTGTGCCATGTTGGCTAAAACTGGTGTCCATCACTACAGTGGCAATACTACTACTGCATTGGGCACAGCGTGTGGGAAATACTACAGAGTATACAGTGGCCATCACTGACCCAGGTGACTCTGACATAATCAGAAGCCGGAACAGACCGGTGAGAAGTAAACTAGAAAGTTTTCCCTTAACAAAACCTTGCCAGAGCTCCTTTTGAAAATAAATAAATAAGGTGGGTAGTAAGACATCTAACATCAACCCTGGCATCTACATGCACACAGGCAAACCCTAGCATCTCAGCCCCTCCAGTTTCAACTGTTAAGCAGGTGAGAATGTGTTGCTGATAGTACTGTTCAAGGGAAGATTCCGTGTCTTGCACCTGGCCTGGGCAGTGACCCTAATTTTAAAAAACAGAAATGTGTGGGGTTTCCTTTTACTGCAGAAGGCGTAACAGTTCGTGAACTGCTAAAGAGTAATGGGTAGCTTATATTAGACACAGGGTTTATTTATTGTACTTTGAGATATGTAGAGGTTAGAAGAAGATACCAGGTATTGTTCCTCAGGCACCTTTTCTCTTTATTATCTTATTACATAATATTTATCATCATTATCACTGAGATAAGATCTCATTATGCACCTTTGGTCTAGAACTTACCATGTAAACCAGATTGACCTCAAACTCAAAAGATTCACCTGCCTCTGTCTTCTGAAGGCTGGGATTAAAAGTATGGGCTACCATTCTTTGCCTTCACCTTTTTTGGGGAGAGAGGGACTCTTACTGGCCTGAAGCTTGCTAAATATATTGGGCTGGCTGACCAGTGAACCCTGGAAAGCCACCTGTCTGTTTCTCCCTAGCACTAAGATTTAAAGCACATGCTACCTTGTCTGACATTTTGTGTGAATGCTGGAAATGGAACTCAACTTCTCCCCAGCAAACAGACATAGACTTAAAAATAATACAGAGCATCCACTAAATGGTCAGACTCTGACCTTCAAGCATGCAGCTGGCAAGGATTGAATTGCTAGATGATTAATATGAACTTGTGTTCATTTAAGAAATGTATGCCTGACTTTACCAACTTTTTAAAACTACTTGAGTCATTACATGGTTAAGAGTGCATTCTTTCATAGGAGGCCTGAAAACATTCAGAGTCAGTCCTTCTAAGTCATTTTACAGTATAGTAAATCTTGTTTGCTTTTTCCTGAGATCAAAGACAGAATTCCATACTGTAAAGAACATCATAAGGGCAGTTAGCGAAATTTTAATAATGTTGTAGACTAAATAGATAGATAACAGTACTGTATCTGTTCCCTGATTTGATACTATGTAAGAAAGTGTCCTTGTGTTTCTTTTTAGGGTTTTTGCTTGGTTAGTTGTTGGAGACAGGGTCTTTCTAAGTAGCTTTGGCTGTCCTGGAACTTACTGTGTAGGCCAGACTGGCCTTCAACTCAGAGATCTTCTTGCCTCTGCCTCCCAGATGCTAGGATTAAAGATGTGTGTGCACGCGTGCACGCATAAGTGCCATCATGGTCTGGCACTAATGATTTCCTTCAACTTTAGCACATGATTCTAAACAGATGAATTCCATAGAACCTGTGAAATACACAACATGACAGCCTCTTCTCTCTTCTTCATCCTCAGAGACAGAGATTCTCTAGTTTCTGTTTTAGCAGTCTCTTGGGCTAAGCTCCGTAGTTTTAATTCACTGCTTCTTGACCTTTCAGCAGTGGACATTTCTTGAAAAAGAATTTCATTCTTGGAAGAAATTTTCTTTCTTTCCTTTTTTTTTGGGGGGGGGGTGGTGGAAAAAGTTCACTGTGACTCAAACAAAGATCTCAGAAGCTAAGAGGAAGAAATGTCATGCTAAACTACAGTTGGATGCCATGATGGTGATTTGAGACTTTCCTTTGTAAAAACAGTGAAACTTCTTAGAGAAAGTGAGTGTTGTTGGCCATATTTATTTTGCTTGGGCATGATTATTGGTCTTTGGGGGGAGCCCTTGTGATGTAGAGACCAGATAGCAAGAAAGATGTTACAATATTCTTTGAGGGAGACTGTAAGTTTTTTTTGGTTTTTAATAATTGATGAGTAAGATATGTTAGTCTCTTATACCCAGATTATTATGTAAAAGAAGCTAATCTGTTGTCGATGTGCATTAGCTATATAAATTTTAACATCTGTGTGTTTGCATCCTATATTTGACAAGATATGCAGTATCTGATGGCAAAGAGACAGACCAGAAGGGTGTGAGAGTGGAAAAGCTGGCCCAGTCCCCTTACTGGATGCAGAACTTGGGAGAGTGGGTCCCATGCCTTGACTGGGAAGCACAGTGAAGTCAACTTTTCTTTTATAAGAGTTGCCTTAATTGTGGTGTCTATTCACAGCAATAGAACAGTACCAAATCACTTCAGTGTGTCTCATGTGCAAAAGACTGAAAAGTGCTACCCAAACACATACTCTGACAGCAACATTCTACTGAAAACCTTAATTTTTCTCAACAAATTGATCTTACAACTCAGGTAGGAAAACAAGAACAAAGGTGATCTTGCAGATAAAGGAACAGGAGGGATCACATAAATAAGAGTGACTAAAAGTCTATAGTAATAAGGGAATAGGGTTAATGGGGAAGTAGGACAGAACAGGAAACTAGTTAAAAAGACACAGAATCTGATCAATAATAGCAGTGGCTTTCAAATTACTGAAGAAGGAGCTGCTTTTTTATAAATTAAATAAATAAACAAATAAATAAAATAGGTTCCTGATGAAGAAACAACGGATTTCACCTTTTATCCTAGCACCCAGGAGGCAGAGGCAGGAGGATCTCTACGAGTACAGCCTAGTCAACATGGTTAAGTTCCAGGACAGCCAGGACTATATAGACAGACCATGTCTCAAAAAAATTTAATTATATTAAAAATAAGTAGATTCCTTACCTATAAATCAAAATAAAATTTAATTTGTAGCATGCTAAAAAATTAATCTCTATAATCTTGGACTATACTATATATAATGTCTCTAAAACCACCAAAGCACAAGCTGCAAAGGTTAAAATTCTTCTCTGCATATGCATTTATAAATTTGTGTGTGACTGTGAGTAGTGCATATGTATGTATGTGGATATAGAGTCCAGAGCTTATGTCTCGTGTTTTCCTCAATTGTTCTATACCTTACTTTTCAAGACAAGCTCTCACTAAACCTGGAGTTAACCAATTCAGCCCAGGATCCTCCTGTCTCTGCTTCCCCAGAATTTTCCCCATGTTGCGATTACAAACTCAAGGGTTAAATCCAACTTTTATGTAGTCTTGGGATCTCACTTTACCTACTGAGTCATCTCCCCAACCTTGATAAATCTGATTGTATGAAATTTCTATACCAGACCTGGAGAGATGGCTCAGCAGTTAAGAGTGCTTACTGCTCTTGCAGAAGATTCAAGTTCAATTCTCAGCACCTTCAATCAGGCAGCTCATAACTACCTCTAATTCTGGCTTCAGGGGAACCAACACCCTCTTTTTTAATTCACACAGGTATGGACATATAAGTAGCTGATTCACACAGATACATACACATGCACATGAATAAAAGTTAAAACAGGAGCTGAAGTCAGTTGTGGTGGTAACACACATTTTAATTCCCAGCACACAGAAGGCAGAGGCAGGTAGATCTCTGAGTTCAAGGCCAGCCTAGTCTACAGGGATACAAAGAGAATTCCTGTCTCATACATAAATCTTTAAAAAAAGATTATTAAAAAAAAAATTCAGGCTGGAGTTAAAATTAAAAATTCAGGCTCAGCAGTTAAGAGCACTGACTGCTCTTCTAGAGGTCCTGAGTTCAAATCCCAGCAACTACATGGTGGCTCATAACCATCTATAATGAGATCCAATGCACTCTTCTGGTGTTTTCTGAACTCGGCTGCAATGTACTTTTATATAATAAATAAATCTTAAAAACACACCTCACACCAGTCAGAATGGCTAAGATCAAAAACTCAAATGACAGCAGATACTAGCGAGGATGCAGAGAAAGAGGAACACTTCTCCACTGTTGGAGTTGTAAGCTGGTACAACCATTCTGGAAATCAGTCTAGCAGTTCCTCAGAAAATTGGACATAGTATTACCTGAAGACCTCAGTTATTCCGCTTCTGAGCATATACCCCAAAGATGTTCCAACATACAATAAGGACACATGTTTCACCATGTTCATAGCAGCCTTATTTATAATAGCCAGAAGCTGGAAAGAACCCAGATGTCCTTCTGTAGATGAATGGATACAAAATTTGTGGTATATTTACACAGTGGAGTACTACTCAGCTATTAGAAACAATGACTTTATGAAATTCCTAGGAAAATGGATGTATCTAGAGAATATCATCCTGAGTGAGGTAACCCAGTCACAAAAGAATGCAGTCACTGATAATTGGATACTAGCCCCAGAAAGCTCTGAATACCCAAGAAACAACTCAGATCATATGAAGCTCAAAAAAAGAAAGACCAAAAAGTGGAAGCCTCAGTCCTTCTTAGAACAAAAAAAAGAAAAAAAGAAAAAAAAAAAAAAAAAAACAATAACAACAAGTGTATAGCACCCACTCAGAGTGGAGTACACCTAAAATCATTAATAACTCAATAGCTAAGAAGATAGCCTTGTGGCAATTTTTGGTATTTAAAAATCATTATGTTTAATCTATACACACCAAGAAAACTTTGACTATTTCCACGTTACATTTTGTTTTACATGCACTTTATGCTTATGGTAACTAGTAAGATTTCAATGCATACTATCAAACCTTTAAAAAAACCAAGTACTGACAAAAATATATTCATATAGTTTTATGCCAAAATGCTTTTAAAAATCTGTACATGTATCTTTTTTAAATAAAGTTGCAAGAAAAATCTTAAAAACAAAACAAAACAAAAAAACAAAACAAAATTTCACTATATAGCCAAGTATGACCTAACTTTTAATCCTCGTGACTCTACCTGCTGAGATTACAAACCCGTACACTACACTACTTTTTATATGATGCTGGGGATCAAGCCCAGGGATTAGTACAAACCAGACGAGCACTCTATCAACCGAACTATATCCCTAGACCCACTCTGTACAATTCTTAAAACAAGACCAACTCTTATTTATCCCACAAACTATAAAGTACAGTATTTGAAATACAGGTTAGGGGCTGGAGAGATGGCTCAGTGGTTAAGAGCATTGACTGCTCTTCCAGAGGTCCTGAGTTCAAATCCCAGTAACCACATGGTGGCTCACAACCATCTGTAATGAGATCTGATGCCCTCTTCCTGTGTCTGAAGACAGCTACAGTGTACTTACATACATTAAATGAATAAATCTTTTTTTAAAAAAAGAAAAGAAATATAGAAGCTGTAGTTCAGCTGGGATGCAGTCTCAATTTTCTAGAAGCTTTGATATACAAAAACATTTTTATATCAATTTTAACACTAAAGTTAAACATGAAGGGCTGCAATGTAGCTCAGTTATTAAAATGTTTGCTTTTGCACTATAAATGTCTAGTTCTAATCTCCAGCACCCGTAAGCGTGTCCTCCTGCTTTCTTTTAGCAGTCTGTCTTTGCAGGACAGTCCACAGACAGGTGGAAAGAACAGCAGAGAATTCACATTTCACTTCCCACTGGCCAGAAGTTATCACATAGAAGTCCTCTACAGGAGAAACTTGGGAATTCAGACTACTTGGGTTGTCACATGACACTGAGAACCTGAGATTGATTGCTAATAGGGAGAATGCATCGTGCATGAGTGTCTGCTACAGCACGGCATAAAGAAAAGCCCTAACTAGATTTCTTTTTCCTTAGATAGCTAACTTTCCCAAAAGCATGTATTAAATAATCTTTTGATTTTTGTTGTTTTATAACATTTTTCTTGTCATAGAAGAGTTAATCTTAAACAAGATTAGGGTGGTTTTGAATTTGTTCCCCATAATTAGAAGTCAGGGCAGAAACTCAAAGAAGCCAGGAAGCAGGGTTTTTTTTTTTTTTTTTTAAGGTATCTATCTCTACTTCTGCTTGAATCAGCTACCCCCCATAATTTATTTTTCAATAATTTATTCTTTTATTCATATTACATGTCAACCGCAGGCCTCCCTCCCTCCCAGCTACCTTTCTTATACCTCTCAGGATCACCTGCCCAGTGAAAGAGGTTCTCACATCCAACATATGCACACTCAAATGCACCCTCACAGGCACACACGCATGCATCTTGAAGCCCTTAAGAGTTTACAGGGTATACTAATCCAATATACACCAAACAATAGCATAAAAAAGTGTAAGAGCTTTTAATAGAGAAACTATACTTGCTATGTTTCAGTTGAGAGTAATGAAGAAGGCTCTAGCTAAACTAAATGAGAAGGTGAAATGGATGGTGTATATGATGAAATGATGAAAAGGATGGTGGTATGTACTAAGGGAGGAACTGATGAGGACAATAACTCTGAAAGGTGTAAGGCAGCAAGGTCCCAGGCCTCAGCAGCAGTTTCCCAACCTTTTCTCATGGCAGTTTGCCACCTTTCAGACCCTCTCATCAGAAACTCCAATCTCTGCCAAGAGGTGGTGGCTCACACCTTTGATCCCAGCACTCAAGGTACAGGTAGGTAGCCAGCCTACTCTACGAAGCTAGTTCTAAGCCAGCCACGAATACACTAAGAAACCTGAATCTCTGTGAGAAAGAGTTGTTGGGCTCCTTTTGGTAACATTATGCTAACATTATGACCAAGGAAGTATGCTCAAATCACAGTGTGGCCATAGGAGTCCACCCCACACATCAAAAAGTGTTCTCAGTAAAGAAAAATGGACACAGGCTGCCACATTCAACTAGCTAAGCAAAGAGGGTGGTGTGACAAGATCAGCATATGGAAATGTGTGACAGCTGAGATAAAGAGCAGGATATGTGGCAGAGCTGCATTTGCTTGGCCTCCCACCAGAACATGTCCGTCACGCTGATGCTTGACTGAAACACAAACTGCTACAGTAGAAGCATGGGTAGGTAGCGAGTTAGGGAAGTATAAGATTCAAATATCCTCACAAGATCATACTGTTGAACACTTGCTCCCAAGATGGCAGTGCGGTGGTAGAACCTTTGAGACCAGAACCCTAGCTGGCAGCAATCAGTCACTGGGAGTAGACCTTGAAGGTCATCACAGAGCCTGATCCTAATCTAGAGTTCTGTTTTCCTGTCCATAGCCACAAGGTCAGCACGTTCCTGCCACACTCACACACTCCTGCCTGCATGGAACTGCTCCATGATGCTTTCACCACATGATAGACTGGACCCCTGGAACTGCTTCTGTCAGGAATTCTGTCAAAGCTGTGAGAAAAGTAACTAACACAGGCAGGCATACTTGCCCAGTGTGCCTCTCAATGGACACCTTCCAATCCATATAAAGCTGAAGGCCTGTCATGGGTTTACAATAGGATAATAAAAACCATGTCAAATGATGTTTTCCAGTGAGTCCTAGAAGCTACTCTCAGTCCATTTCACATGGGACAGGAACTGTCAAATATTAGAGACTATCTGATAAAAGGAGATACGGTCACTACTTTGCAAATGTTTCCTGCTAATAAAACTATGACCAGCTTTGGCATAGCTTGTGTGATTTACACAAAGACTCACACTATTCTCTCTAGTATGTGTGGTATGCTGTAGGAGAGGCTCAGACACTTCAGTAAAATTCCAAGAAAAGGCCAGCCTCCGTTTCCATGGGCTTTTCTCATACCACTTCCTCCCAATTGTGTTCTTGTGCATTCAAAGCTCTGTGTTATCTGAGAAGCATTGTGGCTCTCTAGTATTCTACCATTGGCACCTCCTCTTCCAGCTTAATTCCCTTAATTACATACTTTACCAACTCCATTGCTTCAACTACCACTCGTCCCTCTTTAACCAATTCTCAAGTATCTAATGTCACAGAAACTTCTAATGAGTTCTGAACTATCATGTGGGGATTGAACCCAAGGCTCTCTGGAAGGGCAGCCAGTACTCTTAATAGCTGAGCCATCTCTCCAGCTCCTACTGATGAATTCTGAACTCAATGGTCTGGTAGACTCAGACAAACTGAATACCACCCAGACTCTTCCAACTCAGTAACTTGAAAGGTATAGATTTTAGTATTCTTATTTGCAAAAGGAGGGTACTATTTACCTAGAAAGGCTCTTCTCTCATTTTTTTAAAGATTTATTTATGCATATGAGCACACTGTAGCTGTCTTCAGACACACCAGAAGAGGGCATCAGATCTCATTACAGATGGTTGTGAGCCACCATGTGGTTCCTGGGATTAGAACTCAGGACCTCTGGAAGAGCAGTCTGTGCTCTTAACCACTGAGCCATCTCTCCAGCCCTCTTCTCTCATTTTTTAAAAAACTTTTTAATCAGTTAAGTTTATTTGACAACTTTATACATGTATACAGTAAGTCATTTTATTTCCTCTTCCACTTTCTCTTACTTTCCTCTCACCTGTTTTCCACCTCTTCCTCTTACAGGTCCTTTCCTCACATTTAAGTCTTTTATTGTTTTGTAATGTTCTGATTTTAACCAGGACAGTCTGTGTGGTCACAGGATTTTGTACACAACTGTAGGTAACAACAGCCCCTTCCCCAGAATCTATCAATAACCAATAGTTCAGTAGGGAGATGTAGACACTCTGAACTCCTCCCCATCTATCCATGACTGGCCTATGTAGGCCCAATGCAGGCAGTTGCAGCTGCTGTAAGATCATTTTTGCAATGGCTGTGTCTACTCTGAAGACAGTATTTCACATTTCCCCTCCCAGTCCTCCAGCACACACTAGGTGCTTTGTAAAAGATTTACACACACACACACACACACACACACACACACACACACACACACATACACACACACACACACACACACATATATAACTTTTTTTTAAGGATGGGGTTTTATGTAGCACAGGTTCAAACTGACTATGGAACTTGAGCTTCTCTGTCCTCTTGTCCCCACTCCTGTGCTGTACCACATCATACTCAGGTTCTATGCAGTTCTAGTGATAGAACCCTAAGCTTTGGGTGTGTTAGGCAAGCACTCTATCACTGAGCCACACCCCCAGTCCTCTCTATTACTATTATTATTCTTTCTTTCATGGCCTGAAGATACTGCTTATCCTCCTTAATGAAACAGTCACCATTTACCTAGAGTTTTCTTATTGGTTTTCCAAGCCATTTCTTTCCAATTGTGCTTTGCATGCCTGGTCTGCAACTTTGCCTGGTGTATATCTTTTCCAAGGAGCATTATGATTCTTAAGTTTTATAACATTGGTATCCCCTCTTCTAGCTTAAGGACATCTTCTATACTTTACCAATGCCATAGTTTTGAAGAGTACTCCATCATGCCTTCAAATAACACCTCCCAACTCCCTATTACGTGTATAATAAAAACAGTAAAATCCCATATGTTTGGTTTAGGGTTTCCAAATTAGGAAACAAAAGTCTTATTTAAACTGACTTGAGACAAGGGCTAGGGATATGGCTCATTTGGTAGGGTGCTTTCTTAAAATGCATAAAGCCTGAGATTAGATTCCCAAGGTCATGGCACTATACACTGGTGATTTTAGCATTTGGGAGGTAAGAAACAGGACCAGAAGTTCAAGGTCATTCTTGACTATATAGCAACTTTGAGCCTGTTTGAAATATTAACCTTAAAGAAATAATAAATGATCCAAGACATAGGCATGTTTAACATGATTTAAACATTATACAACATATATGTGTATACATTGATCAAAATGTTACAAATACAATGTTAATGTTTTTCCATCAACTGATTTTTAAAAACCTGAACACAAAACAATTGTTCCAATGCTTCAGGATCTTTCAGCAAATATCCACTATTTCTACAACCAAGAGTAACAATTTACAAAAAAAAAAAAAAAAAGCCTCAACTTTATTAAAGGTCTTAAAAATACGGAACATAAAATAAAATGTCTGAGGTTAAGTGGATCAAGAGCAAAAGGCTTTCTTAATATTCACAAATCACGAATTGTATTATAGAAGCTTCTTAGAAACTACCCAAAGGCAAGTGACTTGTGGCCACAAACCATTTAATCAAGTACAGCACACCCACTCTGCATGCAAACACTGCCTATCAATCAATTGCCCATTCTACCAATAAACACTGCTTCTTTCTTTAAATAACTGAAGCAAGCAACTGGCTCTCTTGCTTAGGAGGACAAACTTCTAGTGTACCTGAGTCCACCTAGAAATTGGCAAGTCTGCCCTCTCTGAACACCCATTTTAAATACTATCTTAGTAACCAAACGATTTAAAATTTCCTAAGAATTCATATTAAGGTGACTGGAATCTCTCAGATTCAGCTAGTAAAAACCAAATGTTCTTCCCCTTGGGACAAAATGCACTTGAAACAAACAAAATCTCACAAGTTATTAGTAGTTACATTTTTTTTTGCAAGACCTGAAACCTGTCAAACCCAACACATATAATGGCTATCAGGACTACCATTCTGATTCCTACTATCTTAGAACCAACTCCCCGACCCTTCACACTATCCTACTAAATCCCCAGTCAGTTTCTCTTCCATGGAAACAAAGCTAGAGTAAACCACACTTCCTTAGTTATTTGGTCTTCTTTCTGACATTACATTTGAGTCTGCTATGCTTGGCTTCTATTTAACATAATGTATGCCCTAGTGCCTCCTTGTGATTGAATTCTACTGGCAATTAGAAGTCCTTTATACCTCTTATTTCTCATCAAAACTACTCCCAAACAGGTGGTGGTGGCACATACCTTTAATCCCAGCACCTGAGAGACAGAGGCAGGCGAATCTGCACTCGAGACCAGCCTAGTCTACAGAGTTCAGGCTAGCCAAGGCTTCACAGAAAAACTCCCAAAATAATAAAAACAAGCAAGCAAACAAACCCCCCCAAAAAAACTACCTCCAAATGGAATTACTAAACTGCTTCAGTAGCAATATCCTTCTCCCTTCATACTTACTAATAAGTTTTAAAAAGCACAATCTAACTCTAAAAATCAAAACTTTTATAAAGAAAAGTTCTTTCTAAAAAGTGCTAATTACACACACAACCAAATATGTCATATGCTTATTAATCAACTGTTAAATCCACAGAAACTAACCCCTGGTGACACAGCGATCTTGTGAAAATGTGATCCGAACCCTCTTGAAGTCTTTTTTAGAAAGAAATCCTGTCAATTGATAGGAATTCCCAGCACCTGGAGGTGAAGACGGCAAGATAAAGAGTTCGAGGCCAGACTGAACTAAAGGAGATTCCAAACCAATCCATCCATCCATCCATCCATCCATCCATCCATCCATCCATCCATCCATCCAATAAAGAGGAGCACAAAGAAACTGGTTTTAAGAAAGTCTAGCAAAGAGCTAAAAAGACATCTTGAAGGTTCTTTCCAATTCTAAAGTGGCCAAATGTTCCTCAGGCTACAAGGTACCCTTTACCTTCAAAACAAAGGCTAACTCCTTGCAATGATGAAGGAAATTCATAGCTTTGTTATTCAGCTGCACCTCTGTTGGAAACTCTGGCTACCTTTCATCACTGAACAGCAGTGACCTCTGTTTTGTAATACCTCCTTACCACATTATCTATTCATCAAACAGCCCCATCCAGGAGTTGCTTTTAACAAAGGCATCAGTCTCTTCAAACATACCCTGGTGAGTGTATACACATATCAGAAGTAGCTGATTCCCCTGAGAGAAGAAAGCCTACATGTTTATAATTTCTCTCCTGTGCATTAAGAAGCAATGTTAAGGGCTGGAGAGATGGCTCAGCAGTTAAGAACACTGACTGCTCTTCTAAAGGTCCCAGTTCAATTCCCAGCAACCACATGGTGGCTCATGACTATCTGTAATGGGCTCCAGTGCCCTTTTCTGCCTCTTCTGGTCTGTCTAAAAACAACTACAATGTACTTACATAAAATAAATCTTAAAAAAAAAGCAATGTTAAGACATGATGTGAAGAAACAATTTTATATTTCATCCATGTAATATTTACTACTTTAGTGAATGCTTGACCCTTGTATAACTAGTTTTTATCTTACTGTGTATTTTCAGAAATAAAAATTGACAATATTCCCCCTTCAGGATACAAGGAAAGACAGGAAGGATGGAGCACATACCTTTAACACAACCAACCTCTAGAACTATTTTAAGATAATTCTCTTTCTCTCATAAACTTAAGAGATCTTATTCCTCATAAATATAGTACCTGCTTTAAAATAATTTATAAAAAATAGTTTTCTCTAAAAGATACTGCAGCCCTTAGAACATTCTTCCAAATGCCTCTGCCTTGAGTGAAAATGCTCTACAAAATAGGCGAACAGAGCCAGCAGACGTAAGAAGCACAGGTGAAGGCTCACATATACAGCTCAGACAGGCTTTGACCGCTCCTTCCAGCCTCAATTCTTCAGGTGCTACCTACCATTACAGGTGTTTGCCACCACACCCAGCTACAGTCACAGATTTTTTTCATTTCATTTTAATAACTTGGTATTTCATCTTAATACATTTCATTTTAATAACTTGGTATTTCATCTTAATAGCTGGCAACCTCTGAAGAAATACCATGCCTACAAATGATAAATTGTTGGGATTCCAGGAGGTCAGAAGTTGACTTATAATTAAAGCACCTCTATTCTAGGGCTAGAGATGGTTCAGCAGTTAAGAGCACTGATGCTCTTCCAAAGGTCCTGAGTTCAATTCCCAGCAACCACATGGTGGCTCACAACCATTTGTAATGGGATCAGATACCCTCTTCTGGTCTTCTGTAAACAGCTACAGTGTGCTCACATTAAATAAATAAATCTTAGAAGGAAGGAAAGAAAGAAAGAAGGAAGGAAGGAAGGAAGGAAGGAAAGAAGGAAGGAAGGAAGGAAGGAAAGAAAGAAAGAAAGAAAGAAAGAAAGAAAGAAAGAAAGAAAGGAAGGAAGAAAGGAAGAAAGGAAGGAAGAAAGAACGCACTTGTAACCCATGACCAGCTTCGTCCTTTTGCCTCAAAAAACCCATCTCACCCACTCACCGGTTCTCTTCCAGCTCCGTCTGTTCAACCTCCGATACATTCTATACCTCCACAATGTTGTCTCATTAGCCATTTTACACGGAAAAGGAAAACATGGCATTCTTCCAGGGCTCCTAACAGACTGACTCCTCCCCACATCCCCTTTTTTGGAGACAGGGTCTCTCTTCATTGTCCAGGCTGTCCTAGAACCCACTATGCAGACCAGGCCAGCCTGAGCTCAGAGATGCACCTGACTGAGGGCTGGTGACATCAAGGCCAGACCCCAAACTGACTTCTATCAAATCTTCTCTCTCAATTCTCTTTTGAAAGCGATCTTTTGACTCTTTAACACCTTACACATTCAGGGAGGCCAAGTCTTTTCTATGCACTCCCATCCTAACCCTCAACTCTTTCCCAGAGTCTTAATAACTCAACCTTTTGAAGTTAACCCTTTTATACCACAGGATTAACAGGCCAATCAGAGTTACTGACTCATTCAGGGGCCAGGTTGCTATTGCTTAGTATCATCTATGTTGAAGCCGAAGTAGGGTCACTGTCCTATCAAAACTACAACAATCACACTCCAGCTAAGGGGAAGAAGCAACTTTTAAAACTATTCTTTCCGATACCTACAAAATACTTTTAAGCGTTAAACTAAAAGTTATCACAGCATTACCTCCCAGCAACACAAATCTTGCATCTTTTTAAGAAGCCTGTCCTTAAAAACACACTTCAGTATAAGAGTCAACAGAAATAACTGAAAGGCTGGTTTAAAAACTTCTGCCAGGAGCTAGGCAGTAGTAGCAAGTGCCTTGAATCCTCGAAGCAGCAGCAGGTCTGTGGGTTTGAGGCCAGCCTGGACTATAGAGTGAATTCCGGAACAGGCAGGGCTACAAAGAGAAACCCTGTCTCAGAAGAATCAATCGATAAAAATACTGTCAGAAAAACCAGGTATGGAGGTCTTAGTCGCACTTGGGAGGCAGAGGCAGGAGGGTCTCTTTAAATTGGAAGTCAGCCTGGTCTACAAAGCAGGACAGCCAGGGCTGTTACTCAGAGAAACCATGTCTCGAAACAAACAAACATAATACTGTCAGGAATTCAGAATTCTGTAAGGTAGTTTAGAAGTTCATGGCTACGATGATTCAACTTCAGTTAATTAATATAAGGACTTATGACAACCTACCACTGGATTAAGCAATGCCCTCCACGGTAACTCTATTGCTTGGTGAAGGGACCACCTAACCCAAGCAAGACACCCGAGGAGGTTCCCAGCCAAGGTTTTCTTCGTAAAGGAAGTCCAGAATGTGAAAGGGAGAGGCTGTCTGGCTGTACTTCCACGACTGCACTGCCTAACTTTCTCAGAGCGTCAGCTTCCTTTTGGGGTTGCAAGACTACAGGAAGCATGTTCTTGAGGAGACCCGAATAGCAACCGAGAAGGTATCACCGGACTTCGAGGGAAAGATTTCCTCTGCTTCCCACTAGGAGCGGCCTGCACTTTTTGCGGGATCCACATGGGAAAGAGACAGAGACTTGGAGAGGAAGCCCACAGCCTCCAGGGCCCTTCAGAACAGCAAATGCTGGGAAGCTGAGGAGCTGGACAGACCTAAGGAGTCCCGTGTGGCTGAGGAGCCGGTGGAGACTGGAGAGCCGGGCAGAACTAGGAAACACCGCACACCTAAGAAGCCATAAACTTGGGGAGTCCCGCATGGCAGGGAACCCCTCATTGACGTGGAGCACGGTAGAAGTGGGAAGGCTCGAATAACTGGAGAAGCGGGCAGAACTGGGGAGTCCCTGATGGTGAGGAAACCCCACAGGGTTGTTGAGTTCCGCGCTGCCCTTGAGTCTTCCTCCCGCTCAGGGGGAGGCCCAGTCAGTGCCGGGTCCCCGTCGCTCAGCACACCTGAGCCGCGCCCAGCCACCAGCCGGCCGCTGACCGGCCCGCGCGGCTGCCCGTCCTCCCTGGCCCAGCCCGGGCATCGGCTCGCGGGGTCCCGGCTCACCCCCCGACCCCGCCCGGCATCTCGGTGCCATCGTACCTGGCTGGCAGCCGCGACGGTGGCGGTGCTACTCCTCAAGTACCCGTTCCTCACTTCCCCGTTCTTTACGCAGCCGTTCGCCCGCATCGGGCGGCGGCAGCAGCAACCTCCGGGCTCCGGCCGCATCCTCCCGGCAGCACCCGGCAGCAGGACAGGCTCTGGAGGCGGCGGCGGCGCCAACTCCCGCTCCGCACCGCACCCACCTCTCCGAAACCGGAAATGGCTGCAGCGCCGCTGCCAATTCCCGGTCCGGCCGTCACGCGAGGGCGGGGCCACCCGAGAAGACGGGGCTCGCCGAAGCCCGGCAGCCGGAGGGAACATGGGGCGGAACCTACTGGCTATTGACCAATCCGAAGGCAAGGGAGGCGGATCTTATGCTTCTGGCCAATCAAAAGCGAGAGAAACGCGGCTTGCAGGCATCAAGGGGACTTCTTCAGAGGAACTCGAGATCTGGGCATTTGATTGGATCCCTAGCAAAGTCGTAGTTGGAGCTTTGCTGCCTAATGGTTCAGATTGGAAAGGAGGCGGAGCCCGGAAAGAAGTAGCCAATTAGCGTGTGGAGAATGAAAGGGGCTGAGCCCATCTCCTGAGCCCGTTCCCGGTTCTCCAGCACAGGTGGTGGTTGCCCTCTGTGCCCTTCCTCCCGAGAGGTTCTTGGATTGAATCCAAGCCCAAGACAGGCAGCTCTCTTATTTCATTAGCAAATTCCTCTGTGGGTGTTAATAGAATAGCCTTTTTGACAGTCTCTCACCGTTCGTCACTGTGAGCTACGCGAACGTCTCACGTGCTCATCACTTGTTTCTATCCGGGTTTTCCCAGGGCAATTTCCTTTGAAGACTTTCCTTGAAAGTCAGGAAACCTGATCTATTTCCAGATCTTGTGATAACTGAAACTTGAGGAATTAACTACTTTAAGAGCCAAATTCTTTTAAAAAATTCTTCCTGCTTCATAGACTCTTTTGCAAGAATTACATTAGTAGAGCGCTAATCACTTACCAAAATACAAAATACCTAATCCAAACCAGTTGCAAAAGAAAAGAAATCGATCTACGTTAGCATTATGGAGACCTTTAGTTACCCATAAAAAAAAAATTAGTGTCATAATTAAGAGTATGACTCAGTCTAGGTTTGAATCCTGGCTGCTTCACCTATTAGCTGAGTGACCTCTGTGTGCCTTCCTCTGCTCAGGGGGATAATAACAGTTGCCGTAAGAGGATCTAATGAGTTAATACATGGGATGTATTTTGTGTAGGATCTAGCAATTAGTAAGTATTCATTAAGTGCTGGTTATTATTAATTGCTGAATGCATCTGTGTAAATCCCTACATCACACAGCCCCTACTTCCCTGCAGCTTTAGAAACGCGTTGGCAAGGTATTTGTTTTGCTCTATTTAGGAGAGGACTCCTCTTAACAGAAGTGGAGAGGACAGAACTTTCAAGTCACAAACTTTGTGATCCCGAAGTGAACATGAGAACTATACGGAACCTGGAGTGATGGTTCAGCAGTAAAGAGCACTCACTGCTTGCACAGATGACTTGGATTTGGTTCTAGCACCCACATGGTGACTCACAACTATCTACAAGTCTAGTGTCAGAGGATCCAAAGCCTTATTCTGATTTCCCAGGGCACAAACTTGGTGCACATACACCTATGGGCAAATCACAGACATAAAATAAAATTTCCTTTTTAAAAGTCGGGTTTTTATTTTAAAGCTCTGTATGCCCTTAAGCCAAGCATAGTAATGTATAGATATAATCTCAGCCCTGCTGAGGTGGAGGCAGGAGTGTAGATGTCCAAGATAATCTTTGGGTACATAACCTGTTCCAAGCCAGCCTGGGATATAGGAGTCCCTGTCTTAAACATAAGGGGGTGGGAATACTCAATCAATGAAATGCTGCCAGGAAAACAAGAAGATTTAAGTGAGATTCTGAGCATCTAGTTTAAAATCCTAGTTCTGGGGATACATTGATGAGAGGGCTCCTAGAGTTCTCTGGCCAGCCAGTCTCACTGAATTGGTGAGCTCCAACGTCAGTCAAAGACCCTGTCTCAAAAATAAGGTAGAGATGATGGGTGATGGGAGTCTATGCCTTTGATTCCAGCCCTCAGGAGGCAGGGGCAGGCAGGCAGATCTCTGTGAGTTCAAGGCCAGCCTGGTCTACAGAACAAATCCAGAACAGCCAAGGCTACACAGAGAAACCCATTCTTGAAAAAAAAAAAGAAGAAGAAGAAAAGAAAGAAAGGAAGGAAGGAAGAAAGAAAGAAAGAAAGAAAGAAAGAAAGAAAGAAAAGCAGAGAACGATTGGGGAAGATACCTGATACTGATATCTGACTTTTGTGCACATACACATGAACACATGCACATGCTTACATTCAAGAATAGAGATGTGGGGCTAACGAGATGGCTCAGTTTGGCTGCTCTTCCGGAAAATAAAGACTTGAGTGCCTGAACCGACCTGGCTGATCATAAGCATCTTTACTGGTACTCTGATGCCCTGAAAAGACATACATGAAGTTATATAAAACAAAAGGGCAAACTTTTGAAGAAGAAGCAAGAGGAGGAAGAAGAGGAGAAAGAGAAAGAAGAGGAGGAGGAGGAAGAGAAAGAAGAAGAAATAGGCAATAGGAATTCCAAATGGGGAACTCTGGATGACAGCAGCTAATCAGATTACCATGCAGTGGAAGTGCTCAGGGCAGAAATCTGATTGAAAGGGAAGCTAAGAGGTTTGATTGACACTTAGATAGTGGGCTGAAAGAATGTTAAAAAAAAAAAAATGGGGTGTGTGGCTTGGATGGAAGATGTGCAGTTAGCTGGACCTAGAAGGATGAGCAAGACTTAAAAACTGGCTCGGAATGAGCAGGGGCGTTTGTTCTGGGTAGGGGACGGACCCACAGTAGCATGTACAGAGCTGGGCAGAGGTTGCCCTGGCCTGGATCCTGGGAAGAACCTGTTCCTTCCTCGTGAGGACAGGACACCAGCAGCTTCTTGTCTTGTTCTGCTGCTTACTCACACTAGCCTCAAAGGAGTCATGCACACACAGCTCTGATTTCCTCACTCCCCATTTGAGGTTAATTCCTGCACTTCTCCCTTCAGTAGAGGGTTGTGCGCACCCATGATATAATACCCAAATGATCTGATTACTCAATAGGCCATTGCTACATCACAAAAAGGATTCCTCATCGGAAACACCCCCATGATCCACAAAAACAGGAAAAGGGTCCCTTCCAGAGGCATAAGCTATCTCCTTCTCATTTTATAGAACTCGTATGCTAGGTGCCAGAACACAGCTCTCCTTGTCTTCCAAGATGGTTCAAGC
This sequence comes from Micromys minutus, assembly GCF_963924665.1. Lineage (NCBI taxonomy): Eukaryota > Metazoa > Chordata > Mammalia > Rodentia > Muridae > Micromys > Micromys minutus. The sequence continues at coordinate 231,313,008 of NC_137969.1, forward strand.
CACTTCAACTGTGAAGTTTTTCTTGAAATTTATCATCCCTATAAAATTAGACAGAGCCTGTGTCACATGGCTTTGGAATTCTGTGAGAGGGAGTGATTGCAGACAAGAGCTCTGTTGTCAAACACCGAGGTGAAAACCCAGCTCCAGCACTTACAAACCTGTGACTCTGCAAAGCAGCCTCCCTTCTCTGTGACTCAACTCCTCTTTCTGTAAAATGGAATCCATGTACTTCTCTGTGCTGGGCAAACTAACTCCAGACCCAGGGGATTCAATACCTTCTTTTAGCCTTCTGCCACAGGAACCTGTGTATACACACTCACACTCACACACACACACACACACACACACACACACACACCAAAATAAAAATGAATTTTAACCCAGGCTTGTCTCAAACAAACAAATAAATTTTTAAAAATATTTTTAGTTTGTAAATAACATTGCAAAGTGTTCTCAGGAAGTATACTGCTTAAATATAGGGATGAGAAGAGTGTTAATACAGTAAGATTCAAGGTTACAAAAATTCTGGACACAGCTCATTTGTTGGTTTTGTTTTTGTCTTTTCGAGACAGTGTTTCTCTGTGTAGCTCTGGCTGTCCTGGAACTCATTCTGTAGACCCAGGGTGGCCTTGAACTCACCTCCGGAGTGCTGAGAGTGAAGGCCTGCACCACCACTCCCCATCTCATCTTTTGTTTTGATGTGCATTAGTGTTATGCCTGCATGTATGCCTATATGAGGGTGTTGGATCTTGGGTTGACAGACAGTTGTGAGCTGCCATGTGGGTGCTGGGAATTAAGCCTGGGTCCTCCGGAAGAGCAGCCAGTCCCTTTGTCACTGAGCTAACTCTCCAGCCCTCATTTGTTGTTTTTAATATCCTCATTTGAGGAAAACCAGCGTTGTTTTTACAAGCAATTCTATCTTGGCTGTCCATTAACAAGAAAAACAAATTAGGTTCCAGAGCAAGGGTTTTCCCTGCTTCTTATGTCCCTTAATTTTCCCTGTCGTTCTATCCTACCTCATCAGAGACTGCAGAAGACTTAACAGGACAGAAAGAGCCCTTTAGAAGTCACCTATATCCCCAGCTTCCCAGAGTTGGCATCATAAGGGTTCACAGCCACATTGGACATTCTGTGAGAATTCTGAAGAAAGAACTCAAATTGTCCTGCATACTGGTAAACTGAGAAACCTCTCCAGTCTATTTATCTATATTTACTTGCTTATTTATTTACAAAAATACTGTTGTATGGCCTAATCACCTTGAATTCTCTTTATAACACAAGATCTTGAACTCCTGGCCCTCTTGCCTCTCTACCCCAGTGCTGGGATTACAGAGATAGAACACCATGTCTGTTTTCAGACTTTATTTGCAAGGGATGGACTGGTCATTTCCTTTCCATTTCCTCTTTAATAAGATGCAGCCAAGGAAAGAGACTTTCTCCCTGGATTTCTTACTCCATTCTCAGTACTATATAGCTGTATCTTCCAAGGTAGGACAAGAATCCTACTTCTGGCCTCCCCAAGTTCACCCTTAAAAGGAGGACTGGGCTATGTAGAGAGATGAATGCACGGAAATATGAGGCTGTTGAAGCAATAATGGTTTCTGGGTACACCCTATAGGGTACCCTCGGAGTTTGCTGTAGAATGATTTTAATCTGAATCTTACCGAGCATTGACAACAGGAATTCTGAAGGAAGAAATGAAGTCTGGGAATGGGCCAGAGTTTGTCTTAATGGCAAGTTTGTGCTTTTATGTTTGCTTTGCTCTGGAAGAACCTCAGAGCTTCCTATCCAACCACCACACCCCAAGCTGCTACCCTAGGCTTCCTGTGGGTGCTCAGCCAGAAAGATGTTGCAATCATCTGAGTTGAGCTTCAGGAAGTGGACTTTTGCTTCTGGCTCCAGAGATTTGGAGTAGCGAGTTTTGCAACGGAATTCAAATTGGATTAAGCACAGGAAAGATTTATTAGCTTATCTAATCAATAAATAATTAAGACTGGATCCAAGTGCTCTTATAATATCACTGGGGATATGTTTCTACCTTTGGTTTGGCATCTGTATTAGGTACTTGCTATGATTAAAAAAAAAAAAAAAAAAAAAAAAAAACTTGAAGAGGAAAAGGATTTATTTCAACTTAACATTTCTAGGTAGCTGTCCATCTCTCAGAGAAGTTAGGAGAGGCACTCAAAGCAGCAGGAACTGAAGCAGACCCCATGTAAAACCCTGCTCACTGGATTGCTCTCCATGGCTAGCTAGCTTGCTTTCTTACACAAACCGGGAGTCCTTAGGCAGGAGGACCACTCCCACAGTAGACTGGGATTTCCTCCCCAATCATTAATCAAGAAAATGTCCCACAAGGCATGCCTAACAGGTCAGTATGATGGAGAGCCTCAATGGAGGTTCTCTTCCCAGGTGATTCTAATTTAAGTTGGCAAAAACTAACCAACACAGGCTCCCTCTCAGTTGGTGCTTTTACCTTATGATGACTAGGCTCCTGAAAAATATGTTTTCATTGGAATACCCTTGGAATCTCCCAGAGACTATGGTTTCTAGCTCAGGGTTAGAGGGCCTGTCAACTATGTGGAGACTCTAGTTGGGAGTGCTAACCCAGCACCACAAAGTTAAACAAAGCAAAGCAAAACAGCTTTCCTTTCTGTGCTTGCACTGGAGCGAACAGGCACAGCTTCTCTGTGTGGAACCAGGCTGGCTAGTTCTTGGATCTGTAAATGACACAAAAATTCTCTGAGAGCAACCGCATCATTGGTGCCAAGGACCATGCATCCATCCAGATGCATGTGGCTGCATTTGACAAGATCACAGGCAGATTTGATTTGGTTTTGGCTTTTTGAAACAGAGTTTCTCTGTGTAGCCTTGGCTGTCCTGGAACTCACTCTGTAGACCAGGCTGGCCTTGAACTCACAGAGATACTGATCACTGGCAGGTTTACTGGAAAGTTTAAAACTTATGCTCTCTTGGGGGTGGGGGGACCATTCACAGGATGAGCAAATCATATGATTTTATTTTCTGATCTGTTAAGGCTAGTGGAATTGTTTCAAAGTACTTTTGAACAGAAGAAATTGGGGAATATTTGTCATAAAGTGAGAAACTAGCTCTCTTTGCTGCCAGACCGTGGCCACCATGGGTTGCATGCACTTAACTGCAAAGGCCCTGTCTGTTGCAGTAACTATTAATAAAGGTTCTGTTGCTACCGGTTTCTTTCTCTACCACACAGTCCTCTAGGTGGTTAGTTACCAAGCCTTGCACACACACAACTCATTTCACGGGCCTCGCCCCTGCTCTGAACACTCCAGCTGCCTCTCAGCCATTTACACACTGTCTTCCACAGCCCAGTAAAATCATGACTCAACTATCAATAATTTATCAAACAGATTTATGTGTTAAATTCTCAATCCACAATCCATCCACACAATAAGCTTACAACCAGTTGACAGAAATATAAACTGCCCACCTACATAAGATAAATTGAACCATAGAAGTCCATCCCTAGAAAATATACATATCTACCCATGGCTGCTTGGAGCCCTGAGGACAGAGATGGGTCATCCTCATCTTCCATGTTGAAATCTCCCGCTTCTCTTCCTTCTCTCCTCCTTCCTAGACTTTATCCCCGCCTACCCTTTCTTCTCATCCAATGATAGGCTTCACCTTAGCCTGGATCTGCCTTGTTGCATAATGACATCACCCTACTACATCGGTGCCTACCTGGCTGGAGTTCACATCTGAAGATGTAAAGGAACAGATTTACAAACTGGCCAAGAAAATCCCTACTCTCTCCCAAACAGGTATGATCTTTAGGGACTCATGTGATGTGGCACAAGTCCATTTTGTGACTCATAATAAAATCTTGAGAATCCTTAAGTCCAAAGGCTTTGCCTCTGATCTTCCCGGGGTTCTCTACTGTTTGATTAAGAAAGACGTGGAACAACAGTGTTAACTCATCTGGACCCCTGGGAGCTCCCAGAGACTGAGCTACCAAATAAAGCATACATGAACTAGTCCCAGGCCTGGGCACATACAAAGCAGAGGGTTGCCTTGTCTGGCCTCAATGTGGGAGGAAGTGCCTAATCCTGTAGAGATTTGATGCACTAGGGTGAGGGAAGGGCACCCTCTCAGAGGTGAAGGAGAGAAGGGCTGGGGGAGAAACCCTGTGGAAGGGGACCAGAGGGACAGCATTTGGGATGTAAATACATAAATAAATTAATAAAAAAATATTTTTAAGGTTCCATTGGGCTCAAGTCTCTCCTAAGCTACACGTTTCTATACTCTCAAACCGCCATCCCACAAACATAGATTAGGTGATGCTTTTTGTTGAGCCAAGTCAGCAATTTGTAAAGGACTCAGTTTGGCTGGTTATCTATCAAACCCAATAGAAAAGAATTCCAGAAGATCATCATGGCCATAGTGTTAGGATCTGCTACCATGGGATTCATTGGCTTCTTTGTGAAACTGATCCACATCCCTATTAATTACATTATTGTGGGAGGCTGAGTCCTTTCTCTTCCTGGGACTAGTGAACCAATGAAGGGGTGACAAGTTCGTGAAAGAAAACATTGCCTGGAAAAAAATATTTTTAAAAAGAAAGAAAGATTTCGAAGTTCACAGGCATATTGAGAAGAACAGAAAAAGATGCTAAATTTTCCTGATTCTGATAGAGAGCAGACTTTACCTGTTGGCTCATTATGAAAAGTGGGTTCTCCCACCAAATTGGAAATGTGAGTTGTCCACAACCTCTGCTCTAGTGGCATAGATTCTCTTGTGTATCTGAGCAAGCAAATCACTTTAAATGAGAAAGAGAGAGAGAGAATTGGAAAACTACCTAAGTCTAGGGCATTGCCATCCCTAAGCAGGCCTTTCTCTGCTGTCGCCTCAGGTGAAGATTGAATGTGACTGTCCAGGTGTGGAGATCACAGTACCCGGACTCCACAGTGGAAAAATAAACAGCAGCTTCCAGGGCGTGTCTTTCCACATTTGGCTCTATTTTGAATGTACAGAGGCAGAATGACTGCACACCTTGTTGTGTTTATTAATGCAAGCAGCTGTCTGGCAGGGCAGGCACCCTCTGAGACACAGACATATAACTTATTCCTAAAAGTAAAAAGGATACTACACTATAAATGTATTAAAGTCAACAGGGAGCATATGAATACATTGGGCATTTATAATTTATAGGGATGGAAAGATGGCTAAGTGGTTAGAGCACTGACTGCTCTTCCAGAGGTCCTGACTTCAATTCCCAGCAACCACATGGTGGCTCACAACCATCTGTAATTGGATCCAGTGCCCTCTTCTTGTGTGTCTGAAGAGAGCAACAGTGTACTCACATATACAAAATAAATAAATCAATCTTAAAAATATATATAATTGATAAATTTATAATTTATTTTCATTTAAAGCTATATTAGAAATACCAGATTCATGCCTGCAGTAGTGATACACACCTTTAATCCCAGACTCAGAAAGCAGAGGCAGGCAGATATCAGAGTTAAAGGCCATTTTGGTCTACAGAGTGAGTTCCAGGACAGCCAGAGCTACACAGAGAAACCCTGTCCATAAATAGGTAAATAAATGAATGAACAAATACTGAACCCCAAGAGATTGGAGATGTAACTCAGTTGTGGAATGTTTCTCTAGCATGTTTGAGACCCTGGGTTTAATTCCAAGTAGAAAAAGAAAAAGAGAAAAAAGGTAGGCACAGTGGCTTATGTACTGGAGAGCAGGACTCAGGTAAGAGGATTGTTGTGAGTTCAAAGCTAGCCTGGGCTGAGATCTGAGATCGCATTGAACAGACTAGCGAAGGGTACAACACCCTCACCTGGACCCCATATAAAAGAGGACACCTAACACTTGGATGGCTCTACTAACCTGTGACCTCACTACCTGCCGTGCCCACCAAGGGCCTGACAGGCAAAGAACTCTTGACTGTCCTTGGTGCCTCAGCTCACCTCCATGTCCCATGCTTGATATGGCATACTTGAACTGCTGTCTGTCATCCATTGGTCTATTTGTACCTGTTCTTCAACATTGTATCTCCAGTAGCTCTACAGCCAGGGCCTCAGCATTTTATCTAACCACTACAGGGGGGTTTGCAACCCCATAGGAAGAACAATATCAACCAACCACCCCCGCCCACCCAAAGCTCCCAGGAACTAAAGCACCAACCAATGAGTACACATGGAGGGACCCATGGCTCCATCTGCATATGGAGCAGAGGATGGCATTGTCTGGCATCAATAGGAGGAGAAGCTCTTGTTCCTGTGAAGGTTCATTTCCCCAGGATAGAGGAATGCCGGGGCAATGAGAGATGAGGTGGGAGTGGGTGGGTGGGAGGAGGCCATCCTCATGGAAGCAAGGAGAGGTGAGAGGGGATATGGAAGAAGGGGTAAAGGGGATAGATAACACTTGAAATGTAAATACATAAAATATCCAAAAAAAGAAAAAATAAAAGATAAACCACTGCAGGAGTCTCTTTGAGTTTTTCCCTTTACCATTTGAACTCTGTGGGCTGTTTAATACTTTTGTAGTCAATTTATAGCCGTGTGTGTGTGTGTGTGTGTGTGTGTGTGTGTGTGTGTGTGTGTGTGAGAGAGAGAGAGAGAGAGAGAGAGAGAAATTACCATGCACTGCGGTCTGAGTACCAATATTACAATTGAAGGAACCTATTGTGGTGGTGACAAATACCTTTAATCCCAGCACTCAAGAGGCAGAAGCAGGCAGATTTCTATGAGTTCGAGGCCAGCCTAGACTACAAAATGAGTTCCAGGACAGCCAGCGTTATACAGAGAAACTGTCTCAACAAAACAACACGGAAGCAAAAATAAGTACCAAAAAAAAAAAAAAAAAAAAAAAAAAAAAACCCAAATCTTTTAAAATAGCATTTATGACAACAGAGGACTGAATGTAACTGTACTGGCTCTAAGAGCATCATTGTCAATTTAAAGTGTCACAGGGGTAGAGAAAGAGCCCAGTGGAGTAAGCACCCAGCATGCATGAGGCACTGGGCTCAATTCCCAGCATACAAAAATGTTTTTTAAAAGTTAAAATGAAAAAAATTAGAGTGCATTCTCTATGAAGTAAATATCAGTAGGATATCCCCAAAATGTTTTGAAATAAAAACAAGATCCTCAGCCTGTCTCTGCTCTCCGGTTCATGGGGTTGTGAGCTAGCAGCAGCCTGAGCACCCCTCACTGTAAACCATGAGACACGGCAGTGACCGTGTTGTCCCTGGCAAGACAGACTGTAGACAGGGAGACAAAAACAAAACAAATCTTTCCTGTCTTGGAGAGAAGAGGAGCCATAAAGAAGGAGTGTCCTTCCTAGGCAATGTCTGTGCCTATTTCCTGGGGTGACAGAATTTTCCTGTAAAAGGAGGCTAAATAGCCAGGCCTATAATCTCAGAAATGGGAAGGTAAAGGCCAAGGGTCAAGGGTCAAGGGTCAAGGGATCCTCAGGGCCAGCCCATGCAACATGAGACCCTGGCTCAAAAACTGAACAGAGCACTAAAAATAGGAGCATGGTTTAGAAACAAGCGTGTCGTTTCTCCTCACTTATTTAATTTCTTCAAGGCAGGGTCTCACCGTGTAGCTCTGGCTGTCCTCGAACTCACCCTGTAGACCAGGCTGGCCTCAAACTCATAGAGATCTGCTTGCCTCTGCCTGCTGAGAGCTGGGGTTAAAGGCAGGCACCGCCCTGCTCTCTTCACATCATTACAGAACTTTCCAAAGATGTCTTCTCCCTCACGCTCTACGCTTACGTGGTAACTGTGCATTCTGAACAATATATCTAGCTTTCCTTAAAATGATCTTCTTGGGATTTTCCCTCATTTTCTTCTTCTTCTTCTTCTTCTTCTTCTTTTTTTCTTCTTCTGCTTCTTGTATTATCCTCATAGCCAATTACTTTTGATTGGCTCCTACTGTCTGGAGGAACCACACTGACCTACGTCTTGAAGGGTGATATTTTCTTGTTTATGCTCCCAGGATGCCTCAAACCCCTCAGTTAAGGTTTTCTTAAAAGCACAGGGGTAGAGGAGAGAGTTTAGCCAAAAGGCTGAACAGGGAGAGAAACTCTTGTACCAGCTTGAAGACCTTGATCATGGACTGGTGAGATGGTCCAGCGGGTTAAGGCGTTTACTGCCAAACCTGAATTCAGTCCCCAGACACACGGGTAGAGAGAATCGACTCTCACAAATTGTTCTCTGGGCTCTACAAGCGCGCGCACACACACACACACACACATCTTTTTTGTTTGTTTGTTTGTTTTTTCGAGACAGGGTTTCTCTGTGTAGCCCTGGCTGTCCTGGAATTTGTTCTGTGGATCAGGCTGCCCTAAAATGCAGAGATTCACTTGCCTTGGCCCCCTGGGTGCTGGAATTAAAGGAGTGTGCTACCACAACTGGCGGGTCAGCCTGTGCTGACCAGTCTTCATGCATCCCCCTGGTATGCCTCTTTTTCTTCTTGTTATTTGTTATAGTTTGTTTGTTGGAGACGTGTAGCCTTAGCTGTCCTACAACTCCCTCTGTGGACCAGGTTGGCCTCAAACTCACAGAGGTCCACCTTCCTCTGCCTCCCAAAGCGTTCAGAAAAGACGAACACCATCTTGGCCTGGCCAGTATGTCTCATACTTGCTTCTCTGGTTAGGGGTCATGTCTTGAGTGAGTTGAAGATTGCTCAAGCACAGAACAGGGATATTGTTGACTCACTCATGGCTCAGGGAAGGAAACCTGTTTGCTCTGAGAGGTGTGTCCGGGAAATGTGAGGCTCACATAAGCTACAGCCATCTGAGTACCACAGAGAACCTCTAGGAAAGCCAACACCAGAAGTGTTGGTATTTCCAGCACAGATCAAAGGCCCATTCCGTAGTCAGGACACCATCAGGACACCAGCCCCCAGACGAACGAGCGAACACAGTCCGGTCCAACTTAGTGAACAGTGAGTTAACTGGGGTAGCTCTTGAAGCATAGGTGACTCAAGGCAGCTGTGTCACTGAAACAGCCCAGCCCAGCATAGGTGACTCAGGGAAGCTGCCCCCCCCCCACGCTACTTGCAGGCAGTACCACTGGATGGTTTCCTTCTTCCTCCTGTGAGCAGCAGCTCACTGCTTAAGAATCCTTAGGAAGGTGTCTTGTGAATCTGGTCCTTTTCTCAGATCCCTGAGTTTTGTTAGCTTCCTGAGAGGTATGAGCTCCTGCCTGTCTCCAGGGAGGACTGTTTCAATATGGAGGAACTAAGTACAAGAGGGGGACTCACTGACAAAGCAGGAGGCTGATGTAGTTGAAGGATGTCTGCACTGTGCACTAAACTTGTCAGCTCTGCTGTACCAGAAGAGGTAGGTTGAAGTGTGTACGTGAGTGTGTGTGAGAGTGTGTATGTGTGAGTGTGTGTGGGTGTGTATGTGAGTGAGAGTGTGTATGTGAGTGTGTGTGGGTGTGTGGGAGTGAGTGTGTGTTTGAGTGTGTGTGAGTGTGTGTGTGTTTGAGTATGTATGTGAGTGTGTGAGTGTGTGTGTTTGAGTGTGTGTGGGTGTGTGTGTTTGAGTGTGTGTGGGTGTGTATGTGTGTGAGTGAGTGTGAGAGTGTATATGTGAGTGTGTGTGCTTGAATGTGCGTGTGTGACTATAAGCACATAGCTGTTATAATTATTCAACAGAATCCTTTTGTTGTTTGTTTGTTTTATTTTTGGTTTTGGTTTTAGAGATGAGTTTTCTCTGTAGCCCTGGCTGTCCTGGAACTCACGCCTTAGATCAGGTTGCCCTCAAACTCACAGATCCTGCCTCAAGTGCTGGGATTAAAGACAGGGCCACCACTGCCCAGCTTCCTTTTTTTTTTTATTTTTATTTTTTTGTCTCACTAAGGTTTTGATGCTGTTTTCAAACACAAGTTTCTATCCAATTTTGCAACGTACAATAAAATGTTCTAGTCTTTAAAATGTGCATTATTAAAACTATTCCTCATAGTCTTTTCCAATCTGTTAAAATCACTGGGAGTTTCTACCTAAGTAATACTCTACTGTATTTGCACTTGAATTGCATGTCTTAAGAACAAATGAAATCTGTGGTATTTTGGTTAACTGAGTGTATTTATAAAATGAAAAGCTCTATCAAAATACTTTTCACTGGAAAAATAAATAGAACAGACAATGGATCTACCAAAGCTCACATTCCCTTTGGCAGATGTCAGTGTGGGACAGTTCAAGAACGATTTGCTCTTATTCCCCCAGAGCTGATCAACCTCCAAGAAAACTGTTAAATTATTTTACTAAGATTAATCATGTCGGTATCGGGTTCATTCCACATCATCTTCAGCCAAGCTCTGAGCACTTACAGTTCTCTGACTAATGGAGAAGCTTGGCCAGAAGTATCTGGAACACTGGTCGTGGAAGGGTCTGCTGTCACACTTGCAGCAGCTGCTGACACTGTCCACACACAGCAGCTGCGTTGGTCAGGTGGTCCACACCCTTCTCGTAGTCACCTTGTGCTAATAACTCTTCACCAAGCTGTATCTCTTCGAGGAAGAATTTCAGAACAGCTTCAGCATTTTTTAAATCAGGTAGCCTTGGAAAGACCCGCTCTCTCCTTAGCAAGCTTCTGTTTCTTTCTTCTTCTCTAAGTCTGTTCTTGAAGTTGGGGGTCACTCTGCCTTTTGCAGGTAAATGCAGTACCGGAGGAAGAAGGCACCGTAGACGCCCGCGGGCAACGTTGCTGTTCCCGCCCACCATTTTCCCCTGCCACTGGGGTGTGTGCCCGGCCGCAGTAGCCCGCCTGGCAGCGGTTAGCTCAGACGGATCTGAGCACACCGGCTGCTTGCTGGCACCAGTTTGCAGTCCAGACGGAAAAGCGCCCCCCCCCCTTTATTTTTAATGAAACGGGGTGTAATGTAGGCCAGGCTGGCATAAAATTCACTATGTAGTCAAGAATGACCTTGAATGCCTCATTTTTCTGCCTCTCCCTTAATGCTGAGATTACAAGCATAAACTACCATACCCGGTTATGCAGTGCTAGTGATTGAACGCAGGCTCTGTGAATGCTAGACGCCCCCCCCCAAACCTACTGAGCTGTATTTCCAGTTCATCAAAATCTTTTTAATAACATTATTGAGGTCTACTGAGGGGCTGGAGAGTTGGCTCAGCAGTTAAAAGGTCGATCGAATCTTAATTAAACTACACATATTCAAATGCAGAACGTGATGCATTTTCGTATGTGCATGTTACTTGTCCAGGCTGGGTATTATTATGCTGTCTGCGCCTGTGTGTGTATGTGGGGATGGTGGTAGTGGCGCATGTCTGTGTACTCACATGTGAGTATGGATAGTGCTGTGTGCCCAGGCGCTTGCGTGCATGTTCATGACCACAAAAGGATACCTTCCTCTTCTGTCTTCATTCCCTTGGAAGAGCTCATCTCCCTGAACCTGAAGCTTGCCCTTTAGGCTAGCCTGAGCTCCTAGGTCTGTCTGCTTGTGCTCCTCAAAAACTGGAGTCACAGATATGGCAGTCATGCTTGACTTTTCTGGGGAAGACGGGGGCCTTGAACTCAGGTTCTCAAGCTCATACTGGAAGTGTTCTTACCTGCTGAGCAGGCTGCCAGACCCCAGGGTGTTGGTTTCTTAATCCAGTTCAAATTGGTAATCCAAGCTAAGCACCACACTTTCAGCTGCCACGTGCTCACACGGGATTGTTTTGTTTTTGTTGCTTTGAGACCCTCTTCATTATGTAGCTCAGGTTAGCCTAGACTTCAAAATCTTCCCACCTCTGTCTCCCAAGTGCTGGGTTGTAGACATAAATTACTATGCCTGACTTAAGGTGGGATCATTTCTGTCTCTCTGTTTTGTTTTTTTTCATTGTTGTTTTTTGAGACAAGTTTTCTCTGTGTAGCCCTGGCTGTCCTTGAGGTCACTCTTGGCTTAAATTCAATGTTGCACCTGCCTCTGCTTCCTGAGGGCTGGGATTAAAGGTGTGTGTCACCATGCACAGCTATTTCTGTTTCTTTTTGTGCCTTTATATTTTAAAGATTTATTTATTTATTTTATATATATAAGTAATACACTGTGACTGTCTTCAGACCCCAGAAGAGGGCATCAGATCCCATTACAGATGGTTGTGAGCCACCATGTGGTTGCTGGGAATTGAACTCAGGACCTCTGAAAGAGCATCTCTCCAGCCCCCCTTTTTTTGTGCCTTTATATACCAAATAATCAGACACAAAAATATCGAACTCCTTCCAACCTTTAAGTATTTCCTCTGTTTTAATGTTGCAGTTATCTTTAATTGCAATTAAAACCTAGGAATAGTGGAACTACAAGCTTGCTTTAATAACTAAAACAATTGACTAAGTAAGACATTAATAAGGTACAAAAAAAACCCCTCAGAATCATTTTAGTAGACACCAAAAAGCATTTAGCTTTTTTTTTTCTTTGAAGTGATAAAGCCTTCAGCACATTAGGAAAAGCCAGCTTCATCAGTTTCATACAGAGCATTCATGAAACACATTCAGTTAGAATTACTTCAGTGGGTTGTCTGGCTTTTTTTTTCCCCTCAGGATCACAACCACGACTCGAAGGTCACCGGTCACCGTTTGTGCTCCGCAGTGTTCTGCAGCTCGGAGCCAGGGCAGTTTAAAAGGGAAGGTCAAATAAAAGGCTTTCAGGCATGAGGGGGAATGTCTGGAATTCCTGCTCTGGGGCAGAGGCAGAAAGGATTGTAGAATTCAGAACAGCCTGGGCTACATAATAAAACTCTCTCTCCACAAAACAAAACAAACACAAAAATGGACAGACAGCACAGTGAGGTGACACTTCAGACACATTAGGAATAAGCTGGTGACAATAGACCGGCAGTAACAAGTATGGGTGAGCTGTTTGTTGGTGGGAATATACGGTGCGGTAGCAACTTTAGATAATAGTTGTCCAACTCCTTAAAGTGCGAAACAGTCATCATAAAACCCTATAACTCTATCCTAAGTCCTAACTCTACCCAGGGGAAACTAAATAGGTCGACGCAAAACCGTGCGCACAAGTGTTCATGATCTTTCACAGTAGTTAATGTGGACACAGTTCGAATGTCTACCAACTGATGAGTGGATAAACAGAAGGTAGATGATCGTAAAAACAATATCATTCAGCAACGCAAAGAAATGAGATACTAATTCAGGAGACAAGAACTCTAAACATTCGGCTTTACACACAAAGAAGTGCAGACGGTTCTAAAAATGGCCAAGGCTCAGGAGCGGTTTCGTTTACCTAGGTGAGGATGAGTATGAGGTGAGTTCAGCGGGAGAGGGAGGTAGAACAGGACTGACAGCTAGTGTATACAGTTTGGGGAAAACTGTTCTACAATTAAATTACGGTGACGGTTGGGAAACTGTATGTACACTAAAAAGCACCGTTCTCTCTACCATGTGCTGGATTTTGTTATGTTAGTTTTATTTATCTGCTTATTTACTTATTTTGTGTGTTTATCATCTATTTTGGTTTTTGAGACAGGGTCTGTGTTACCCTGACTGTCCTGGAACTTGCTCTGATGAAAAGGCTTGCAGGTCCAGCCCACTTCTCCCATTCCGGGAGAAGTGAGGATCCTTGTGCTACCTGGACTGGATGGGGGCAGAGAAGCTTAGCCGGGGTACACACACACCCAGGGACACTTTCAGAGAACTGGTTTCAGTTAGTGTGGGAGGAGGAAGAAAGGGGTATTTATGCCCTTGGGGAGGTGGCCAGGGTCTCTAGGGCAAGGTTTATAGACCAGAAGTCTGTAATGGTTGTGAGCCACCATGTGGTTGCTGGAAACTGAACTCAGGACCTCTGAAAGAGCAGTCAGTGCTCTTAACCACTGAGCCATCTCTCCAGCCCTTTATTAAGTTCTTAACTTAAAAACAAAAGAAAAACAAAGACCCAAGATACCTATTTTAAAACACACCGGACAAGTTTGTTTGTACTTACTTATTTGTGTATGGGGGCGGGGCATGCCATGCATATGGAAGTCACAGGTCTTTGATCTCTTTTCACCACATTCGTCCTAAATATCAGAATCAAGTCATCAGTTGGTGGCACTCACCTTTACCTGCTGAGCTATCTTGCTGGCTCAGGCACTAGGTTTTTAAACTTTGTAATTTCCAGTATGTTCAGTATGTGTTGAAATAAAACACTTAACAGTAACTAAAAGAAAGGGCTGAGCAGAATATGGTAGATATATCTCTAATTCCAACACTAGAAGCAGAGACAGTGGCTCACAGATAGCCTCGGCTACACGGGAAATACTTTTTCCCCCCTTTTAATCTGAGACAGGTTTTTTCTGTGTAGCTCTAGCTGTTCTGGTACTCAGTCTGCAGACACAGATCCATGTGTGATGGGATTAAAGGCAAGCACCGCCGCTGCCACCACCACCAGGATGGAAACTGGGTCTCTCATTTTCTTTGTATAGCCCTGGGTGTCCTTGAACTCCATCTACCTCTGAAAGGCCGGACTCCTGGGTCGGGGATCCTCCAAACCTCAAAGTGCTGGTTCTCCACACCTCCCAGGAAAGGTGACACCCCAAATCACTCACAAGAAACAGTCTTGATGCAAACTGCAAGAGAATTTCTATTCCGAGCAGGTTTGGGGCCCACAACCTGTACACCACGTTGGAGTTCAGGGCTGCGGACCACAAGGGCAGAATCGGGACAGATTTTATATGGCTCACAACAAAGCCCGCCAATCATGACAAAGCCCGCAAATCACAAACCAATCATTTCATAGCAAAAGCCTGTGAGTTACAACCAATCATTGCAAAACCTGTGAATCACAAACCAATCATTTCTCTATAGTATCAGAGGTCTGTATTTGCGTGGTCTCCTGGGTAGGGGTGGCAATGGCGGTCAGAAGTCACTAGGGTGGGGGGTTAAGGCTCCTTTAGCTTGGGGTCCTTGGAGGGGTTAGGCTATATTTTTTATCCTTTCACCTCTGCCTCTGGAGTGCTGGGATTAAAGGTGTGCACCACTACCTCCTGGTGACATTGGCTTTTTTAAAAAGGGTTAATAAGTGACAGATTCAGACACTGGTGGTCAGTGGAGGAAAAATATCAGAAGCCAAGTCTGAATCAGACGATATTCTGCATATTCATATTTATATTTTTAATGCTGAGGTTTAAAGACTGAATTAAAAAATATTCAGGTGAGGGGGGTACAGAGATGGTTCAGCATTTAAGAGCACTGACTGCTCTTCCAGAGGTCCTGACTTCAGTTCCCAGCAACCACATGGTGGCTCACAGTCATCTGTAATGGGATCTAATGCCCTTTTCTGTGGTGTATGAAGACAGTGACAGTGTTCTCATATACATAAAATAAATCTTTAAAAAATATTTGGGTGAGCCTAAGTTCTTTTGACATGAGCAAGAGGTTTGTAGATAGATATGTCTGCAGGCTGGTGGGAAGTGGAACAAGGGAGAGACTGGTTTTGGTATGCTCCAAAATTTTCTGTTAGGTGTTGCTGGGACTCAGGAGGTGAAATAATAATCCCATTCCTCTTCAAAGTTCTGGTTCAAATAAGAAATAATATAGGGCTACAGAGATGGTTCAGGGGTTAAGAGCACTGGCTGCTCTTCCAAAGGATCTGGGTTCAATTCCCAGAACTGACATGGCAGTTCGATACTGTCTCAGTGTCTCCGATACCCTCATACAGACATACGTGCAGGAAAACATCAATGCCCATTTAATACATAAAGAAAGAAAATGGCTGAAGGCGGGGACAAGCTGCCCAGGATCTGCATAGTGTCCGGTTCTCAGCTGTCACATCTTAAAAGTCTTAGTACTTTTTTCTTTTTTACTGGACCCCACAACCTGTGTAGCTGACAACAGTGTCACCGGATGATTTGGTTGCGTCCCACTTTCTTGAAGTACTGTAAAGTAAATAACTATTTGCAGAAAATAAAGTCACCTGGAAACATCTAACCTTTACTGCAGTTCCCATGTAACCCCAGAAAATGTGGCTTGCATGTGAAGGACAACTGTGGACCTCCTCTCTAGACCAGGGGCAGCCCACCTAAGGTAAATCTTGGCTGCTCTCTCTCACTGTCCTGGTAGAGTGGAAAAAGGCAGCAACCGGGTCCCCAAGCTGAACATTACTCTTCCCTGTTGGGCAAGTGTGAAATAGGTCAGGACCCACTCCATCCAGGAGAGACCTGGAATGATTAGCTAGATAAGGGGGGGTGCATTTCCTCCTGCCTGTTTACCTGTCCTCTTCCATGTCCTTTTTGAGAGTGTCAGCTCTTTCAAGCTGGCCATAGACTACTAAGTTCTTGAAGTCATTACATTAAGTACCCTGAACTTTGATTATCCTGCCTCCCAAGGTGGCGGTTACAGGCTTGCACATCCATGAGTGGATTATGCAGTGCTGGGGTTTGAACCCAGGTCTTCATTCATTCATGCTCTACCAACTACGTTACCCCTACCCCCAGCCTCTGCCCTCCTCTCTACTAGATTTTCCCCCTTTCTTTTCTCCTCTTCCTCCTCCTTTAAGATATGGTCTTGTGTAGTCCACAGTGGTCTGGAATTCCTGAAACTCCTGGAAATTCTCCCACCTCTACCTCCCAAGCACTGAAAATACAGTGTGAACTTTCCTGCCTTTGTTTGTTTGTTAGTTTCTCTGCATAGCCCTAGCTGTCCTAGAACTCACTCTGTAGACCAGGCTGGCCTCAAACTCACAGAGATCTGCCTTCCTCTGCCTCCCAAGTGCTGGGATTAAAGGCATGAGCCACCAATGCTTAGCTTCCTGTCCATTTTTAAAATAGAGATAAAGTCTCTCTATAATAATGCCCAGTGGTTCCGAGTTTATGGACTCAAAACAGCCTCCTTCCCAAGTCACTGTGGAGTAGCTGTACGTACGTGTGTTTTGTGAAGGCTTTTCCCTCCCATAGACATCTTACTCAAGAGTCTTGGCTATAAACAACAAATACAGTTCAGCTAGCCTTAGTGGAACTGAAAGTTTGGGAAAGGTGTGACAGATACTGTTTTCCATGTAACACCAGCTTCTCTCTTGATAGCAGCTTCCCTCCCTTTCCCCATCTTGATTCTGTTTGGGTACAGGGAGGAAACCCTTGATCTCAGATCAGAGTCTTGCCAGTTCATGATTCATAACTGGGTTAAGGTAATAACAGAAATCCAATTCTCCTTTGCCACACCTTCACTTGTCTTCCTTGTATAAGGTCAGTGACCCACTTCTAGGCACAGTGGGCCCTTCTATGGGGCCTCTAAGACAGACTTGTCTTTATCAACAAAAAAAAAAAAAAACCCAACCCCTTTCATTCTGGTTCCTTTCCTTACTTGATGCTGTGATATGAGGGACAAGATGTCTGGAGCTATAGAGAGAGACTATGAGAAAACAAGCTGAATGATAAATCAACATGTTGAGGCCAATTAATGGAGGTCCTCAGTGAGTTAAGCTCTGGCTCCACCCTCTTTCATCCTTCCCAAGGACACAACTTGTCCTGGGGATGAAGTCATCATTTAGGTTGTCTCTTGTTTGTCCTCAGATACACTCAGAATCACATAGATGCCCGCCACGCTCACTGTGAGTTACTAGGGAGCTGCTCCTGAACTGAGGAAGTAGGACCTGGAAAGCCCGCCCACTACTGGGTGTGGCTGCTCTTCCAGCCTCATCTCTACTTCTCCCGGAGCATTGTGTCAGTCCTCAGCTCTCTCTGCAGACCAGCTTCCACTGACTCAACCTTCCACAGGCAGAGCTGGGTCTGGGTTTCCTGTATCCTAGGCAGCTAGGCCTGCAGTTACTAATGGAGCCTCATTCCAAAGCCCAGAAGAGTGTGTGGCTTTGGCTTTGTGACATCTACACCCAGTGAACAAGGCCATGGGAGTGAAGGGACATGCTTAGATTCAGCTGTGAAACACCCACCCCAGGAGTGTATATAAGGTTTTAATTTTGTTTATTTGCAATAGGGTTTTGCTATGAGGCTCAGCTGGCCTCTACTTCTTTTGTTTGTTTTTGGAGACAGGGTTTTTCTGTTTAGTCCTCTGTAGACAAGGCTGGCCTTGAATTTACAGGATTGGGATTAAAGGCACGTGCCACCACAATTAGTCCTGGAACCAGCTCTATAGACCAGGCTGGCCTCTAGGCGCAAGGATTTCTTTTGAAAAAGGTAGGTGTAGATTAAAAGACCTCTCTGGAGTGTCTCTTCTTCTATATTGAGGCAGAAAGTGTAAAAGTGCTAGGAAGGGGTAAGAGAAAGACACCAGCAGATGGAAAAGCTAAGCCCAGTAAGAACCAACTCAGATGGGAAATTCCTCAGTTTCTTCCTCTCTTTGTAATTTTGCTACTGTTGTGAAACCTAAGGTAAGTAAGTATCTGTACTTTCCCATGGTCTTAGATGATCCCTGTGATAGGCCCACTTGACCTTCCACAAAGTGTCACCACCCACAAACTGTGACAATGAAGGGGACAATTTCAGTCCCTTTAGAAACAATCTCATTATAGCCCAGGCTGGATATCACTCTATAGCCAGGGATGACCCCTGAACTTCTGATTCTCCTGCTCTGTGTGTGTCTGTGTGTGTGTTTACACACGCGTGTGTGCATGCATGCACGTGTCTGTGCTCATGCTTAGGCTAAGAGGTCCTCTGTCAGATGGGCTTCATTTCCAGGCTCTTAAGGATTTGATTAAGTAATGAAGAACAGCGATAAAAGAGGAAGGAAGGGAATGGGTCCAGAATAGAAAACCTTGTCACCAGGAAACCGAGGAGCAGGTCCCATAGAGGGTGAAAATCAGGTCAGCTGGCTATTTTAGGCTTCCATCGCCTGCCTGTTTTGCGTGTCCCTAGGCACTTAATGTCGATAACCTTTCTCTCTAGAAAGTTCACTGAAACAGATTGGGGTTAGCCCTGACGGTGGTTCCTGCAGAGATCGGAATACTACACTGGAGGACAGGGTGGCAGAATCCTTCCGTGACCCCTTTGTAAGGGAACCGGAAGGAGGACCATGGGATAAATGCACCACCTCCAGCAAGGCTCCGGGGCCTCTGCGTGCTGGCAAAGTGGGAGAAGGATAAGCATGAGGAAGGAAGTCATCAGGGATGCCAGATAGCAGTGCAGCAGGCGTGATTTCTGGGAACAGAGGCTGGTCCGCGGGAGAGAGAAGGGGTCCCTCCCACCTCTCCACATCTCTTCCTCCCCCCACCCCCCTGCATTTTTGCAGAATGACTTAGCGGCCTCTCTGGAGGAGGCCACAGCACATAGATAGCACTGCTCCTGGACCGGAGGCTCAGCAAACACTTCGGTCACAGGTTGAGGACCTGCAGTGCACACAAATGCATGGACGCTCTTCAGAGCGCCATGCAGGAGGAAGGAACTTGTGCGCTTCTGTTGTGCCTTTATTCCACAGAATTGTTACTGATGAATTCGTTTTATGCTTGAAAAAAAAATGAGGAAGGAAAGTGTTCCGACCATTGGACCAGTTAGGGACAGTGAGTGCCTGGCCCTTTACAGGAATGGCTTGCTGACCTTTGTTCTGGAGTTCTGAGCACTTCCTTCGGATGAGAGATCAGGTCAAACACGAGGGTCAGCGTTGGGTGTGTAAGAGTTGGGAGGGAAGAAGGCAAGAGTAGTTCCAAGTCCTTTGGAAAAAGCCCAAACACCAACGACAAGTTCAGGGCTTGCCTTGGGAAGTGTGGATGAAAGAACAGGTTTCATGTAAGGAATTCTGTGGGAATTATAAAATCAACAACACTTATCAAGATGCCCTTCTCTGAGCACTGTGGAGGATTATAAACATATTTCTAGGCCACATTCCAAGGAACCCATATGCTGTTTTGGAGCATCCGTATACCTTGTGAATTATGAGAACACTCAAAATGACACTGTCACCTCTCCAGCCTCTGTCCTTTCTCCTGTTTTATTGGTTCACACCTAATGAAAACACTATTTGCTCTGTTAGATGGCTTTTGGTATTGTCCCCATTTTGCAGACGAGAAAAACACAGCACAGGGAAACCAATGCTACACAGCTGGCAAATGAATGTAATCATCATTCAAACATGAGCCGGTGTAATAATTTTATTATTATTATTATTATTTTTGCAATGCTGGGTTCTTGAGCATACCCACGAGTGCTGTGCCCACTGAGCTGCACTCCCAGCCCTCATTTAGAATTCATTCTTATGTGGCACATTGTCTTTCCAACGACTATAATTAAATATAGTTCCTGTAATGCCTGCAAGAATGTTAAGTGGTCCTGTTGCTAAAATGTCCTCTCGGAAGGAGAAAGAACTTATATGCTCCTTCTAAGGCTCCAACAAAAACCTGGGGAACCAGCAGGCTTATTGTGTGCTTCCTTACAGAGCGCAGGGGTGTGGATACTGCTCTGGGCAACAAGCTGAAAAAGACTTTATCCAGCTGGGATGAGCCCCACCCTTCCCCCCTATACTCTAACCCCTCCCAGAAGCCATGTACAATTAGGGCGTGGTTGCATATAACAGGTTGTGGAGAGCAAGTTGAGGGCCTCCTTGACCCTCCCAACCCTCCTGGGTCAACAACCCCAGCTGGGATGATCCTTGTGCAAAAGGGCACAGGCTAGAGTTTCCCCATGATGGCAGTGGGTCTGCTCAGAGGGCAGTCGATCACAACAGGTCCAACCAAGGAAAAGGACATTAATACAAAATGGACTCCAAACAGTGAGTTTAATGCCAGGAACTGGTGATAGAAGGGTTGAGGCACCCACAGGAAGCACCCAGTGTGAAACATCCAGGTGCTACCAGTATCGCAAGTGTAGAGCGATCTTAGCCTCTCTGGGATGCTGTAATAAAATAAACAAACAGAATGGCTCAGACACTGGCGACTTCTTTTCGGCTCTGGAGGGTAGAAATCCAAGATCAAGGGCCTGGCAAGGTTTTATCTTGAAGCCTCTTCCCTTGACTTATAGGCAGCTCCATTGCACTGTGTGACTTCTCTGGGCAGATCACCACAGAGATCACCAATAAGCTCTCTGCTATCTCTTGTTTCTAAATTTAAAAAGACATTTCTTTTAGGTTCTGCATGACAGGACATCATGCAGCCCAAGTTGGCCTGGGACTTGACTTATTGAGGATAATCTTGAACTCCTGATCGTCCAGCTTTCCAATCCCCAAACCCCACTATTGCAGCCTTGGCTGGTCTGCAACCTGCCTCTGCTTCCTGAGTGCTGAGGGAGAGCATTTACTTTCCATTGCTTAGCTGACTCCTGCTTTATAAGCCCATGTTCTTAGATAGTCCATTTGGATGCTTGGTATTCGACTGAGTTCAGGGTGCAAGTATTCCCAGGCACTCCCACTTAAAGAATTTAATGTGAGCAGATATGCCCAGGCCTGAAATGCGTTCAAAAAGAACCCGAGGAGATATGTGGAGTAGGAGAAATCCATCCCACGGTTGACTCCAAAGTGTAGCTGCACCAATTACCACTGGAGTTGAAGTTCAAATACATGCTGGGGTCAGAGGCAGGAGGACCATTGTAAGTTCTGGTCTATATAACAAGTTCCAGGTCAGCCAAGGCTTCGATAGTGAAGGGATGGGAGAAGGAGGATGGGGAGGAGTTCGAGGTCATCCTCAGCAATATATCGAGTGGTAGGGGTCGGGTGGGGACAGTTAAGGGCCTCAGTCTGGGGTCAGCAAAGCAACATTCAGGGAGGGGACTAAGCAAAGCTGGCTTCGTGCCAGACTTGCAATCCCACAGTTAGAAAACTGAGATAGGGGCTGGAGAGATGGCTCTGTGGGTAAGAGCACCGACTGCTCTTCCAAAGATCCTGAGTTTCTGAGTTAAAATCCCATTAACCACATGGTGGCTCACAACCACCTGTAATGAGATCTGAAGCCCTCTTCTGATGTGTCTGAAGACAGCTACAGTGCACTTACATATAACAAATAAATCTTAGAAAAGAAAGAAAGAAAACTGAGATAGGAGGATTACCATGAGTGTGAGTCCAGTCTAGGTTAGATAGTTCTCAGCCAACTCACATGACTCAGCAAACCATGTTTCAAAACAATCTCCCCAAATAATTAAAATTAAAAAAAAAAAAAAAAAAAAAAAAAAAGACAAGACAGCCTGATGGGCAGCTCCAGTGGTGCTGTGTGGTGGTGATTGGGAGGGGGGTGTTTGTTGGTTTTAGTTACATGTTAACTTTTTATGTGAAATTTAATTTACTAGTTTTAATTTACTAGTGGCAAGGAAAGCCACTGTGAAGGCTGATGGGGGTCACCTGACCGCAGTCTCTGAGATAAGCAAGGGGGGTACGAGGGGAGGTGGAAAAGGAGAACCTCCAAGAATAAAGAAGTGGGCTGAGGTCAACAAGGAGAGGGACCAGCCTCGTGAACAGTGCCATCAGAGAGGAACACTGAGGATGCAGGCACTTTGGAAGTCTTCATCCTATTTGTGTGGAACCATCAGGAGAGCAGACTTCCAGCACCGGTGCCTTGGCGGCCAGGCCTACAGGAGAATACAGCACTGTGAGCTTGGCTCCCGTGAAGCTGGGTCACACCTGGGTTGTACTGAGTCCCCACCTTGCTTTGAGTCCAGATCCCAGTCAGGTTTGCTGGATGCGAGTCTGGAAAAGCCAGTAATTCAGGATGAGGGATTTAGTGGAAGGAAGAGCTGGGCTTGAGTCCTGAGTCCCAAGTCCCTGTTTATGTGCTCTAAGCATTTGCAAAGTGGCCATAAAACAGTGCCCTCCCCACAGTGTTGTAGGAGAGGTGGTGGCAGCGCACACCTTTGATCCCAGCACTAGGGGAGCAGAGGCAGGCAGATCTGTGAGTTCAAGGCCAACCTATAGTCTGCAGATAGAGTTAAAGGACAGCTAGGGCTACAGTACTGAGAAACTTCAATTCAAAAAACAAAACTTGGGCTGCAGAGATGGCTCAGTGGTTAAGAGTACTGATTGGTTTTTCCAGAGGTCCTGAGTTCAAATCCCAGCAACCACATGGTGGCTCACAACCTTCTGTAACTGGATCTGATGCCCTCCTCTGGTGTGTCTGAAGATGGCAACAGTGTACTGTTATAACTAAAATTAATCTTTAAAAAACAAGCAAACAAAAACAAAAAACCCACCCTCTCCCCCAAAAAGGGGGGAAAATGAGTGTATAGCTTCGTATTTAGTAACAAGTGTTCCTGACAACTCGGGTTCAGTCTGAGCCCCAACACGATGGAAGGAGAGAGCTGACTTCTGCACACTGTTCACTGACTTCCTTATTCACTGTATGGCATATGTACACACAGCCATACACATACACAAAAATGAATATAAAACTTTTAATTTTTTGATTCTTGAAGGGCTGGCTCAGCAATTAAGTGTGTCTACTGTGCTTACAAAGGACCTGAGTGTGGCTCCCAGCCCCCATGTTGGGATGCTCAATGCTGCCTCTAACTTGACCTCCAGGAATCCAATACTGGTTCTTGGCCTCTAAGGGTGACTGAACTCACATGAATACACACTCGCACACAGGCACTCGCGCACGTGCACACACACACATTATTGAAAATAAAATGCATCTTGAAAATGTGTATTTTTTAAAAAAATGATCAAGCTACTGTCCTATTTTTTGTTTGTTTACAGCATTTTTTGTGTTTTTTTTTTTATTTTTTGGTTGTTTTGTTTTGTTCTTTTTGTGACAGGGTTTCTCAGTGTCTCGCTTTGGCTGTCCTGGAACTTGCTCTGTAGACCAGGCTGTCCTCGAACTCACAGAGATCCACCTGCCTCTGCTTCCCCAGTGCTGGGATTAAAGGTCACCACACCCCCAGCTACTGTCCCAGTTTTTAACGCATCAATTTTTGTGAATCCAGTAGTGGGAATGCACAGCTCTTTCAACAGGTGTTTGGGGGTTTAACTCTTCATACAGTACTTGAGCCCAGCCCCCTCCCAATCTGTGCAGAGGCCGGAAATGGTGCCAAAGCCTGGGAGCAGGACTGGAGAGTTAACCATCTCCCTCACCAGTGTTGCCAAGTGAAGCAACCCTTGGTGTAGAAGCAAAGAGACCAGTCACAGCCCAACAGGAAGTCTTCTTTCTTTCCTTTGTTGCAGAGGATGCAAAAGGGAAAATGGCCGGTAGCTGTCTAGGCACCCCACACTTACCTGTTTGTTTTTTTCTTTTCTTTTTGGATTTTGCAGACAAGGCTTCAGAGATCTGCCTGCCCCTGCCTCCCAAGTGCTCGAATTAAAGGAGTGTGCCTCCGCCTGGCTTCTGCTTCTTACTCTTAGCTGAGTGTTCTGGACTTACACGTGAAGTTCAGAGTTTCTTTCTTACCCTGTTAATTATGTCTGACTGGCTTCATGAGGAGCAACGGGTTTCTTACCTTGGGGTTCAAGGTTCAAACCAAAAAGAGCAGAGAAAAATAAGAGATATAGTAGGCAATGCCAACTCTTTTGGTGGGCCATTTTGTTCAGGAGATGGACTGTGAGCTGCCCAGGCCCCAGACAAGGCTCGAGGGGTTTCCAGTGGGGACCTCAGAAGCTGGGGGACATGGCTCTCACTAGAGACCCAGCGGAATAGAACAGAGAGGCCTATGTTAAGAGCTGTGATTTAGGGGGTAACAGTGTCCGTCAACAGCTGGCATCTGGCTTTTACAGCTAGTGGAGGTCTTCTGTGAGATGGTACCTGTCAAGCACACAGAAGGCAATGTTGTAGTCTAAAAATGTCAGCAGTCATTCTGAAAATAAATAAGTAAATAATAAGTCCTTTGGAAAATCCAGTGAGGACAACTCTGCTCCCACAGGGACCAGAGAAAGCTTCATGAAGTTGTGACATGAACATTAATGGCAGAAAAAAGCTGGGTGGGTAGGACTAGACAATGAAGAGAGGTGTCCAAGGCGCGGTCCTGAAAAGCATGACTTAAGCATAGGGGTGTATGGTATGTACAAACAGAGACGGTGTGTATGTGTGTGTGTGAATGTGTGGTGTGTGTGTGTGTGTGTGAATGTGTGGGGTGTGTGTGTGAATGTGTGATGTGTGTGTGTGTGTGAATGTGTGTGGGTGTGTGTGTGAATGTGTTTGTGAATGTGTGTGTGAATGTGTGTGTGTGAATGTGTGTGTGAATGTGTGTGTGAATGTGTGTGGGTGTGTGTGTGAATGTGTGGGATGTGTGTGTGTGTGTGTGTGTGTGTGTGTGTGAATGTGTGTGGAGGATGCTAAGTCCGAGTGGTGTTGGAAATGTGAAAAAAGGACCCAGGTATGAGGCAGGGGCATTGCTATAACCTGTACTCCTATTACAGTATTGACAAGGATATAGGGCTTTGGATGGTTTTTTTTTTTTTTTCTCCTCGAAGGCCTATGGAGAAAGGGAGAGCTTTGGAGGTTTGGATCTTTGTCTTTAAGGTTCTAAGCAAAGGATAAGAGGCAAGATACATGATTTGGAAAATAGAAAGACTGTCTTGTAGAGGAGCAAGAGCCCGCCTGCTGTCCCTTGAATGATCACTAGAGGGAGACCTGGGCTCAGAAGTGGCACTGCATTGGCCTGTTGAGGGGTGTCAGGTCCTACACAGGAGAAAGTGGACAATTGATGTGGCCAGAGCCCTACTTACCCAAGAAGAGGTGAGTTTGCTGTAGGAAGAAGAGGAAGGTCCCCTAATGTGCTGTGGAAAACCTGGTACTTCGGTTTCAGCAAAACTCTCTTTTCATTGTATTCCTATGTGCCATGTGTAGACACTGTTAGCATTCCTTCTAGGTCTGCCCCACAGTTACCTGGCAACAACCAGGAGTGCCTGACTCAGTATCAAAGGTGCTGCTTGCCCATCTGCACTCTCTTACTCTCTTCCCTCTTCCCTCTCTGCCCTTTCTTCCCCTTCCCCTCCCCCCTCTTTCCATGTGTTCATGGCCAGCCTCTACTCCTCTCTCCTCTTTCTCTGTCCCTACTCCCTTCCCAACTCCCTTTCCCCTGCCCTAAATAAACTTTATTTCATACCATATCCGTTGTGTGGCTGGTACCTCCGGAAGAAGAGAAGCTTCAGCATGGGCCCCTCAGAGCCCCCCTCCCCACCAAACATATCCCTGGTGTCTTAGTCAGGTTATCTATTCCTGCACAAAATAGCATGACCAAGAAGCAAGTTGGGGAGGAAAGGGTTTATTCAGCTTACACTTCCATATAGCTGTTCACCAAAGGAAGTCAGGACTGGAACTCAAGCAGGTCAGGGAGCAGGAGCTGATGCAGAGGCCATGGAGGGATGTTACTTACTGGCTTGCTCAGCCTGCTTTCTTATAGAACCCAGGTCTACCAGTCCAGGGATGGCACCACCCACGATGGGCTGGGCCCTCCCCCCTTGATCACTAGTTGAGAAAATGCCTTACAGCTGGATCTCGTGGAGGCATTTCCCCAACTGAGGCTCCTTTCTCTGTAATTAACTCCAGCTTGTATCAGGTTGACACACAACACCAGCCAGTACACCTGGCTTCCTCTTGTTTTTTTATAAAACACAACAGACACTCTTACTGATACAGAGGGCCTCTTGGGCCCATGGAAAAAACTAGCAGAAAAAAAATTTTTTTAGATTTATTTTATTTGTATAAGTACACTGTAACTGTCTTCAGACACATCAGAAGAGGGCATTAGATCCCATTACAGATGGTTGTGAGCCACCATGTGGTTGCTGGGAATTGAACTCAGGACCTCTGGAAGAGCAATCAGTTCTCTTAACCACTGAGCCATCTCTCCAGCCCAGAAAGGTAAATTTTAAGACAAGGCCTACCCAGGTAGAAGAAGCAGAGTTAAGTGTCTTGGGAACAAAATACTGGAGTTCTGGGGTTCAGAGGACAGTCTAGAGGGCACTGAGTAAAAACTTCCATTGAGTCCCTGAGGAGAAGTGTGACTAGAGGAAGGAGGAGGCATCTTCGAAGTGAGAAGTTGTAGAAATTTTCAGTCCTGAAAATTCTACCCTGCTTTGATCATTTAATTCCCAAATAAAAAACACATATAACCTTTATATTTAATAAGCCTTAATCAGCACTAGAGTAGGACAGAGATCTACCCTCTGTGTTATTAGAATCTAATTTCCTACAGGTAACCCCAAATTATTATTACTTACTATGTTTCATCTGGGCTGCTCTTAACTCCAATATGCCAGCCCTCGGGACCATGTTTTCTTCACTCCTAACCCATGATGGCTTCTTCTTCCTTCTCCACCTTCCTCTCCTTGTGGTTTTCCTCTGACACCAAGTCTGAAAATCCTAAACCCCACCTATGTCCCTTCTGCCCAGCTTTTGGCTGTTGGCATCTTTATTTACCTATAAGAAATAACTTGGGTAACATAGTGTCACTTGGGTCTATGTGCAGACTCTTGGGGGCCCACACTTAGCATTACAATAGGCAGCAAGACCAAACCTCATCAGAGAACATAAGGATATGTGTCCTTTTACATTCACTCTGAAGCAAAGGGTTATTGTAGTTTCTCACTCGACCCTCTCCCATCACCTCTTCAATCCCCTCCCCTCTCTTCTCCCTTCCCTTGATCTCTCTTCTCCATCCATTTTGTTTGTAATGATAGGGATTCAACGCAGGGCTTTATTCTTGCTAAGCAAGAACTCCAGCACTGAGCTCCATCTCAGCCCAATATTTGTCTTTGCATGTCTTTCCTTTGTTTGAGGGCTCTGTGATTCTTTGCTCCCAACAAACGAAGGTGCTTCCATGTTCCCTCCTGGGCTATGTTTAACTGCTTGCCTAAAAACTAAAACAGAAGTGTCCATATTCAAAGTTAGAAACTAGATAAAAGGTGCTCTGACTTCCTCCTCCTCTTTTGTCATGATGTCCTCCTTGGGAGGACACACTTAAGCCTACAAACCTGGGGGCCAGGGGTGTCTTCTCTTTATAAGGGATTGCAGCTGTTGGTTACAAGGAAAGCTGTGTCAAGAGGAAAAACGATTCAGGTTTTATTGAGGAAGTGGCAGATGATTCCAGTTTTTTAGGTGGTGATAGAAGCTGGACAGACAATAGCACAAACACTTTTTGCAGAGCTCTGGAACCATCTGGATAACATTTTTTTTTTTTTTTTTACAAGATTTTAGACCATTTCTAAGTAGCAATCTACTGGACCAAGATAACAGAACCAATGAGAGAGGTCACTAAACTCACACTGACTTTTGGGGATCAAATCAGCCTCCGAGGTTGCCAATGACAAGAAGATACAGATGTCAAGGAAGTACTCGTTCTGACAGGTCAATTTTTACAGGATTCTTTGCAAAGTTTGCCATGTCTGGATCTCCCTGCCCCTTTTCTTGGAGCCGGATGCCGCATTCCAACCCTGGGGACTATGCCTGGGGTCAGACAGGGCTTAATGCCATTGTAACCCAGCTTCTAGGACAGCTGGATAAAACAGCCCCAACCCCTCCAGCTGATAAGGAGAAGATCACATCTCTCCCGACAGTGACAGTAACTCAGGAACAAGGCAGTGCGGGTTTGGAATGTCCAGTGTGCAGAGATTACAGAGCAGAGGAAAGGGTCAGGCAGTTACCCTGCAAGCACATCTTTCACGGAAGCTGCATTGTGCCCTGGTTGGAGCTGCATGACACCTGCCCATGTAGGAAGAGCTTAAATGGTGAGAACTCTACTCCGCAAAGCCAGAGCTCTGAGGCCTCTGCAAGCAGCAGATTTAGCAGTGACAGCCAGCTACATTACTGACAGGACTTTCTGAAATTAAAGACCACCCCTGAACCAGGGCTGCCTGTGTGATTCCTGTGATAGCTGCAAATTGTTTCAAAACTACACAAACGAAACAGTAGATGGATTTAGGAATCATGTAAGAAACCCCAACCCAGGGCTGGAGAGTTGGCTGAATGGTTAAGAGCACTGACTGCTCTTCCAGAGGTCCTCGTTCAAATCCCAGCAACCACATGGTGGCTCACAACCATCTGTAATGAGATCTGATGCCCTCTTCTGGTGTGTCTCAGACAGTTACAGTGTATATAATAAATAAATAAATCTTAAAAAAGAAAGAAGCTTCAACCCATAATATTAATGCAAAGAGCGTATTTCTTCTCTAAATTTAAAATTAGGACTTACAGATAAAATTGTATCAACAACCAAATGCCTCTTGTTCCTGAACTGAGTGGTAGTTTTATAAGTGCGAAACTTACTCATGTCAGTTTGCTCCTGCCTAAAAGTCTAGGTGGGGATCTGCTGTCAAGTTGTCTTGTAGTGGATGTCTCTACCTCCTCCTCCAATCTCTATCCTACCATTAATGACTTTCACAGCAAATACAGAAAAAGCCAGAGCCCTAAGGTCCTGTTACATAAAGTCCTTTTTCATGATTGTACAAGAGTACAAGTACCTACACTTGGCCCCATTAGCAAGGTCCGACTGATTCAGGAGTCTGAGCCTCTAATGAGGTTTTGTCCTGATCATCAGAGAGCAAATGAAGAAAACAACAGTGGGAAGGACAAACGGCCTCTCACTGTACACTCGGGTTTTCTTATTTTAGTTCAGGAAGCAGCTTTCCTAAAAACCACCACGGCAAGTCTTACTTAGTCTTGGGTGGGTAGGAATCTGATTCTGGTTCCTCTGTGACATTAAACTGAACAACATATAGAGTGGAAAGATGAATGTAGGAGATTTTTACTACTGACATGATTTTTAATGACCTTCAACTCACTGTTTATTGTCTTTCATACTAGTAACCTTACAATAATTTTCTTCATAAAATAATTTTCTTCAAAAATACAATAAATTCCTTTATAAAAAAGAAAAAAGAAAAAAAAATAGTGATTTTGTTTTCTGCCTATCTTTTCCCCCCAAATCTGAAGTTTTGTTAGATCATCCAGACTCACAGAGCAGATCACTTCCTCGGGAATAGCATACAAATGTAAAATCAGTTTAACCAAGAACTTGGGCTGGAGAGATGGTTCAGTGGTCAAGAGCACTGACTGCTCTTCCAAAGGTCCTGAGTTCAATTCCTAGCAACCACCTGTAATGGGATCCAATAATGCCCTCTTCTGGTGTCTGAAGACAGGAACAGTGTACTCATATACATAAGAACAAACAAATAAAAACAAAGACCTTATCAGGAAATAGCATTCTGTGGATCTGACGTTTTTTCTTTCCTTTTCCTTCCTTCCTCCCTTCCTTCCTTGGAAGCAGATTCTCATTTTACAACCCAGATTGGTTTGGGACTTGCAATCCTTCGGCCTCAGCCTTCCAGGAGCTATGATTCAAGCCATGTACCGCCATATCCGGCTTTTCTTTGAGTACACAGTTGGTTAGCAGAGAGTAAAAAATCCCGTTATCTCCTGTTACTCAGAGTCAATATACATATGTCCACACATGTTCCTAATGAAAAAAGTCTGCCAGCCCTCTAGCTTGATGTGACTCTGCTCTTTGTGGCACCAAGAGGCTGTTTCCCTTTCCCTTGGGACACCGGGCTGAATTCTGACCAGTAGGATGTCTCATCAGATGGGATGGGGCGGGGGAGACCAGTGCCCGACCCTTGAAAGTCCTAATGGTTGTTGGAACACTGTCCTGGAGTCCCTGAGAAGCTGCTCGCATCACAGTATGAGGAAGGGCCATGTGTAGGCCCCTGCAGTGTGCAGGAGCTCTTGGGAACTCTTTCACTGACTCGCTGGTTTGGAAAGATAAGCCATTGTTAGCTGAGAGTTCCCATCACTTCTCTATTAATTTCCCATGTTTCAGGCTCCTTCATACACATTGTATTTACATGCATATAATTTCATGCTGAAATATATTCATGTGAACATACATGGACTACTTAGCTTTTTACGATTCCTTATACAGAGTTGTACAGCTGAGCCTCATTTACTTCTTTACGAGTGGGTGTTCACTGCATGGCTTGAGACACATAGGGTCTTCTGGGTCATTGTGGAGCTTTGAAGATGTTAACCCTTGTTCTCTTTGCTTTTTTATTTTTGTTTTAGATTTATTTATTTATTATATACAAGTATGCTGTAGCTGTCTTCAGACACACCAGAAGAGGGCACCATATCTCATTACAGATGGTCGTGAGGCACCATGTGGTTCCTGGGATTAGAACTCAGGACCTCTGGAATAGCAGTCGGTGCTCTTAACCACTGAGCTATCTCTCCAGCCCCAACCCCTGTTCTCTTAAGCAAATAGAAAAACATTTGGGTGTGGTGACTACTCCCCTCCCCTCCCTGAAAGTCGTCTTCTTGACTTTGTTAAAGAGCTGAAGAATATATATGGAGTAGACTTAATGAGGGTGGTGATTCATCTGCATTCTGGGGCCACCAGAAAAACATATGGACCCAGTGGCCTTCTATGCGGCATAAGATTAGTGAAGAAAATTTGCAGCCATGTGTCACTCTACTGTCCCTAGAGGGCTCTATGCTGCATGGAGGTGATTTCAGGAAAGGGTGAGGAGTATGGGTTATCTATGACAGGGAGGAGGGTGCCGAGTACGGGCTCTGCATCCTGCAGACATATTTCTGCCAGAGGTGTGTGCATGCTACCCGGGGTCTGCTGACAGGGTGGATGTGACCAAACTCAGGGATATGCTGCTGTTCAATGAATCGAGGCATTTCCATGGCAACGCATCTCTCAGCTCCCAGCCAGATGCCAAGCCCTTAAATTATATTTTTCTGGCTGAAAGCACTTCAATTGATTCTAGTCTCCAAAGCATTGGGGCTGTGGGGACACCAGATGCCTCAACCTCATTTTCAGCCTTCAAATAGAGCCTAGGGGGTGATATGTGGGGGCCCAAAGGGGTTTTGTTTGGGAGAGGGCCTGTAAGTAGCCATTAGTTAAGGAGGCTGGACAGGCTCCTTGTCAATCGTCTCTGGACCAGTGATATGGGCTTAATGTCTTCCAGCACTTTAGTCTAAGAGGATTGTACAATGAACGTGGTCAGACATGTCAATCATTTTTTCCAGTAATCCCCTCCTTTGCCTATCCATTGTCTTTCCTTTGGCTTTTGAAGAGCTAGGTCCTATGTGCCATGAAGCATCTCTGCCTCCTTCATCATAGGTCACTCGTCTGTGGCCAACCTGTTTTCCATCAATTCAGGTCAAGTAGTGGCAGCCCAGCATAAGCAAAATTATCAGAGTTGGACTAAGGCAGCAAACACAAGCAGCTCGGACCACAGGGGGAAGTATAGGAGGGACGAGGACTCCCAGTGTGTTCCGATACAATCTGCTTCCTGTGGTTGGCTGTTTTCTGTTTGACATGCTTCCTACCTAAGGGCCTGAGTACTTGGATGAAGTTCTGCTAGTGATGCCCAAGGTGTCTTTTCTACCACAGTCCCACCCACAGTAACAAGAGGCTGGCTTGACAACACACAAACACTGGCTGATGTCGCTCCCTCTCGGTTACTGATCTGCAAGGAGTTTTGTGGGATCAGTGTCATGACAAGACTGTGACCATGGGGGGAGGAGTGTTTCTGGGTTTCTTCACCTGAGAAGCTGATGCGCATTGCACGCCGCTTCAGGGAAGCAGCTCCAAAGGAGGGTGTGTTTGTGGAGTTTATTCTCTGGACACACACATGGGTGGACAGAAGCTGTCAGGTAGTGCTGTGGGCTATGAATATAAAGACTGACTCTAGGGATGAGTCACAAATAATCTGTTACATTAAGATTAAAAGTGGCCTCAAATGCTGGAGGTGCTTTGGTTTTCACAAGAGGGATGAAACAACTGAGAGAAACTTTAGCTGCCCTTTGACCTAAATAGTAGCAGAGTGAGACCAAGTTTCCTCCTTTGGGTCAGCTTTTACATCGTTTGCTGCAGGGAGGTGGGCCTTCAGCTCTGGGTTAGAGGTCTGTCCTGTTGCAACTTGTGCCTGGCCCATTACTATATCCTTATGTCATCCAGGTGTTTTCCCCACCCCCCAGGAGACCAGAGGGTAAAAATGATACTGGGCGGCATTCAACCTACATGACATCCCTCCACCAATGTTCAAGATTTGCCGGAAGAACCAGGGCCGGACGCCTGATCAGCACCGCTCATACTTTGCTTTGTCCTTAGATAGCTCTTTCACATCCGATCCTGCCCGAGTAACGAAGAGGTAAGTTAGTGGCCCAGATAGAACATGACTAGCTTCAGAAACACAGGAGCAGGATTGTCCACTCTATCTCCATGGCTGAGCCTGGGGCCCTTCTGCTGAGTAGCTCTTTTTTGGTTGTTTTTGTTTTTTTCAAGACACGGTTTCTTTGTGTCGCTCTGGCTGTCCTGGTACTTGCTCTTGCAGACCAGGCTTGCCTCTGCCTCCTGAGTGCTGGGATTAAAGACATGTGCCACCACAACAAAAGCAGAGTTCTTAGGTCCAGTATCCAGTGCTCTCAGAACCAATTAAAGCTACACCTGCAGCTACAACAGAAATCCAGTCTCATCTAATACCTAATGAGAGAGAGGCACACAGTGTAGCCACCTCCTGGTGTGTCCAGACAGGAGCTTTACCTCTCCTTCCCTCTGCCACTAACACAGGGCTCACAGAAATGCAGTCTTAGGGCTCTGTAGTCTTCAATGTCCCAGGCATGTCCCAGAATATCATAATCTTTTCCAGGATAGTACTGAAGGCCTTACAAAATGGCTCAACCTCAAGTACAACTTTTGGTACTCTAGAATTGGTACTTACATAGTACTTACAGACCAAAGCTTGCCAGGACAGTGAGGTGTCAGTTTGGGATGCAGAAAAGCAAGAGGCTGATTCTCTTATTGGAATAGGTGGGGTCACGAATTCTCCAGCCAGCCTGGCAAGAAGCCTGAATAGCCTGTCAGCTGTTTACAACAGACGACCCGATACCAGATTTTATTTATAAACACAGAATCAGGGTAGGCTGACACTTGAGAGACAAACCTCAATTTTACTTTTAATCCTGAATATGGTGTTGTTTTTAAAGACAGGTCTTATGTAGTTCAGACTGGTTTTGCTATTTGCCGCTTCTTCAGCCACTAGGATGTTGGGATTACACGTGTGAGCCACCATGCCTGAACCTCTGCATAGGATTGTTTATAAGGTTTGTTATTTTGCAATTAAAAATACACATAGGTAATACATGAATGTATTTCTATAAGAAAAATCAGAGAGTACAAAATTATACAGTCTTTTCTTTCACCACCTCCCAATGTTTCCTCCATAACACCTGGATGAATCCCCACAAAAGTACTAACAACACGTGAACATGTCACAAAGTTTCTTTACATTGGGCAGTCTGGTGTACACCTTCATCTCAGCACATGGGAGGCAGAGGCAGCCACATTCTGAGTTCAAGGCCAGCTGGGTTCCAGAAATGCCAGGGCTACAGAGAAATCTTGTCTGGAAAAACAAAACAAAAATAAAAAAAAAAATCACTTGTTCCATAAACATTTGAAGAGTAATGGTTTTGCAAGTCAATTTTTTTTTTTTGTTTGATTGATTGGTTTTGTTTTTCCATTCAGGGTTTCTCTGTGTGAGTCCTGTAACTCACAGGCTGGCCTCAAACTTAAGAGATCCACCTGCCTTTTCCTGAGTGCTGGGATTAAAGGTGAGTACTATCCCCCGTTTTTGTTGTTATTGTCTTTTTTCTTCTTTTTGTAAGTCAATGGTCTGGAACCAGGGTGATCTCAGACTTTCTATCCTCCTGCGTCCTCTTCCTGAGTGCTGGGCCACCATGTCCTTCTCAGTATTAATGTGTATTAATATGCACTACTCTATTAGTTCCTTGCTACCAACTTTTGGGTAGTTAGCAGTTTTTCATTTTAAGATTAACTTATTTTATGTATATGAGTACACTGTTGGTCTCTTCAGACACACCAGAAAAGGGCATCAGATCTCATTACAGATGGAAATTGAACTCAGGACCTCTGGAAGAATAGTCAAGTGCTCTTAACCACTAAGCCATTTCTCCAGCCCTACATTTTTTAAAAAAAGATTTGTGTTATGTATAGGAGTATACTGTTGGTGTCTTTTTTTTTTTTATTGCAATTGGGAGGCAATGATCTATTTATTTTATTTATGAGTACACTGTAGCTGTTTTCAGAAACACCAGTAGAGGGCACCAGATCATATTATAGGTGGTTGTGAGCTGCAATGTAGTTCCTGAGAATTGAACTCAGAACCTCTGGAAGAGCAGTCAGTGCTCTTAACCGCTGAGCCATCTCACCAGCCCATGTTGGTGTCTTTATATCTTCAGACACACCAGAAGAGGGCATCAGATCCCATTACAGATGGTTGTGAGCCACCATGTAGTTACTGGTAACTGAACTCAGGTCCTCTGGAAGAGCAGCCAGTGCTCTTAACCACTGAGCCATCTTTCCACCCTTCAGGTTTTCATTATTATGATATCTTCTTACACAGTATGTACTCATGTGGAGGTTCTATAGGAAAAAAGACCTCAATTACTGGATTAAGGTTTGGGTCAATACTTGACAATCAGCTACCAGAGTTTTACCAATTTACATCCCCACAGCAGTGGATCACATCCTTTCTACACATCCATGCCAACACTGAACAGCTACGTGAGCTATATTTAAATTACTTATCCTATTTCATTACAGTATTTAGTAACCTATGCAGACTTTACAGTGACCAGAGGAAGAATGAGGTCAAAGCTGCTGGATGGGAGAAGCCAAGAGCTACCAGGGGCAACTGTAGGTGACAGTAGACATTCTGCCTTGGACTTAGGGAGAAGGGGATATGAAAACAGGGGGGAGAGTCTGGAATGGGAGAGGAACCGGTGAGGCACTGAGATGACAAGGGCCTGGGTCAGGGGAGTAACAATGACTTGAGAAGGGACCAGAATGTGAAAACTTTAAGGCCAAGTTTCTTGGGATTAGATACAGGATAAAGGAGAAAGGAAGATGGCTTCAGTGGGGAAAATGCTCACCAGGCAAGCCTGGTAACTTCAGATTCACACACTGGAAGAGGAGAACCAGCTCTCTGAGGTTGTTGCTAAGTATTGGAACTGTCACTAAGATTTAGGTATTAAATCTTACCTTCTAGCACGTCATCTTATTTTAGGAGAAATTTGACTTACCAGTAAAGCCAACAGAGCCTACAAGCCCATCTTCAGGGGAGTTTTTTTTTTTTTTTTTTAAATCAGTAAAAGCCTGGCTGGTGACTAGGCTTCTGTTGTTCTTCCCACTGTCCTGTGAGTTGGAATCCTGGATGACAGTCTTTCCTTCCCAGCTCCTCCAGCCTCTGGGGGCTGCTGAGATCAGTAGTCATTCTCCCAGGCTTCTCACTACCATTCAAATTTGCCTCAGTTGAATTCCTCTAGGGTTTTAGGGTTTTTCTTTTTCTTTTCTCAACTCTAATAAACAGCCTTGGGATTAAGGGAAAGAGGATAAGACCAGCTTATCTCAGTGAAAAAGGAACTAAGAAAATTGGAAAGTTAACTCTGTCTGGTTTAGCAATGTGTCTGTGTCTCAGAGGCCTTGGGACCCCTCTAGGGAAAACCAGACATGGGCTGAAAATGGCACCAGGGAAGAGACACTACAACAGGCAGAAAGCATAGGGGATCCAGTTAATCATGTGGCCTTGCCATGTTTTCAGAAGTAGACCCTTTGCATTCATTCTACTTCCAGGAACTAAGCAGTAATTAGAGTTGCCCAGTAAGGTTTTTGTGTAAGATCCCTAAACTCAGAGAGCTATCATGCTTGATCAGGAAAGACATTAGGAAGGATGCTTGACCATGACTCTTCACCAGACAGTTGGTGCTGAGTTCAGCATATGCATTACTCAATGGATTCCCTTCATAAAGGCCTTTTTGAAAGAGTTATTTATGCTGGCTACAAAAGAAAAGCACAAACTCACTTAACCTTTCCCTTTTACTTCTGAGTAAAGGTTTTCCCGTGTAGCCTTGGCTGTCCTGGAACTCTAGACCTTCTAACACCACTGCTTCTGTCTTCTGAGTGCTGGGATTAAAGGCATGAGCAGCCATCACCCAGCTAAACATGTTATTTTTTGTGTGCATGGGTGCTTTAATTGCACCACACCTATGTACTACACTAGTGCTCTCAGGGGTTAGAGTGCTGGCTGAATACCCTGGATCTGAAGTTACATGGGACAGGGAGCTCTTTCAGTTTAACCTACTAGGAATTCCTTCAAAGTTAAATCCCCCCACACCCCCTAAAAAGGTAATGGTACTTTGTATTTTTTCAAGACAGGGTCTGACTATGTAGCTCTGAAAGACCTGGAACTTACTATAGACCCCTTGCTCATGCCTCCCAAGTGCTGAAATTAAAAAAGGCACACGTAACTACACCTGGTATGATTCAAGCACTTTAAAACGTAATTTCATTAAACAAATCCTTTTTGCTAGACAATGCTGTTGTTCCTAGATTTACATTCTGAAGTTCAGACTGATGTAAATCAGCCAGGTTTAAGAAGTATGCTTTTCAGGTTGGAGGGCTGGCCCACCAGAATATCAGAGTGATTCCCAGCACTCACATGGTATCTCACAAACATCTCTTAATTCCAAGTCTTGGATACCCAATACTCTCCTCTGTTTCTCACAGGCACCATACATACAGGAAATGCTACTCAGACATTTACATTGCAACATGAAATGAAATAAAAGTGCCACCTTTAAAAAAATAAACTTTTATTTTTTAAACAAGTATTATACAGGGAAGCATAAAATTTACTCACATGTTGGCGAACAGTTAGTTCCTCTTTTAGAAACATGTAAAAAGAAATACCAGGAACAGGCAAAACACCAAACAGAATTTTAATTTAAGAAATGTTTAACTTTCTGTACAGAATGTTGCTCTGCAGTTACTGATCACTTTCTACAGCATGGTTCCCCATTTTCCTGCTGTCCTTGAAAAGGCAACTAGTTTTCCGTAATTGGGTGTCAATTCCAGGAAGAGAGCCACTTAGCTTAGTTGCAGGAGCTCCAGAATCATTTGTGGAGAAATGAGAATTTGAGCAGCCACTTCCCGATGCTGGACATGGGACCTGCTTCAGACCTTCACTCTGATAAACACTCTTAAACAAAAACCCTTCCAGGACGGCTCTGACAACTTCTATAGACTCAAATCTCAGTAGTGAAATTTATTAGGCCCAAGAGCATGCCTGAAAACATTTAGAATGGTCACATGATTTCTAAAACGATTTCTGAGAGGGAAAAAGGACACATCCTGGGACCATGTTACACAAGGAAAACACTCTAGGGGCCAGCAATTTACATCCTTACAGCAGAGCAGATTAGCACTGTCCTGCCTCCCTGTGTCTCTGCACTGGCAGAACACCAACTGCATTTTAGTTTCCTTCTTGGGAAAACAGTACTTCCCACTGACCTTTCCTAGGTGACAGGCTTTCCCTTCAGATACAGTTTCTTAGGACGGTAAACTTGTTCTGTCAAGGTGCCAACTTAGTTTCTGTAGGACTCCCCAACCCCGCACTCTTGTTAATTTTCTTTTTTACTTTAGATATGAGTACACTGTAGCTGTCCCCAGACACACAAGAGGTCATCAGATCTCATTACAGGTGGTTGTGAGCCACCATGTAGTTCCTGGGAATTGAACTCAGGTTCTCTGGAAGAGCAGTCAGTGCTCTTAACCACTGAGCCATTTCTTCAGCCCCAACCTTGCACTCTTAATCCAATTAAAAGTACTTGTTTCTAAAATCTTTAACATACACAAACCTCACTAAACAAACTTTTTGCTTGAGTGTTTTGCCTCTTTATGTATGTGTCACATGTGTGCTTGGGGACCAGAGGCAGAGAGGATGTTGGATCCCCTGGAGTTATACTTATGAGCTGTCATGTACATGAGTGCTGGGAACTGAACCTGAGTTCTTCCAGGTCATGTCTCCAGATGCTTCTCATTCAAGCAATTAATCCTGAATGTTGGAACTTTATAGAGTTTTTGTGTTATAGAATATTCTTATGAACCCTCCCCACAGCCATTTAGAAATGGCTTGCACACAACAAACAAACGGGAAATGAGCTAAAGTTTGCGGATCTCTAACTTACTTGAGCATGTATGTTTCCTATATGAGCCTGCACATGGGATGCTCTTGGCCAGCCTATTCCTGCTTGCCCTAAACACAGGAGAGTGCCTTTATCTGATACCCTACTTTCTTTTTCTTCCTGAGACAGGGTTTCTTTGTGTAACAGCCTTGGCTGACTTAGAATTTCACCCTGTAGACAAAGCTGGCCTCAAATTCAGAGATCCACCCTGCCTCTACCTCCTGAGTGCTGAGATTAAGGCATGTGCCACTGCCACCCAGCTAAAGAGTCTGTTTTAATGGCACTGATGACCTTTCTGCTGGGTTTACCAAAACAAAATAAAAAAGCCAGCTTGTTGGTCTCATATGGGCCAAATTTAATGAATTATTAGACAAAAGTTAAGGTGAAATCCTCAAAGGTAAATCACATAAGTCTCCTATCACACACTAATTTTTAGAATCCAGTTTATATAAGGAATTGGCATGTTTTCTTTTTAAATAAATACCACACCTGCTGTTCTCAAACTCAACGATTAAGTGCAAATAAATAAAGGGTGTGGAGGGACAGGGCAGAGAAAGATGGAAATGAACAAATCGCACTGCAGGCAGCAGACAACACAGTGGCTTCCAGCTAGTCCATGTGTTCCAAATTAACAGGTGCCCCCGGTTTCTAGAAAGGAGCACAAAAATCCCCCCACGGAGATGACACTGTATTTCTGACACCAGTGACTGGATGGTCAAAGAACAGTTTTCCTTCAACAACACAATACTTAGGGGAGAAACAGCTAGCGACCTAAATAGCATGAATGATATAAAACATAAAACGAGGGAAAAGTGAATCCCTGATATACTAACCCTCAAAGGCAGATACAGATCTTTAATTTAAAATAGAGCAAGTTTATTCATGGAGAAAACAGCTAACAAAACACCCTAGAGAGTTGTAGTTATTTAAAACAAATTAAAAACCTATCAGGAGGAAGAGTCTAGAGATGCACCTTGAATGTCTGATCTCTACCCTTGGAGTGCATAGGAAACAGGCAGGCACTATATCTGACTTATGTGGTACTGGACACTGAACCCAGGGCTTAGTGCATAGCAGGCATGTGCTCTACCAATCAAGTGACAAATGTGGCTCCTAAGGGACACTTTAATTCCATTGTTTTTTATCTGCTTAAGATTCCTCTGTGAGAGCAGAAAAGATCAAAGAGCCAAAGAATTTGATGACTAGAAGTTAGGAATTCTGGTGGCTGGTTCACAGATCACATAGGCAATTTTGAGGCGTCCGTCATATGACCTCACTTCTCCCTCCCTCAGATGTGGTATGACAAACAGACACTCCTCAGAAGAGCTAGGACTGGACCGAGTAGAACACAGGACACCTCTCTGGACAAACTCTAACCAGTCCGCACTAAGATGGGCCCATGCAGCAGCATGACAGATGACGACTTCAATGCTCCCGTGTGAGGCTACAAAAGCCTGCCCGAATAAGAGAATCTAGCCCCCAAGTTTTAGCTGTTAGGATTTAACCTTATCCGTTTTACTGGGTTATTCTGGTCATGCAGATGGCACAAATCATCTGCAGTAATGTCTCTTTTTGGCTCCTCCATGGGTTCTAAAGGAAAGTCCTGGCCCGTGGCCAATACCTGCCGAACAGTCATATTAACTCGAGCAGTTTTCAAGTAGGTGGCACACACCTGCCAGTCCTCCACAGAACAGGGCTCAATCAATGAACTGCTAGGGAGGACAGCTGGGAGAGGTGTCTCCAGGCAGTGAGGCAGGCACTCCCCATCAGGATGTGGAAGGACTCGAGGGACAGCATGATTTAACAGGCGGCTGAAACCTGACATTACCATGATGTCACCACTGTGCATAAACATGGCTGTAGGGGCTTCATCTCTCTTGAGGCCACCCAGGAGAAAGATGGCAGACTGTCCAAAGCTACAAAACAAAAACAAACAAACAATTAATCTGTTGTCAGTTACATTTGTGAAAGTTACTGACAACTGTATTCTTTTGTCATTTCAGAGGGGCACTGTTTCCAAGTTGTTATGTTTCTTTACTTAATCTGCCATCTTGGAAGCCAGGACAAGTCCCAGGAACTGGTGACCCCACCCATTGAGACACCTCATGATTCTTATGTTGTGCTTCCATCTTTTCATTACTTATTTTCCAAATGTGCACGGGGGTTTTGCCCACATGTATGTTTGTACACATGTGCCTAGTGTCCTCAGAGCCAGAACAGGTAACTGGAGTTTCAGGTGGTTGTGAGCTACCACGAGAGTGCTGAGAATCATCTTTAGTCATCTAGAAGAGCAGCAAGTGGTTTTAACCATCAAATCATCTCCCTAGCTCTGCATTTTAAAATTTATACTGCACTATTTCTGAGTGTGAATGTGCTCTGGAGCACACATGGTGGTCAGAGAACACTTAGAAGAGTCTCTTATGACTGTAGAGTCTGGGCATCAACCTCAGGCCATCAAGATTACTAATTATAAAAGTGCTTTTGCCCACCAAGCCATTTTACTATTGTCTTTTAGATGGTTTCCTTATTTTCTGTGTGGTGGTGCTCATGCCACAGTGCATGTGTGAAAGTTCAGGGCAACTCCTGGAGGAGTTGCTTTACTCCTCTCTTCAGGTGAGTCCTATAAAAGTAACCATTATTCGCCTGAAATAATTGTCCTTTCCTGGTTTACTGCCTCTATCTGCTAATCTCCTCCACCTCCCCAGCTGAGGACCGAACCCAGGGCCTCACACTTGCTAGGCAAACGCTCTATCACTGAGCTAAATCCCCAACCCCTCCATCGGCTAATCTAAGTCCAGCCCTGGAAGCTTCTAGCCTCTGTACAATCTAATCCAGGCCTCTGAGATTTGCTGCTGAATAAGCTTAACCTTAATAGCTCATTCTGAGTTATGTTTCTTAGCTCAAAACTCCTCTCCATGCTGACTGATTTAATCCAGCTTATTCCAGTTTCTTACTGAATTGGTCTCAGACTAACTCTATCAATCTGTTCTTGACACTATGTCTGCCACTCAATTAGATATCATCTTTAAACATGGGGACTTCCTTCTACAAACTAACTTTGCCTTCATTGTTTGGGATTAAAGGTGTGTGCTAAGGGTGAGCCACAGAACTATAAAAAGCCCCCCATCCCCAGTAAATAGCACAATCTTAGGGTTCACAGTGTGATCAAATATCCTGCAACAGGATCCCAAGAGTAAATTTAGGTCGGCAGACTTGCAGCTTTTATTTGATGAGCCTCACACCCCTGCCCCCAGGATTACTAGCATGTGAAGTTTCTTATGCCTGGATTTGGGTTCTGAATTCAGGTCCTCATACTTGTTCTGCAAGTTACTTAACTGAGTTATCTCCTTAGCCCACAAGTCATCACTTTGAAACCACCCTAGCTTTTGTTTCTGAGTGACCAACCTATGCTCTGCTCCCCATACTTACTATGATAGTGAACAGACCTGCGGCAAAATAAAATGTGATGCAGCAGGCGTGCAAGCAGGCACTGAATCTCAACACGTCTAAGTTTTGTTGATGCATATTTTCTTTAAATATTTCACACAGGCTTCATGTTTTACTCTGTATTTTGTTCTGCTTTTCAAAAACAAAAAACCAAAACAATAACAAAAACTGCTTCTAACTTACTATATATAGTAATGGCAGTATCTCTCATTATAAAACTTAAATGTTTACTAATTTCAGCTTTAAATTGGCTTAGGAAAACTGAAATTTCTGAAATTACCTGAAAGACAGCAAGGGTTTGGAGTGATCTAGTTCAGATCTGTCCACATGGATTCCCAGTGTGGAGTCTAGGCGGTAGTAATTCAGGATACCTGCTTCTGCTCGGAAACCCTGAAATCCACAGGCAGTGGCGACTTGCTCTGAGAGGAAAGCCAGGTCAGAAGGGAAAGGTGTATAATGATCTGCTGAGTATTTCTTTGGTAAAAGTAGAGAAAATGGGAAAAATAAACAACGATCTCAGAACACAGGAATTCGTCCTTTCCTAACTACTGTTCACACAGGTGCCTATCAATCTCCTACCCCATTCTTTCTTGAATAAGTTCTTGAAAAGCAGCCCTGGCTCTCTGGAACCTGCTATACACACTCGACTTGTCTCCAACGTGTAGTGATCTTTCTGGCTTTGCCCGAAGTGCTGGGAAACAAGTGTGAGCCCTGATGCCTGACCGGGTGTGTTCCCACCCTTGAGCAACACAGAGATCTAACAATGAACCGTTCACTATGTTGTGCACCCACTGACAGGCACCATGCAAGGTAGTGGTAGGTCACACAATTCATACTCTGTACAGAAAAGAGTATTAGTTAAAAACTAAGGAAGTCTGAAAGAACTATACCCTCCACTATTACTGTGGATCACTGAGACAAACAGTCGGGTATGGCATCTTGTACTATCACCTCAAATTTTGTATATGTGAATATTTGTGTTAGCATGTTTATTATAGATGTGGCCTCCTTGCCCCTTTGCTCTTCCACTGTCAAGTCTTCTCATTACTCTCACATTTCTGGTGATCTAGTGAGCTTCAGAAGTGTTAGTTTCTCTTAGCCTTCACCCTCAGCATACACTCCTTAACAATGACAAATATGCCATTAGGAGTTGGGGCTTTCTGGATTGTGCATACCTGCAGGTCAGATGCTCCTTCACCTTTACTTCTGCCCCCCCCCCATTTTTATTTTTTTACAAGACAGGGTTTCTGTGTAATAGCCCTGGCTAATGTGGAACTCATTCTGTAGAGATCTGCCTGCCCCTGCTTCCTCAGTGAGTTACTGGACACCTCTCTGGACAAACTCTAATCAGTCTGCGCTCTAGGATGGGCCCATGGCTGCTGTTTTTAGTCGTGCCCCTTGAGACCTTCAGCCACAACCACACTGTCTACACACTATTCTTTTTTACTGCCTGCTGTTTTCTTTGAATATTCTTGTAGTTCTTCGTAATTTTCAATTCTCATTTTCTTAGTAAAGAAAGGGTAACTTTCAAGTACACAAAAATGATTAGGCCAAATGAAAATATCATTATATGCATTGACTGGCTTTTGACAGTATAGCTAATTGGCTGGAACAGGGAGGTACTGCTAGAAAGACTTCACAAACATTAGTCAATCACCTAATCTAAGCTTTTACAAGACTATTTCAAATGCATGAGTGTTCTGCCTGCATTCACGTCTACACCATGTGTGTGTACTCACTGCCCAGAGGCCAGAAGTGAGCATCAGCTCTCTTGGTAGATACGAGCTACCATATGGGTGCTGGAAGTTGAAGCCTCTGTAAGAACAACAAATATTCTTAACCACTGAGCCATCTCTGTCTCCTAATTTAATTTTGAGAGTGATCTTGTTATATAGACCACACTGGACTTAAACTAGTACATCTCCTGTCTCCTCTAACCCTGAGGTTAGAGGTGGGATAAGATACATGCTCCCACCAGCACTCTCCGAGGGAGAAGTAAAGGAGGTAATAATCACAGCCCCTCTCTAAGTGGTACAGTCATACTCTTGACAGTCTCTGCAATGGCCCTGGTATTTCAAGTTGTTCAGGAACAAACACACGGGGCCAAGAACCTATAAATGTACAACAAAGAATAAAGCAAATACCTTACTGTCCCAGTTATAATGGTAGCCCAGAGTGACCCAGCGCAGTTTCTCTAGTAAACTTCGGGGTCTCCGCTTATTCATGTCTTTAGACCTGCAAAGATTATAACCAAGAGAATTTAGTCATCTTAAATGGCAGCAACAGCTCTCTCCATGAACCTGAGCCTATGCATTTAGTTTAAGCTGCTAGCCACGGCTGGGTAAGGCCGACATTAAGAGAATGAA
The DNA here is from genome assembly GCF_963924665.1 of Micromys minutus. Classification (NCBI taxonomy): domain Eukaryota; kingdom Metazoa; phylum Chordata; class Mammalia; order Rodentia; family Muridae; genus Micromys; species Micromys minutus. The sequence goes on from NC_137969.1 coordinate 231,357,660, forward strand.
GACTGAAATTAAGATTTCTGTTTACTTTTGAGTCAGTCTATATACACCATGTAGCCCTGGCTAGGCTAGCACTCATTAGGCAGACAAAGACGGCATCAAACTCAAGCAACCTGCCTGCCTTTGCCCCCAGAGTGCTGGTATTTATGGTGTACGCCATTGTTCCTAGCTTAGAAGTGTTAGATTTAACCTTATTTCAAAAATGCATAGCCCCAATTACTGACTTTCATAGTAAACAGAAACACACTCTGCTCTCTGCCCTTGATGCTTCCCCCAGGTGTCAGCAGGATGATGTATGGGTGAACTGGCCATTCTCTCCCCTGGTCAATGTGCCCCCACAGCAGCTTGCTGTTTCTCTCATGGCTAAGAGTTTATGTAAGTGTAGGCATTTTTCTTAGCAACCGTGTTATAATATTGCTTTCAAGAGAACCAACTATATGGAAATGGACTGGACAGCTGTCCCCTCTGCATCGGGCAGTCTGGGTTATGTAAGCAAGCATTGTATTTTCTTTTCTTGTTCACAAAAAATATCGGTGTGTCAGTGGTGCTGTGGCACACTTTTTAAAAAACCACAATGGTACTGGGCATAGTGGCACATACCTTTAATCTCAGCACTCAGAAGGCAGATATAGGACGATCTCTATGAGTTCAAGGCTAGCCTGATCTACATAGCAAGCTCCAGGACCACACAGAAAGACATTATATCAAAACAAACTATGATGGTGTCATGTTGGGGTTGGCCTTATGCATGCTACATCCAGTTGCTGATTTCTGAGTCAACAAATCTGGTACCAGTCTAGATGTGAGCACTGTCATTGTTATCGAATCATCTCCTCTATCAATACTGTATAAAGAATGTTCTGGGCAGAAGAGACAGGAAGCCCTGGGCCAAGGAAGAGGACCATGAGGTTGCCATGAAAGAGCAAATATGAGGACACACATGGACCAGAGGGGGTTTGGGCAAGCCAGATAGCAAGTAACAGAGCTTTAGAGGGTTAGACTAATTCAACTTGCTCAGCCTAGGCTTGTAGCTCGTTAATAAACTTAATAGGTCTTTGTATCAATTATTTGGGAGCTAGAAGGGGAACTGATAAGGTTCATGCTTAATTTGGTCTATAGTATCATATAACAAAGATCTGATTAGTTCTTTGCTCTGGCTCTAAAATAGAAATTTTGCTTATGTTCCTAGTCCTGGGGCTAAAACTCAAGAGCCTCATGCATGTTAGCCAAGTGCTGTCACTGAGCTACACCCAACTCTAGACCCCCAGAATTTCCTGTTAACAGTTAACAGCATCCCACTGTTAACAGTGGTGGGCGGTTGCAACACACCTGGGTTTATTATGCTAAGGAGTGATGATTCAGGATGTTGGCTAGCAATTCCACAAAAGCCAATCATGTGATTAGAGCGGTGAAGTTTTATGTTAAATGGTATTAGCTGGACTTCCAGAATGGGTGTGGCTTTAAAACTGAATCCATATATAGTGACATTAGACACACACACAATATATTCATGTTTAAGTGCCTGTGTGTGTGTGTGTATGAGCATGCCCTTGGAGGCTAGAGGTTAACTTGGACATCACTTCTAAGGTGTTTATCTTGCTTTTATCTAACAAGGGCTTCCTGATTAGACCAGTAAGTAAGCCCCAGCACCTCTACTTTCTACTTTCTCTACTTTCCCAACACAGGGATTACAAGTAAACGGACCATGCGATTTGTTGTTGCCTTAATGTGGGTCAGTTGAATTCAGATCGAGTGACAGTCATTTTATCAACTAAATTATCAGTCATCTCCACAGTCTCTGCATCACTGCAAGGCTATGCCTGCCCCCCCCCCCCCAACAAACCAAACCACATGTATTCATGAGGTCCATGTTTTAATAGGGAAAAACTTTCCTCTCAGAGCCATCCCCCAAGCTCAAATGGCTAATGTTTTAATCAGCAGCGACTACTTAACAAAATGTTAAAAAAAATTATGGCCACTAGAACTTGGAACTCACTGGCTGGTTTACCAATCAACACGTAGGGTGGTATATCCTGATTTGATATTGAAGGGTACCCACACGGTGTTTTCCTGAGTTCTAGGGCCTTTTCTAGTGAATTACTAAACATGAAGGGGCCATGAAATGCCCCCGAGGCTATAATCAGTTGTCCTAAGTATGAGCAGCCTAGAAAGTCCCCAAAAAGTAGAGTCTGCGCTAACTTTGGACAGCTTCAACAGAATTACACTACAGATGAGAGGCTGTGAGAAATGCCACATGGTTTCCTTATTCCATGTAGAAAGCAGTTTGAAAGGGGGGCAAAAGGAAGATGGCTGGGAAGGTCACTTTGGCATTCTGTAGAAAATGTGTGATTGTGATTTGGACTAAAGTAGGGATAAAGATAGCAACAAATGATAGTTTAATCTGACTCTAATGCCTACTTTGTTTACAAAAGACGAATTTAATGTCTTTTAATGGAGATATCCTATTTCTGGGACACGTCATGACTGATTATGAACAAGGCTGTAATAAAGGTGCTTGCACTTGAAATTGTACATCTATCCACATCATACTGAAAACACAGGGCCTAGACAAATATACCTATATCACCCAATCCCAACTGTGCTTTCGTGTAAGACTCTAGCTACAGTATCCTCAAACAAAGAGCACAGAATTGAAGCAATATTATTTTGAAGTTCTATTTTTCTGGAACATTCATGCACTACATCTTTACTTCCTTTAAAAATAAGCCAGAGTTCCACAGAGATAAAAGTAAAGGTTCCTTAGAGGTCCTTCTGGTTCCCAATGTGGGAGGATGTTGGGGTAAACAGATTCTCTTGGGGGACTTCCTGGACAGTAGACGTTTTTTACTCTACATACCATAGGAGTAGAGAGAACTTCATATACTGCTCACAGGAGTGTAGCAGATTATGACTCAAATACCTGGATGGTTCATCCCATCCAACACCTTCATTTCCCACATGAGGAAACAGAAACATACAGTGACAGGATGAGAACCAGAGACCTAACTGATTTTTAATGCTGCCAGCCCAAGGTCTCAGAATATCAATTTCTTCTAGCCTTGACCACATAAGGTATGACCACCATTTTTATTTTTGCTAATTTATTAGACAGAAAAGTTATCTCCCCATTGCCTATTGATAGATTTATTACAGAGGTTCACTTGAGCCATCTCAGAATGAAGCTGTTGAGATCTCTCCCCAATCAGCATAAATAGTTTATGGCATGAAGGACAGGTATCAAGTTGATAAAATTCCAATAAGCATCTTCTAAGGATTTCTCACCCACATTCACAACACTCAGGAAACGTACTCAAGATTATCCAGCCACTATGGGATTGAGAAAGGATCTAAAGACAGCCAACCTGACTCCAGAGCTGCTGTTCTAGACTGTAAACCATGTACAATTTGTACTCTACCTAAAATGCCCACTTCCTGTTTTGTCTACTGTACCCGTGCCTTCCAGGAAGTATTTTGTATAAATTATTCCAACCTTGCCACAGGATTGACCATTCTCATAATGTATAAATTCCACACTTGATTCTGCCAATGAATCTATTTAAATGTCTTTATTTTCTTTACATTTTTACAAGTCATAAGACAGGAATTGTTTTTGTTTTCCCTTTTAGAACTGAAATAAACAAGCAGGTTAAGTATCACTACTCTGCAATATGAAGACTGTTTGTTAAGAGGCTAGAAGCAGAATGTTGGAGTACTGCAATTCACCCAGCTACGGATTAAGCTGGTTAGAACTTGCATGAACTCCAATTACTCTTGCATACGCTGTCCCCCTTGCTTGGCCACAGGCAGAATCAAGCAAGGTCTACGGATATGCCTAGCAAATATTTCTCATCTTCTAAATACACACCTCACATAACACATTGTTTCAAATATCAACCACATTTCTGCTAAGGCTGATTAATACCCCTAACCAGAATATCCACTGTCCTGATGACAAATCCCTACTCATTTTGAAGAATATTTGAAATAGTCAGAGAAAGAGAAAAAAACAGATTAATAGATACAATTATAAAACACTGTATTTACTGGATACCTTCATCCTGTTTGGAAGAATTATTTCTTGTGTTCTCCAAGTTCCTAACCAATATTACATTGGTACTCAGCTTCATTCTAATTACTGTCATAGGTAATTCCTTAAGAAGAGTGTCCATATCCTATTAAGTTTTGAGTCTCAATACCTACCCTGGTACTCAATTGATTTTTCAAAAATATTTATTTACTTTACGTATATGAGGACACTGTAGCTGTCTTCAGAAACACCAGAAGAGATCCCATTACAGATGGTGTGAGCCACCATGTGGTTGCTGGTAATTGAACTCAGGACCTCTGAAAGAACAGTCAGTGCTCCTAACTACTGAGCCATCTCCTCAGCCCCAATTGATTTCTCCAATGAGTATTTGTGGAATGAATGCTGAAACACTAGCTTTTCCATGGGCAACAACTGACCTATCACAAAAGAACTCCATGTAAAACACAAGTGCTTTCTTCATGTAAAGCAATGGTTCTTTCTCTGGGTCTTTAAAGGAACATACTTTATAAAAATGTCCAAAGTGGAATAAAAACATCATGTGATGACTAATGTGTATAAACTCAGTTTCTATGCTATGAGTAAAAATTTTCTAAGTGGATCTCAGTTTAATGTAACCGTCAAAACATCTGTCCAAATGTTCTTGGGGAAAGAGAAGAAAAGTGCTGTGTAAAGATTGTGGGTGGGAGAGACATGGACCGACCAAACAAAACTCAAGGCAGCCACTTACTTACCTTAGAAACTCTTTGCTCTGTTCCCACAGACCTTGGGTCTCTTCTTTAGACATATGCTTGTCCAGGTTACACACATTAGGTTTCTGGGAGTACAACTTAAGGCACTGTTTTACCCAGTGCCACTGGCATCCCGGGAGGAAGGGATTTGGAATAAAAATAAATCCTGTAAAAGAAAAAAGACGAAGTGTGTGCTAAAGTTGTTCTGGTTTATTTTTCACATTCTTATGTCAACAATTCTCTCATTTACTTCTATATCCTTTCTTGTAGATTTATTTTAAGGCAATACATGATTGGACAGTAGAGAGGTAGGCAGAGAAAAGGTAGGAAAATGGAGGAGCAGAGATTGAGAAAGCAGACCTGGATCCTGGTGGCCACAATTGGCAATAGGTATACAGGTATATTTTAAGGGATTCTATAGGTCTTTAATCTCATATTGAAGGGCAGTTTGTATCTTTGTCCATTTGATATAATGGTATAGAGGGTTTGTGAATTGAGGATTGAATACATTGAATGAAAAGTTACCAGGCCTTAGAGTCATGTTTGTGTTGGTTGGTAGGGTAAAGAAACAACATGGGGCAGAAGCAGCAGGCTCCTCACAGAAAATCTCATGGAGAGTGTAGCTCGTGGACTGAGTGACAGAGTCCGTGTGTGTGACTCCAAACTAGAGCGGTATGGAGATCGTGGGGGCCAATAAAGAGATAAGCCATTCATTTACCGAAACACTTTCTACTTAAATTTAATGAAAACCAACTTCTGAAGAACATGAGACACTGTAAATATCTGACTTTGGGGGACGTTCTCAAGAGGAATAAATAATCTACAAGGTTAGCTGTCAATGGTGCTATCCTAAAGCAGCTTTAGAACCCCAAGTTCACCCTTAGATTTTTACCCAGTCCCAATAAGTCACAAGACTACCCCAAGTTTTTGTTTCACTTACTGCACACATGAAAGGCTACCCCCAATACTGGATTTAATTAACTATACATCTTCATCCAGCAAATGGAACACGTTATTGGTTTGTTTCTCAGAATCAAATCTGCCTTTCTTGAACATGTAAAAACCTGTAAGTCCAGTTTCAGAACATGTGATGCCATCTGCCTGCTTTGACCAGCACTGTGTACCTGTCATGCATAGACTGCAGGCAGAACCACACACCCATAACAAAACACTATTCTAACATTTTCAAAAAACACATTAAAGAATGTCTAAGCTGGTGTACACTTTCAAAGTAAGTTGCAACTTAATGCCTCTTTAGGCAGTCTAGTTCAGATTAAGTCATTTTTTTCTTTCTTGTGGTTTTTTTTTTTTTTTTTTTTTTTTTAAAGATAGGTCCTTACTACATTGCCCTGGATGTCCTGAAACTTGGTATGTCTCATCAGGCTAGCTTCAAACTCACAGATCTGTGTGTCTCTACCTCCCTAGTGCTGGGCTAATATCTGTACACCACTCCGCCTGGCTTTCCTTTTTCCTAAGGGTAACTGAACTAAGATCTTGTACTTGTTAGGCTAAAAGTCTACCATTGAGCTATAATTCTAAGCTTCTCTTATTAAAAATTTGCTTTTCTTTAACTTGTTTAGGGATTTCGACACCTATAACTCCAAACCAGTTGTTACTGTAGTTGAACTGTCTTTCCTATACCCCACTCTGAAGTTGGTCTTGTTGCAGTGATCCCCCTGCTTCAGCACCTTGGGATTATAGGCATGTACTACTACACCTGCTCCAAAACACTTTTTTTAAAAAAAAATTATTTAATTACATCCCAAACACCACCTCCCCATCCAACCCCTCTCAGATTCACTTTTCTTACCTACATTTGTTACCTGAACATCTACAGCTTTAGAATCCACATTTATTGACAACTCAGCACATTTCAGGTGCTTATTGAAGCACTTTACATATATGTTCAAACCAAACCACCATAATCCTTTACAGTATTAATTTTGACCACATGTATGTTTCCAGCAATCAAGTCACAGTGAGCTTTAAGCTGGGAGCTGAACTAAGGTTCCTGAAATATAATATGAATAATCTTTCTTGCTAGGTTCCAAACCTCATTTTAATTTTATGGGGAACTCCATTTTTGTATACATTTTATGCCTGAAGAAATTAAAAGACAAGGGAAACGAAGAGATCTGTCCTGTATCAGCACACAGAAGAGCTAGGTATGAGGCCAGATCAATGGGAACCAGAACCTTTGTCCTAGCCACTGATCCACTGAGTCTTATCCTTTGTGAATAACCTATTTTCCCATACCCCACCCAGTTTCTTCCTGCTCATTCCAAGTAAAGACAGGTACACACAAGCTCCCTCAGAGTAAGTAGGATCCAGAAGAAAGTCCTCTTATCACCCCGAAAGGAGAGTACTCCACACTTTGCATATTATACTTGTACCAAATGGAGCTTACCATGGCTCTGAGAACCAGTGAAGTACCTGCCTAAGTGATCAGTTGACGTACAAAATTCTGCAAACCTGAAACACCACTGATGAGACAGAACCAAAGTGGGCCTGATAACTGTGTCCTCTGAACAATCTACATGGCAAGAGGCCCAGACCAACAGTTAAGAGAAGTTTAAGAGCAGCCGGCAGGGATTGGAGAGATAGGACTGAACCCAGTGCACATACATACGAGTAGGCAGTGAAGAGCACAGTGTTCTCGCAGAGAACTAGGGCTTGATTCCCAGTGCCCACGTCAGCTGGCTCATTTGTCTGTAACTCCAGTTCCAGGGGTCTGATATACCTCCTCTAAGGGCAAAGGCACACATGCACGTACCCCTTCTCCACCTCATATATAATACTTCTTCTGATTCTCAAAGTACCAGACATACATGCAGGCAAAACACTCATACAAGGGACAAATGTACCTTTCACAAAACCAGAAAATTCTAAATTAGTCAGTCTATTATTCTATCCTTTAAAATCCAGGCAGAGTTGAGGTTCACAGTTGTGGCAGAATTTAGAGTCTGTCTTTAATTTTTTTCATTTAATTTGCTATGGCACTTGCGAGTTTCCTTAGTCTCTGTTAACTTTAAATAGACTCCTCAGAGAAGGCACAAATAGGATAGGTTCGAGGGTGGGGTATTAATGTGTTTTAGGTATGTTCTGTTATCTGTTAACAGCTCTTCCTATGAAATCAGAAGGACTGAACAATTTCACTCTCTCAGGCGCACTTACCAGGATAGCCCTCAAGTCCATAGGCCTGCCACTTGCTCACAGGTTGAAGTCCTGCCTTACAGGCATCATGTTCAGTCACTGAGGACACGTTCAGAGGGACTCTGACGACCTGCAAGACAAACCTATGTCAGAGGATAAGTTATCTTGGAAGTTTTGGCTTTTATTTTTAAGACATTAATTTTATGTGTATGAGTCATGTCTGTATGCACGTGTACCATGTACATGCCTGGTGCCTGTGGAGGTGAGGTCATCAGATAGATTCCCTAGCATTAGAGTTATGGATGGTTATGAGTTAGTTGACATGTAGGCACTGGGAACCGAACCCAGGTCCTTTAGAAGAGAGACTAGTGATCTTACTGCTGAGCCATCTCTCCAGCCCCTAATTTTGACTTCCAAGATAACCTTTTCCTATGAGAACACTTTTGTTAATTAAAAGGATTTATAAAAACATCTGCAAGTGTATAACCTCTTTCAGGTCACAATGCCATTTGGTCTGGCCAGTGTTAAAGCCATGGCTTCTGAAGCATGTTGTTGGAGTTGGCAATAGGGAAACATCAGGTAGGAGTAGGTTGAGAAAATAGAATAGCCACAAAATTATTTCCATAAAACACCAGGGCCCCCATTTGTTGGCATTGCTACACTTTAATGGAATACTAACGCTAAAACTTTGCTTTTACTATTAAAAACATAAATTATTAGGAGTTCATAAAGGCATCTTAGGATGATTCTTTGCTCATAGGGCATCTTACAGACAACTCATTACACTGGTTAAGACACAGTGAGGAGCCAGATACCCCAGCACCTGGGAAGCTTGACAAATAAAACCACTTTATTTTCTCATGAATAATAGAAGTGGCTTGCTTTAAAATGCCTCTTTTTCCAAAGATAAATGAGCTTCTTTTTTTGTTATTGTTGTTGATGGTTTTTGGAGATGAATCTTTTACTATGGTAGTCCTGGATGTCCAGGAACTCAGAGTTCTGCCTGCCTTGCATACAACTCCTGGAATTAAAGGTGTGTGTCATATACCTGGCTTGAGAAATGAGCTTCTGTTTCAAACAATCTCCAAGGATGAAAATTTCCTGACTAAATGACTGGCATATAAACAGGCCTCAAACAATAGCAAAAGACCTTTTCTCGTTGTCACTGGGAAATCAAATCCAGTGCCTTAAACACATAGGTAAACACTCCCCCCACACAGCTGCATGCCAGGGCCACCTATCTTTATAATAAAATGACTATCTGAAACTTCAAGAGTCTTAGTCTTGATCAGCCTAATTTTCTAGTTGCTCATTGCTGGCAAAATATTTGGTCATGAGTTCTTAAATAGGCCACACTGTACTATAATTCAGAAACACCCTCAAACCTTAAGATTTACAAACTTACTCTACATGCTAAAGAACCAAGTCACTGGGCTTTTTGAGGAAAAAGAAAATTTCCCCTGATTTTTCTCTTGTCAGACTGGCAGCCATTTTTTCCTCCACTGCTCTAACCCGGTGCTTTGTGACAACAGCTTCTCTAAAATGCTACCACAAGCTTTTATTTAATTAGCATGCACTGTATTCTTAAGCACTGTGCAACAAAGAGCGCTTCTTGGAGGGGTGAGCATGTGCATTATGGTAGAATGGCGATAAAGGAGCGGAATGGTCGACAGTTATCTCAGGGCACATGTTCTCCTAATTGAGTTCTGGACTCCAATTTTACTTACCTCTGTGCTAGTTAAGAAGTTCTGATGTGAACATTCCTGCACAGTAAATACCAAGGCCAAATAAGCAGTTACATATTTTCCCTCTTAAGTGACTGCAAAGACACCCTGACCCTGGTACGGTGGTTCAATTACCTGCCAACTTGGCTCCCAAATGAGACTCCGACTCAACAAGATGAAGTTTAAAAAAATATGACTAAGGCCAGGCAGCGGTGGTGGTGCACACCTTTATTTCAGAGGTAGAGGCAAGTAGGGATCTCTGTGAGTTTGAGGCTAGCCTAGTCTACAGAGTGCTCTCCAGAACAGGCAGGGATACATATAGACACCCTGTCTTGAAAAACCACAAATCAAAATTTAAAATGTGACCATAGGAAATGAACACCCCCCCCCACGCATTACTCTCTGCTCCCCCCCTTCTCATCATCTTCTCTTTACACAGAAATAGACAGGGTACAAAGATTGTTTAGACTCAGCTTAGAAACTTATTTATTTATATGTGTATGAATGTTTTGCTGGTGGAGCTCAGGAGAGGATGTCTGATCCTCTCAAGCAGAGTTACAAATGGCTGTGAGCTACCACGTGGATGCTAGGAATCAAACCCAAGTTCTCTGGAACACCAGTAAGTGCTCTTAATAACAGAGCCATCTTTCTAGACTCTTAGATTCTTAGGACAAAAATTGCCATTTTTACTTTTACTTTCACCTCTTTTCTAAGTCTCAGAGAAGTCAGGCTGAGTCTGAGGCCCAACGGATTAAGGCTTTGAGACTTATGGCTGGTTTTATTTGAAGCTGTGGGGCTACCCTAACGTCCACGAAGACGTTCTTTTGGGCCACACACAAAATAACATATTAGTATTAAGCGGGCAGTTAAAGAAGTCCGAGCAATTCCCAGATTTTTTTCTTTCTTTATTTGAGTAAGGTCGCGTGGGTTGGGGCGAAAATGGCGGCAGGAAGTAAGCTGCGATTCAGAGCTTTGGGAGCAGTGAGCCAGCGAGCAAGCTGGTCACTCATCGCTCGGCAGTACAGCTCGTCGCACAGGCCTAGCAGGGGCTTCCCTCCGAAACCGGTCCGGAGGCGGCCAAGTCTAGGGAGACCCAGCAGGCCGCTAGGCGTGCAGAGCAGCGCACACTACTCCCCCCACCCCTCGTACCTGGGGCACGCCGGGCTTCGGGCTCCGAGCCACGTGCGCCTCTGAGAAGTCGATGACCGCTCCCAGGTCCGCCGTCCCCGGCCGGCACTGCCGGTAGAAGCGGAAAAGCTTCCGGAAAGCATCCTCTTTGGGTTCTGTCGCCAGCGTGGCTAATGAAACGACCGCAGCCGCCATCTTCCCCATCTCGACGCTGCGAACAGGTTGGCCCGGAAGTAGAACTCCAAATTCCGGATCCGGCAAGATTCTTCCGAGGTCACGACCCCAGGTTTTGATTCATTCAGGTTTTAACATGGCAGCCTCCGCCATAAAGGCATTGCGTTCCAGTACTGGTCGGCCGATTGCGTTTATCAGAAAAATTCCTTGGACCGCGACATCGAGTGAGTGACGGAGATGAGGAAGGGCGCAGTTTTATGTTTTAAGTAACGCGTGAAACCTATGTGCAAACAGACTGTTCTCTCTCTCTCTCTCTCTCTCTCTCTCTCTCTCTCTCTCTCTCTCTCTCTCTCTCTCTCTCTCTCTCTCTCTCTCTCCCCTCTTCCTGATTTTTTGCGTGTCACCCCTGCGCCTTGCGCAGGAACCCATGCTGATACTCTTGAAAAGAACACTAATGGTTTGCTCTTGAGTAAATCCTTCCGCAGAAAATCTTGCTTCCGGTTAGCTGTTAGGCATTATCCTCTCTACTGTCCCCCAACCCCCGCCCGAGCTTTTAGATAGAGAGTCGATTGTACTCAGCGATTCGGAATGATTTGGTGGATTTATTATTTGCTCACTTGGACATTCACGAGTCAGAAGGAGCTATTTTGACCTCAGGGAGCTTGGCTTTAAAGTGGCAAGAATATAGGGGTGGGATGAAAGAAAAGATTTCATTTGGTTCAAAGATGAAACTTGGACCAGGGAACTGAGAAAGAGGAGGAGTCGGAATCACTTAAGTTTTTAAGGTAAAATCGACAGCATTCTTCCTGGTTTGAGGAGAAAGGTGTATATTCCAGATTTCTAGCATAGATGACCTGTGGTTTTAGAATTTAGGAAGAACAAACCCAGAGAAGATGAAGAGTAAAAGTTTCAGTGTGAGAATTTGAGATGTTGTGGGGTTTCTGGACAGCATTTGGACGGAGATTGTAGCTTGTGATTGAAAATGGACTCTTGAAGTCAGACTGCCGGGGTTTGAATTCCAAACTAGTCATTTAAATAGTTGTATAATAATTAAAAAAAAAAAAACTGAAGTCAAAATGAGAAAGGGAGAACCCATATAATTTCCTAAAAAGTGAAATACATAATACCTTCCCCATAGAACTGGGGAGAGGAATAAATAAGTTCATATGTGAACCTGGTAGATTTATGCTAGAATATAAGCACTTAACTAGTGATTGTGTTTTGGCTTGGGTGGTTGTTAAAATTGATGCACAGAAAAGACTAGTCTGGTGATAGCTGGTTAGTTCCAAAGTCACGTACCACTTTTGCTTTTGTCAGGTGCAATTTAAAGTTTTTATCTATGTATATTTGTTTGTCAGTGTGAGTATGTTCAGGTGAATGAAGGTGCCCCATGTAGTACAGAAGAGGGTGTTGCATCCACAGGAGCTGGATTAACAGGTAGTTTGAGCTTTTCCGACATGCATCCATAGACCTGGACTTGGGTCCTCTGTAAGAGCAGTATGTACTCTTAATCGCTGAACCATCTCTCCAGCCTTTATTTAAAGCAGATCTTGTACTATAGCTCAGTGCTGAGGTTATAGGTGAGACACTGTGCCTTCCCTGCTAAGTTCAGATTTTAAATTTGCTTATCAAGATTTAAAATCCAAGAGCATTTTTGGTAATTATTAATGTATAGATCAGCCCCCTTAAAAGTATAGCATATAGTTTTTTGTGGCTCAGATGTAGTTATATGATTGGAAATAGGACCTGTGTCCCTTCTTGGTGAATGACAAACCCACTGTAGTGTTGTTTTCCCTTACATTCTATTAAATATTGTAGAGAGCCTGAGGATTTTCACCACCACCAGGAAGGTTCAAATTTCTATTCTACAAGGGTTGGCTTGAAACCTTTAAAACTCCTTAACATTGCAACTTTGAAACAATTTGGCTTTTTTTTTCCAGTTCATCCTTTCATTAGCAAACATTTCTTTACTGTGCTGGCTTTCTGTTGCCCTGACAGAATATCTGACATGAACAGTTTAAAGGAAGAAATAGTTTTATTCTTTCTTTCAGTCCATTTTTACCCAGGTTTGTTTGGGTTTGTCTCGACATTGTATATCACACTAGTGGCAGAAGGTGGAGGAAGGCTGTCTATTTCAAGAGAGAATGAGTAAAAGTGAGCCCCAATGTTCCTTCATGGGCAGGCCCCTCCCATTGCTATGACATCCTTCCACTAACTAGGCCCTATATCCTAAAAGGTTCCCACCTCCAATAGCACCTCAGGCTGACAACCAAGGGGCCAATGGAGGATACAAAAGATCCAAACCATAAGATTGGAAGTGTTTCCTAGAATGTTTACTGTCTGGGTTTAACATGTTTGTTTGGTGGTTAGGTATTTGGCCTAATCTCCAGTTAATGTTTTCTGAGGCTCTGATATTGCCAATCATTAGGGCCTTTCAAAATTTAGATTCTGATTCTTGAAGGATTATTTGATATTTAATCATTTATTCAGCCGGGATTGAAAAGCTTTACTATACAACACCCTATTAGCATGGAGTTCCTTGTTCAGCTTGTAGTGTACTGATGGCATGGAGACTCACAAACAAGAAGTACAAGCAGTTAGACTAGAGATGCTTAGATGAACTCAGAACTGCCTTACTTTCTGTTGTTGTGATGAGATGCTGTGACTAAGGCAATTTAAAAGGATTTATTAGGGGCTACAGTTTCAGAGCATGAGTCCATGACCATCATGGTGGGGAGCATGACAGCAGGCAGGTAGGCAGGCAGGATGGCAGGATACTGGAATAGTAGCTGAGAGCTTATAGCCTGAGACAACCATCAAGAGAGAAAGAACAACTGAGAATTGTGTGGGCTGGTGAAACTTCAGTATCAGTCCCCAGTGACATACCTCCTGCTTGGCCAAACTTCCTAACCTTTCCCAAATAGTTCTACCAACTGTAGACCAAGTATTCAAATTCATGATCCTATAAGGATATCCTCATTCAAACTGCCACAGAGACGGAAGTAACATTAAAATGTAAATTTGCAAAGCAGAACCACTGTAGAGAGAAAGGGACCATGTAGCTTTATCTTTAAGATCAGGTACTGGAAACCTTTTGAGATCTCATGGGAAGAGTATTATATTCTATTTAGTATGAACTCAGTAAGATAATAGTAAATATATTAGCTTAGGCTGGAAAAAAAATCTTACAATTTAGGTCAGAGGAGATGAGAGTACTGGCATATGGAAGAGCACCCACAAACACAAAGATGGAATCCACAGGATAGAACCAGAAAATTGAGTTTGCTGTGTAACTAGGCCAGCAACAGGAATAATGCAGGCAGCAGTGGTAGGACTCACCTAAGACCAGTAAGTTGTGATCTTGTTTGGAAATCTCTAATGTGTCTGGTAGGACACTGGGCTGGCACAATTCGTGCCTTCTGGTTACAGGGACTGTACTCACACACCCAGTGTGCAGTACACAGTTCCTACTGCTGTGAGATATCAGTCGACTGTGGAGACTATAGCCAGGTCAGCAGTTTATCTGTCCATGTCACATTCCACCTTTACGTCTGGTGCCTTAGAGCATCATTCACTCATGTAGCTGCTTTTGGAATCTTTAGACTCAGGAAATGCAAAGTAGTTCTTGTGCATGAGAAGTTCAGGAATTCTGGAATCTTTCTGATTTTATCTACAATCTAGAATACAGTATACAGAATGCAAAATACATGACCTTAATATGCACTCTCCCTTCTTATAGGTGAGCTGAGAGAACATTTTGCTCAGTTTGGCCATGTAAGAAGGTGCACTGTACCTTTTGTGAGTATTAAAATACCAAAAAACTACCATGGGTGGGGTGGGGACATTTATCTGTGGTAAAGCACTGGCCTAGTATGTATGAGCATCTGTGATCCTCAGATTGAGACTGCCAGAAGGAAAAAAATGATCTTCTAATTCTTGATTGGGTAATACTGGTTAAAGCATATAATAATCAACAGATATTTATTCATTTTAATTAAAATTTGTTCTATCCAGTGGTGGTGATAGAGGCAGCAGAGGCAGGGGCAACTGCCTTTAATCTCATCACTTGGGAGGCAGAGGCAGGTAGATCTGAGTTGAGGCTAGCCAGGGTTACAGAGAAACCTTGTCTTGAAAACAACGAAGAAAAATATTATAGTATTACATAATTTCTCCCTTCCCCTTCCTCTTTCCAGCCCATCCCATGTATCCCATTAATATTATAATTTAGGTTGGTATTATAGTTCAGATTATCCCATAGCAGCCTACATAGTACCACATGGCATCATGAGACCCAGACAGCACAAAGGAATCTTCTAGCGCAGACAAGATGACAGGTAGCCTGGGCTGGACTCCAACTAGCTTAGCAGGGGTGGTCCTAAATCATTGCAGATCTTGGCTGCTTCCCCAGTGCTAGAATTACAGGAGTGTGCCATTCTATCCAACTATCATCTCAGGTTGAACACAAACTTAATGCCTTGCTTGTGAAAATGGTCTCAGATGAGCATCAGATGGATAGGACTGGATCATTGTCTGGATCACCAACTTTTCCTACATCTTATGTTAACAAAATTACCTTTGAAGTATCAGAGTAATATTCAACTGTTTGTTTTTTGGGAATGTATAATTTTGTAAGCAAGACTAATAAGGGCCAAATATACATCTTTACTAAATATACATCAGTGTCTTCTCAGAGAGGGTTGGATGTATGAGAGAGCGCCTCCAAACACTAGTCTCTTCTATGCCTGATACTAGGCTAAATGATAACATTCTGCCTCTTCCACAAGGGAGGTACCAAACTGTTTAACCTGAAGTTGGGAGCTATGTTGGAGGTTTTACTTTTACTCGTTCTTCAGTGAGGGTGCTGGTGAAGCGCACTTGTTGAAGAGGGGAGTTGTGAAGAACACTTGTTCTTCCAGAGGATCTGAGTTTGAGTCCCAGCACCCACATGGGATGGCTCACTACTACCTCTAACTCCAGCTCCACAGTATCTTATGCCCTTTTCTGCCCTCCATGGTGACCTATATACACACGGCATATATTTGCACAGACAGATATCCATGAACAAAGCATGTGCTGCTGTGGTGATATTCATTGACCTTAGGAATGCTCAGATGCACCCACCTTTGGGGACTTTTCTAATAATACTTCATTAGAAACAAGAAAAAAATGATACATGAGTACTTCAGTGGAGATTCTTTTAACTAAAATTATCAGTGGTTTGTGTCTTAGAAATATACTTGCACACAGCTATGTTAGTATTTCCTTAATTGCCAGTATAGTAACACTAAGATTTAGCCTTGGGCAACTAGGAAGGTATGTAGTAAGGACTGCTGACATGTATTGTTTGAGATCTGATTTTGGCAAGGGACAAAGTTGGTAGTTTTATGTGAATGGAGCTTATGGAAATGTGATGTTCATGGTTAATTCTTTCCTGTTTCCATTTTTAGGACAAAGAGACTGGATTTCACAAAGGTATCGGTTGGGTTCAGTTTTCTTCACAGGAAGAACTTCAGAATGCATTGCAACAAGAACATCATATTATTGATGGAGTAAAAGTATGTATTTCTTTCTGATGTTTGTTTCGTGCCCCTTTTAAGAGTAGTTGGTGTCTTAAAAGGTCTGAAAAGGGAAGCCTATGAAGACCCCTTTTGAGTCTTGGTGCTAAGGACTGAATCCAGAATTCATATATAAATACACATGGTCTTCTGAGTTATAGTCACACATGGCCTATCAGCGTGTATGTAACACAGATCTGTGAAAACAGCAGTGTAGGCAGAGGGGCTAAAACCTTAATTCCCATTGACTTAAGTTTCAGTTAATGAGTAGAAGGAAGAAAACAGGGGCTTGAGTCACTGGGTATGAGTCTCCAATCTTAAAAATTGGTAAATTCTGCTATTAATATTTCTTTTTAAAAAAAAAGTGCCTTTTCTGACAGTACTTTCCCTCCCACAGATCCATGTTCAACCTCAAAAACCAAAGAGTTTTCACGGGGCTCAAACATCTGATGAAGAGAAAGATTTTTGACATGATCAGTGTACCATCCATTAAATGAACAAAACTTAGACTTTGTCTAAATGTTTTATTTGAAAGGAGCGGCAGTAAGTGAGACCTTGGTTTCCCCACTGCATGGTAGAAGAGCACAAGAGGGCAAATGCATCTGCTAGCATAGATCCAGTGTGTGGACATCCTACTCACCGCCTGAGGTGATGTTATTCATAAAGTTCTTACAGAAAATTTACCCCTGGATTAGCAAGTGCCACACACACACACATACACACATTGAAGTAGTCTTAGTTCTGTCTGGGGAAGCATTTTCTATAAGTGCTGCAAGACTGAGGAAGCACAAACATAACCCACTCTACTCCGAAACAGAATGTCCAAGCTTTCTATCTCCTGGAATAAAGGAGTGCTGGGATATATTACCCAGTTTTTTTTTTTTTTTTTTAATTTTTAATCTGTTTTTTCCCTCCATTAAAAAAAAAAAAAACAAAAAACAGTCCAGTTGTTATCCCCCTCACAGGCATCTCTCCAACAATTCCTCTTCTCCTGCCTCCAAGAGGATGTCCTCCCCCCACCCCACCCCCCAACCAGGCTTCCCTATTCTCTGGGGTCTCAAGTCTCTTGAGGGTTAGGTACATCTTCTCTCAGAGAGGCCAGACCAGGCAGTCTCTGCTCTATCAGATTTAGAAGCCCATCTACTCCTTTCTCCGCTTCTTGCCTTCATGTTCATGTTCCTTGGGGCGGCTGCTATCAGAGGGTCTTTTAGAACCACCATGCTGTTTGGCTTCTTCCAAAAACTTGTCCAAACCAAAAGGATCTTCCTCAAACTGAACTGGTCCTTCTCGGGTTCTCTGTTTACGGTCTGAACCAGAAAACTCTTTATCAGGAACAAATCTAGGGGAAGAAGAGAAGAGGTCACAAACTATTTCTGTTTTGCTGGCATTAAAAGGACCAAGCATCAACTGTCTGCACTGGTACCTGTTGGTATTTATCCTGGTTTCGAGGTCATCACCATACATGTCCTTGTCCAGATTTTTACTGGGCTTGTAGATACTCTGAGCCATATCTTTCCCACCTCTCCAAGCCTGATCATAAACATTGTAAATTTCATCTTCTCCACCTGCAAATCCACTGTCCATACCCTGTGGAAAAAGTGAATGACACCAAATAAAAATGTATACTTACCCAGAGCTGAATCTGAATGCTTAGGAATTAATAGTTCCATGTTTATAGCTTATTAAAAAAACTTCAACTGCAACATTTATGTAAAATAATAGACAAGTATAAAATTGTTCATACACATTTGAGGTCTTACTTGGAGCCTAAGATTAAATCAAGGTATTCATTAGATTTAAGATGGGTGTGGTATTGCATGCCTCTAATCCCAGTGCTAATGAGGCAGGCAGGTGAATCTCTCCCAGTCTAAAGTCAGCCTGTCCAAACATCACATTCTAAGACAGCCAGAGCTATATTATACGCCCTTCCTTAAAACAATGTTTTGACTAACCAAAAAAGAAAGGACACATGGCTGGGCGTGGGGGTGCTCAACTTTAATCCTGACATTCAGGAGCAGAGGTAGGCAGATCTAGTTTACAAAGTGAATTCAGGACAGCAAGGGATGTAACTAGAACCCATACTCAAACCCCAAAACTAAAACAAACAAACGCCAAACCAAGAAAAGTAAAACAGAAAGTTGGGTGTAGAGAAGGTGGGATGGATCTGGGAGGAGGTGAAGGAGAGTGAATATGGTCAAACTTAATTGTATGAAATTCTCAAAACAACAACAAAAAAACCCAACAAAACAAAACAAACAAAAACCCAACCTCAACAGTATCATTAAAATTGAAGGACTGTATTGTAGGCCCTGGACAATGATGCTGAGAAATGTTACCCCAACTGCCTGAGAATGTCACTATTAACTAAAGCACAAGAGAATATGGTCCTCAATAAAAATCTTAACAATTTTCATACAGACTTAAAAGGTTTAAGCTTAAGGTTAGAAGAGATGACCATTTTGAAATATTTACTTAAGTGGAACTTTTACCCTGACTGACTTCTGCTCAACATAGCTGACTTTGCACAGCAGTTAAGAACAAAGCTTTGGAGTCAAAGCATCAAGGATGAATCTGAGTTCCATCAATTACTCAATCCTATCTCAATTATGTATGAGAGGTAACAGGGTGCTGCAGAGATGGCTCAGTGTTAAAGCATTTCCTACATAAGCCTCAGGACCCAAGCTTGGATCACTAGGACACATGTAAAATCATGATAGGTGGATGTGGAAGCTTGCCTGTAACTCCATCCTCTGAAGACTTGGACAGGAAATCTCAGAGCAGGCTGGGTAGGAAAATTAACTCTCAGTTCTGGGATGGACTGAGACATCTGCGTCAGTGTTTACGGTGGAAAAAGAGTGATGAAGATAATTCCCAACATGAACTTCCACTTTTAACATAGGCATACACACACGTGTCTATACATGCAAACATGCCTACAAATGAAAATGAAAAAATAAAGAACCCCCCCCAAAACAATAGTCCAGCTTCATATGTTGTGTGGCCCCCTCCATTTTGTCTGAAGAATTGAAATGAATAGACTTGGAACAATGCCAGGAATATAAGTATCAAAAAATGTAGTGTTGCTTGGAAGAACTTACTCACATGCTATCTCTAAGTCTCAAACCATTAAGTAACGAGTTATCCACAGAAAGAGCTAACACTGCACTTACTTTCTTTAATCAAAGCAATACAGAAGTGTTAATAAGCCTTTAAAACAAACCCTTTCCTTCCCAATGTGCTTTTTAGTTATGGTATTTTGTCACAGCAGTAGAAACCACAAGAAACCTACACACAAGGTAAAGGTGTTTCCTAAGTTCCTCATACCTTGGATTGGTTGAAGAGCCTTTGGTCATACTGAACTTCATTGGAAGTTCGAGGATTGGGCACACCAAGAGCAATGACTTCACTGATATCTCGATTTTCATTTCTCTGTAGTTTTGACCTATTTGAAATACAGATTCATTAGGACATCTTCACAGACAGGAGAAATATATGCAATATAAATACAACCACTCTTGGAAGCAGAGGAAATGAATGTGTTATGTCTCACGAACATTTATGGTCTGATGATGCACAATCACACGAGCAGTCCTGACAGTACTTCAGATGCATGCTTAGAAAAGGTGGGTGTGAGTCTACAATTGGGTCCTCTCAGCTCAGAAGAACACAAGGGACTGCTTCTTGGATACAAATGGATGCATCACATACCTACGCTTTCTCAGCAGGCTACACTCAGCTCTGACCTAATTACACACACTGGTTTTTATCCATTTTTACCCCAGCAGGACTCTATGACATGACATAGGAAGCATGACACTGAGTACATTCCTCTGCTGTTTTAGTATCAATGCAATCATCATCTCTATGAAACTGTGGTAAGTGTCACACTTTACAAGATGTGCAGGTCTTAATATTTCTGTAGGGGGCTGGAGAGATGGCTCAGCAGCTAAGAGCACTGACTGCTCTTCCAGAGGTCCTGAGTTCAAATCCCAGCAACCACACAGTGGCTCACAGCCATCTGTGACGAGATCTGATTCCTTCTTCTGGTGTCTGAGGACAGCTAGAGTGTACTCATATATAATAAATAAATAAATCTTAAGGAAAAAAAAATTTCTGTAAACAACTTTATTTCCATCCAATTACAAGTTCAGGGTCACTCTACTAGTTCTAAGAGCCCAATTTCTGTACAGGTCCACTGTCACCGTATAATGTGGCAACTCCCCAACTCATTGACAACCTTGACATTTCTTTCATTTCTCTTCTCCATGGGTTCAGCTTTTGCAGAGAGAACTATGCCAGTCAAACAAGGAACCAAGTTGATAGAATCAAGATTTAAACTTGAAACTGGATTTCATCAGCTTGTAGCATGGGAAAATTGCACATATGGGAAGAAATTTTCTTATTTGCATTTAGCCCAAACCCGAAATTCTACTTTTGGAGCACAGCATTTTCTGGACTCTGAAGCATCCTGTCCTCAGGTACTTGTGAATCACAAACTACGATTCCTACTTTATGTCTACACACAGGCATGCAGTTTATTGCACCACTTGGGAGTCAAAAAGCACACAACAGAACAGTTTTATCCTTTCCTTCTTCTGCAGATAGGATCTGGATGCCCGTCCCTATCCCAACATTGTCAATCCTAACTACTACTTCTACAAGGTGTAGGATGAACAGGGAGCCTTCTAAGGAGTGTCAATTCTGTTAAGACAAACCGATTTTGGCAAAGTTCCTAATTTATTACCAAGGTAAGGAAATGCCCACCTTCCTGACTTGCATTTATGTAGACAGCTACCCACCTCTTATCTGGAGCTGCCCTGGACAGGTTCCTCTCGTGTTGCCTCTCTTTTCGTCTGTCATGACGGATTTCATCTCTTTCACGGGCCTCTCCGTCCTCTGTGGACACAGTTGAAAATTAGCTTGTCACTGTATAAGCTATTCAGTTTACACAGGACACTCTTGAACCTTTTTCTATTTTCTTGAGACATGCCTAGGCTGGCTCTCGTGTCTCACCCTATACCTGGGATTCCAAGTGTGCCCAACCACTTCTTTGTGGTTATACCCAGCCCTTTAAAGTTACTTGCAGTCAATTTACATCCAGGACTGGAGATTCCTCCATGAGCTGCCAGTTACTGAAATGCACCTAAGTAGAGGGGAGCCTGGGGTGCAAATCCAGACACCTTAATTGTTTTTCAAAATTAACCAGAGTCTAGCTGAAGAGAGGTCCATTTCATCATTCATTGCTTTCAGCTCTTCCCCCTGGTGCTTGAACATTGTCAGGATAAAATGCAAAGAAAGGGCTGGGGAAATGGCTCAGCTGGTAGAGTGTCTGCTGTTCAAGCATGAGGGCCTGAGTGTGGATCTCTGGCAGCCATGTAGATGGCTAGACGTTGGAGTGTGTGTCTGTCTAAAACTCCTCTAGAAAGCCAACTGGGGAGCTTCTGACTCAGTGACACCCTTTCTCAAAACTACAATAGTGATTGAGCAAGGACACTCAATGTTACCCCCCTTGCCTCCACAGGAACATGTAACAGTTATGTACATGCACACATCCACATCAGCATACATACACACACACACCACACCACAGAGAATCTTTTAACAAATGGAAAGAAAAGAGAACCACGCACAGGCCTTTGATGGATCTTGCTGCCCAGTCAACCTAGCTAAATTTGTGAGCTCCAAGCAGAGAGGCTGTGTTTCAAAAACTAAGGTGACTGCTGGCCAGCTACAATAGTGTCACAACAGCCACTGGGTAGAATTTGGGAATTAGTGGTGTTATTTAAGTACTGTCATGGGGCTGACCTGCTTTTGGTTCAGATCCCTAACTACTCTGACACATCTCCTATGTAGTACTGTGACACATCAGCTATAGTAGGTTAAACTCAAGGGCTTTTGTAGTCATCTATCTTTCCATCTAGAATGTTCTCCCAGAAAGTCACATGGTTTACTTCCACGTTTTTGTACTAATACTAGCTTTTAAAAGTAAGGCCTCCTCTTTTAAAGAGTTGTTTATTTATTTTTTATATATGAATACACTGAGCTGTCTTCAGACACCAGAAGAGGGCATCAGATCCCATTACAGATGGTTGTGAGCCACCATATGGTTACTGGGAATTGAACTCAGGACCCTTGGAAAAGCATCAGTGCTCTTAACCACTGAGCCATCTCTCCAGTCCCCAAGCAAGGTCTCTTCTGACAGGCCTTTTCTTCTGGCATTTTTATATCCCCTGTGTTTTATTTTTCTTTATCCATTGTATAATATAGTATATGATTGACTTCATTTGCCTTTTTGTTGTTGTTGTTTTGGAGACAGGATCTTACTTACTATGTAGCCCTGGCTGTCCTCAAACTTTCCATCCTCCTGCCTCAGACTCCTCAGTGCTGGGAGCAGACGTATATTATCAAGTGAGTTACTGCCACATTAAAGACTTCTTTTAGATATGTACCTCTTCAATTTTGGTAGCTTACTTAGTTCTTCATTATTTACGATATAACTCAATTTTTCTTGTACAAATAAACTACTTTTGTATGCTGTAAAATACCCTCCCCCATACATGCTCAGTGCATGAAGACTTTCTAAAATGAGATACACATTGTCACAAAGTAAATTCCAAAATGAGAGTGTCATACCTTTCTCCACATGGGTTTTGATCCCAGCTCTCCTTTCTCTGGCTTTCTGGGCCATTTCTCTGAGCTTTTCTTCGTGTTTCTCCTTTTCTTTTTGAGCCATCTTTCTCTCTACTTGGGCTCGCATCTCCACAGCTTCACGGGCCTGTTAGTAAAGAGAGATGTTAAGTGGAACTCACAATGAGATATATATTTACAGCTATCTTCAAAGTCCTAACTAAAGTCTGCTAAAAGCAACTGCCCAGACTTCAAGTTTGTTGCTCCTAAAAAGACTGACTTTAGAAGGCTGGTCTTTTGTTTCTAGGGAATGTTTAAATGGTGCAACCAGGGCAAGCCCAGTTGACTTCTATAAGTCAAGTACATTATTAATGATGTTTTATGAACAATCCAAAAGTGAAATTGGCTGAGCACAATAGTGACCATCTAGCACAAAGAAGATCTGAGTCCACCAGTTCAAAGCCAGACTGGTACCCACTGGGCATGGTGGTGCATGACATTAGCACCTGGAAGGTAGAGGCAGCTGAGTTTGTGTGTGTTTGTTCCAAGTCAGCCAGGGCTATGTAGAGATTCATCTCAAAAACACAACGAAGGAAACCAGATTGAACCATGGTGAGATCCAGCCTCAAAAAGTAAGTCACTAGGTAAATAAATGTTGCTGGCCATGGTAGAGAATACCTGCAATCTAGAAACCAGGAGGTTGAGGCAGAAGGATTGCAATGAGTTCTCGCACAGCCTGAGCTTGAAACTCAGATCCTGTCTCAAACACCAAAGTCCACTAAAACAAAATCTTTGCCTAAAATGAAAGACTTTTAATAAAAAGAAAAAATCTAAAAATACTCCACTCATTTGTGTGTGCATGTGCATATCAATATAGCACTAAATCTGTAATGTCAACAGTGCCATTATGGGAGTGAACTATATTACAATGTCTACCTACCCTTCCTTCCTACAACTGTCCTTTTGGGAACACCTCCATCTCAAATAGAAGAAAACTGTGCAACACACAACAGTACCTGGTAGTCTTCAAAGAATTAGGTCAACCTAGGAACCTGTTAGGCTGGCACAGGGGATTATCACTGTGGAGGGGGGGTGTGGGCAGGGAAAGGTCCATTCAGAGTTGCACTTAGCCCTTGCTGCCAGCCCTCTCCACCCCCCTTGTGCATACACACACACACACACACACACACACACACACACACACACACACACACACGTCCCTCTGGTAACTAAGGTAAATTAATGTGGGCTCACAAATGCAAGAACATTCAGCAAACTGTAAAAGACAAACCTTCCGATCAGCAATGTATAGCGCTTCAGCCAGTTTGGCAAAATTTTCATTTATGTGCACAGTCTGAAGCCCTCTTCCATCAGCAGCCAGCCGTTTATCTAATGGAATTGTATACCCCTGAAATGAAAGCAAAAGACAGGTCAGCACAGTCATCACGAAACATTAAATGGTGCATGCCCATTCTGAGAACCACTCACATTTCTATTTCTCACAATTCTTTTAAACAATTACGAGAAACAACTAACAGGAAATGCTTTATGTTCATGCTCTAATTACCCTAGTAACCACACAAGGCTGGCAACACAACTCTTCATCTCACAGGAAGATGGGCTAGAGTGCCAAGAGATGGTGGAGTCAGTACATTGTAGTAAGACTGGATCACTAACATGATGCAAGATCCCAAGCATTAAAAAGATGTCTACTGTCCATTAGTCAAACTACAGTAAAATGAAGTCATAAGAATGCAGACAAACTGCTAGAACCCAGGAACTATGCTGAACATCAGTTGGAATTGTATCCTTCAGGCCTGGTTCATTTTCCCAGATTGCTAACTCGTCTGTCAAACACTACTCATAAGTCCATTGCCTCCTAACATGAAGCAGTGCTAGTTGGGTGTGCTGCTACATGTCTGCAACAACACTTGAGAGGATTACAGGTTCAGGACCAGCCTGGCCCACATAGCAAGTTCTAGGCTACAGACTGAGACATTGGCTGCAAAGCAAAAATATAAAGAACCTTTCGTCTGAGAAGAATCCATAGATAAATGAAGACCTACAGTGTTTCAGAGTCATCTCAACAACTCACAGGGTTACACAGATATGAATCAACCTATATGGTTTAGAGCCTTTCCAGTGGAGGATGACTATAAAATTTTATATGTAATTCCTGGCTTAAAGTTTATGCCTTTACCCATCAAAGTCTCCAAGCCTACAGGCAATAGGAACTAGGACATGTACCTCATAGTTTACAGATCCTCACTATTCTGGAAGCTCTAGCAGCTGAGGTACATGGGATTTTTGTCTGTTTGTTTGTTTTTTGAGTCTCTATGTATTTGGGTCTCTCTATGCAACCTGGCTGTCCTGAAACTCACTGTTAGACCAGACTGGCCTCAAACCTACAGAGCCCCCTGCCTCTGCCTCAGGAGTCCCAGCAGGCCCTGCAACGCAAAGGTTTCATTTTTAGGGCTTATAATTTTAGGATCTTGCTATTCAGTCCAGAGTGGCCTTCAATCTGTTATCCTCCTGCTTCGTTTCATGTGTGCAGGAGTCACAAGCATGCAACGCCACTCCTGACAACACCGTGAACAGCAATGCTACACAGCAGAATAGCCAGAAATAACTAAAGCAGTGAATCCAGCTAACCACCTCCTTACCCATGAACACTCACTGCTGTCCTTTCTCATGTGAGCAGAGGTTGGTTCAATTATTTCTGGAAATATCTCTAACCTAGAAGTTTGACCTTCATGAAGAATTACATCTTCAACCAATAAGATATCCCCCCCACCCCCCATCTATGTGTTTCTGACAGCTATAATATACCAGAGAGATTTACATGGTATTCAAGGGCCTGGTATAGCAACATATCTAGTGTATTTTAAAATGGCCCATAAAGCTGTCTCTCTACTTCTTTGTGAGTATACCAGGTTTCAGATGCTGAATGTGTGCATTTTCACTGAGCTCTTCAGACACACCAGAAGAGGGCATCAGATCTCATTACAGATGGTTGTGAGCCACCATGTGGTTGCTGGGATTTGAACTCAGGACCTATAGAAGAGCAGTCGGTGCTCTTAACCACTAAGGGAGCCATCTCTCCAGCCCCCAGTTGTAATTTCGTATTGGGAATGTTAAGCTAACTGAGGAGATAAGGCTTCAAGGAATGTCCCCAGGCTGCAACTCCTCCCTGAGCAATCCCCAGGGACAGTCCTAAGAGACAGTGTTCCAAAGTAATCACCTTAGCGTTCTTCCAGTTGGAAATACAAGGAGGGATCTTCCACTCTTGCTGTTCCTTTACAGTCATCTGAAAACAAGTGAGAAGAGACGTTTTCATTACAGTCTAACTCCAACCTCAAATAAAACCCTCCCCAAGGGGCAGCTCTACATACACTGACATAGGACAGACAGTTGCAGCAAAATTTCTGCTAGAGTGCACACTGTGTTTCTGGCATGGACTGTAGCCACAGGAGCGCTAATGTGAACAGTGAAGAAGAGTTCAGATTATCACAAATCCTGGACAGTACTATTCTATACTTAAACACGGCTGACTTGGAGGAGCAGAGCAATGTGGCAGCTTTCAGATGAACATGCACACTGTTCACTTATCCACTTCCCTGAATTCAGAGCTCAAGCAACTGATGGTAGATCAGCTGCTGCTCCCACATAATCATTCTCATAAGCACATTGTACTGTACTGTAGTCTAACTGGGTTCATATCTGGTCTCATACACTAAAAATCCAAGTATAATCATGGTGACATGTACCTAAGGCAGAGGGACTGTTTGTAAAACTGAAATCCAAAGTGAGAATACTTGACTATAGTAGGATTACCTTCCGACTAGGAGAATGCATTACAGGTGCAGGAGGAGATGGTGGTCCCCGGGGAATTTTCTTATTAATCCTGAAGAATAAACCAGAATTAAACAGAACACCAAGCCTGGTTTTGTCAGTTGGTAAATGTGGCTACTGTCATTACTCACCTCACAGCGTTAACACAGCACTGTGTAATACATTCCCAGCTTAATGTAACTGACACTCAGTTAATTAGACATGAAACATCCAATCCAGTCACAGTCTAGACAGTAAGCTCATCATCACCTCAACTTGTTCATGACCCATGTCCCTCCCATTTCCTTCCATCCCCACCCATTTCTCCATGGGTACCCCTCATTGACCGTAACTAAGTGTAAATTTACATTTTCTAGAATTCTTTAAAATTAATTCATTTATTGTCTGTGTGTGAGGTGGATATCCATGTACCCTGGGAAGTATGGAGGTCAGAGAACAACTCTGCAGGAGTGGGTTCTCTTCTTATGCCATATGAGTGCAAGGAACTGACCTCTGGTCAGTGGACTTGGCAGAAAGTATCTTTAACCTCTGAGCCTTCCAACTGATGCCACCATCTAGAGTTTTATATATACACAGAACCATAACGTTGTATTATGTGTTTTTGTCTTTCA
Organism: Micromys minutus; assembly: GCF_963924665.1. Lineage (NCBI taxonomy): Eukaryota > Metazoa > Chordata > Mammalia > Rodentia > Muridae > Micromys > Micromys minutus. The sequence continues at coordinate 231,385,257 of NC_137969.1, forward strand.
TGTTGCACAATTATTTTCAGATGAGTCTGAAAAGACTTTTCTCTGCCTAATAACATTCCACATACCGACATATCATGTTTGCTTATCTATTCGCCTGTTGATGAACACATACGCAAATGCGCACATGAGCACACACACACACTGTAGCTGTCTTCAGACACACACACCACACACACACACACACACACACACACACACACACACACATACACACACACTCTGTAGCTGTCTTCAGACCCACCAAAAGAAGGCATTGGATCCCAGATGGTTGAGAGCACCATATGGTTTCTGGCAATTGAACTTTGGACCTCTGGAAGCACAGTGTACTCTTAACAATGGAGCCATCTCTCCAGTTCCTTTTTGTTTGATACTTTAAAAACAGCAGCAGTTTGGGGCTGGAGAGATGGCTCAGAGGTTATGAGAACTGACTGCTCTTCCAGATGTCCTGAGTTCATTTCCCAGCAACCACATGGTGGCTTACAACCACCTATAATGGGATCTGATGCCCTCTTCTAGTATGTCTGAGGACAGCTAGAATGTACTTATATACCTAAAATAAATAATTCTTAAAAAACAAACAAACAAACCAACCAACCAACCAACAGCAGCTCTCCCTTGTGAAGCCATATACTTACTTAAATCTCGGAGGCTCCATTGGGTCTTTCTGCATTTCTACCATCCGAATAACCCTCTGTTTAGCTCCAGAATTGAATGCTACTCCTTGCTGGGATGGTGTGTAGCTAAAGAAAGTAGATGAAAATTGAGGGTGAGTTAATTCAAGATTTTTTTTGGTTGGCATTTGTCTTCTACTACAGTCCAAAGTGACCAGACTTTCATTTCTTTGCATAAAGTTCTGATATAAAATCAGATTTTATACATTTAGGCAGGACACAAGATACAGACCAGAAAAGCCAACAGAAACTGAATTACACACAAGATGTGCACACAAGTGCTTAGTGACATCTCTTTTATCCTCTCTATATCCCACCTGGGAAGTGCACCTCAGTTTTGCAGGTCTAAAACTAGCACCTACTTTATATCTACATTATGGGCAGAAAAAATTGCCAGGGCTGGAAAGATGTCTCTGCAGTTAACAGCACTAAATGCTCTTCCAAAGGACCCAGGTTTAATTCCCAACACCAATGTCAGATCACACTGTCTGCAACTTCAATTCCAAAGAATCTGTCTCCCTCCTTCTGGCCTTGTAGGGCACTGGGCATGCAGGCAAACCCCTACTAACTCCAAGTTTTCATTTATTTACATCTGGTTCCAATCATTCCTCACATAGTCTATGGAAGGCCCTTAACATTTAGCAACATTATAAGGGCTTATTAAATGTGATAAAAATGATAAACAATTGTGGTCTGGGTCATATACCACAGGTAATAGTTTATTCTCTAAAAAAACAACAGAACAAAACACCCCAAAAATCAAAACCCTAAACAGCCGTCTGAAGATCACAATGGTTAACATAATTTTTTTGAGACAGGTCTCACACTAAATACCCCTGGCAGTTTTACAACTCACAGATCCACACGACCTTGCTTATACACGTCCAATCCTACCCACCTTGTAACAGTCATCATCTTAACGTGGATACTTTTTAAGATCTTCTGTAAGCAAGAATTAATAGGCTTTAAAAGCCATTAATACAATGTGCTTGTAACTGGCTTTATAGGCTGGTGACAGTTGTCAAAACCCCACCTACTGAGTCTGACATGCAACTAGCTCTTCCATACCGGATATACTGAGCAGGAGCCAGCTTGTCAGCTGCACGAACCGGCATGGCTGCAGCCACCTTCTGAGACACAGACTTCTCCAAGGCGACTCTTGTTTTTTCTGTTATCTGAAATGAGAAGCATTTGTTCAGTGGTTTGGAAACTAGTAAGAACATAAAGTTATCTAAAATAATCACATGTATCAACTCCTGGTTACCTCTTTAATTGCCTCTTCATCGGGCCTTTGCAAGTCTGGGTCATCTGCATTCATAACCTCTTTTGGAACCAGGTCAGTGTATTTGCTGTAAATGACCTAGAGTGTTCAAACACAAGCAGGCTTAGGGATATAGAGAATGGAAAAAGCAGCCTCATTAAGTCAGTCTAGATGTCAACACGTCCTTGTAGCATATTTATACATTTAGGATACCTAGTTTTGTCATTCAGATTTAAAAACTAAAATTATTTAAAACACAAACTACTGCTTTGGTTTCAAACTAATCACTTTCCCTTGACCCCATGTATTTAAATTATTTGAGATCTTCTAATCAAGCCTGTATCCACATACATTCTGCCAACATTATCTTATGCATCATCAATCTCTATTTGATGCTCACTAGGACTTGAGATTAATGATGATATAAACTGCCTATGGCACCACTATTTGGATTAAAATCTCATCAGAATTTAAGTCAGGTAACTAAGTAATTTCCAAATTCACTGAACCTAGAAAATTCCACTGACCTCATCCTAATTATAATGTTTCTGTGTTTTCTGGAAGCAATTCTATCTACAAACTCGGAAAGGAAACAAGAACAAAAAGGTAAACAAAACAAAAACCAGGACATTTTCTTCTGCAAGAGTAAAACAAATATATTTCTATGTGTATTCTAGTTTCATTTTTGTCTTTTTAAGAGAAAACCTGACCAAAAAAACTCAGGGAAGAAAAGGTTTATTTTGCTTACAATTCCAAGTCAGAGAGTATTACAGAAAGAAATCAAGGCAGAAACTCACACTGCTAGTCACATTAGACGCAGTCAGGAGTAGAGACATGAGTGATCCTCTGCTGTTTGCTCCCTTTTAGCTTTTCTTTTCTCACAGTACAGGAACCTCTCTGTCTAGGGAAAGGTGGTGCCTACAGTGGGCTGACTTCTATCAATTATCAACATAGTCCCTCACAAACATGTGGCCAACCCCACTTACACAATTCCTTAACTGAAGCTCCCTTCCCAAGTCATTTTGAGGTTATAGCAAATTGACAACAAAAACGAATTATTCCAGGTTTAACTGCTGACACACAAGCCATCAATAGCATCATCTTTTATGAGTGCTCGTTTTATAAGAAGCACAGAGCACACAATAATGAGAAGAGTAAGGATCAGTACATGGGTACCACATAGCAGTAACCCACTCAAGAGTCTTGGTTTTTCTTTTTTTAGGGTAGAAAAATCTACACCACCACAAATTGAAAATTCTCAACACCGTGGAAGAGAACACTGAGATTACCAAGAGTGGTCTGTGTTATATCCAAATTAAGAACTGGGGATATGGCTCAGTGGTAAAGCCTAAGCTTGGCATAACACAAACATCCTGGGTTGGATCACTAATACCATCCAGAAGAAGTAGAGGGCACCTGTGTGAGTTTTCCTCAATCACACAGAGGGAATATTTGTCTACAGACAAAAGTAAAAGCTGATTTGGAGCCAGGGGCACAGCTCAGGTGCAGAACAACTGCCTAGCATACAAGAGGCCCTGGGTCTCGCCTCTAACAAGATCAAAACCAAAACTGATTTTCTCAAAAGAGTCTGTGATTACTGACTTTTAAAAGTTTGGTAGCACTTATGAAATACAACATTACTTTTGAAAGATAAAACAAAAACCTAAGTATAAAGCTGTCACTGCTGGGTGTGGTCTACAGCATGGGGAGGTAAAAGGCAGGAATGTCTGAGCTCAAGGCCAGCCTGGGCTATATGCTGAGACTCTTTTAATTACAAGGCACAATGTCACTGATACTTTATAAAGATTTTACCTCTGGGCCCAGGGCTTTGTATACACCAAGCAGGTGACTTACTATCAGTGAGTTCCCTAACTTCACTGCTATTTTTTTAAAGGTCTATTTACTTTATTGCATGTGTATGAATGCTTTGCCTGCACATATGTATTGGCATCATGTACATGCCTAGTACTGTTGGATCTCCTGGAACTGGAGTTACATATGAGTGCTGAGAATTGAACTCAGATCCTTTGTAAAACCAAGTGTTTGTTCAAAAACACACAAGTGCTTATAACCACTGAGCCATGTCTCCAGCCCCAACCTCACTGTTACTTTTACATAATCCACAACAGCAAGTGGTTTATCATTTCCACAAGATGTAATACACTCAACAAAAATATTATCAATAAGAAAAACAAACAAAACCAATGAGAGATTACCTTGTCTTTGGACTGTCCCTGTCGAGCAATTGCATCATATTTAATTTTTCCTTCAGGATCTACCTGAATGGCCAGAGCATTGGACATTTTTTTCTTTCGCCCCATATCCAGAGGATACTGGGCCACATGGATTTCTGGAAAAGCACCTCCATCTCCAAAATCCTGTGTATAAAAGAAGAAATAAAAAGAACATTTAGTAGTAAGTAGCAATTCATTCAAGTTAGCAAATCTATGCTAGGTATGAGTGACAGCAGTAAACCAAAGCACAGTTTTCATCTTGTGCAGGCTGCAACAGACTGAGTGTAGGAAGTACCCTGAGGAATGTGCAGGTCCTGGGAAGAGGCACTGTCATACTTTCAGTGGAGTGGCTGTGAGGGCTTTTCACAGAACAAGCTAAAGTCTCAACCAAGAAAAGCAAACAAAGGAAGATCCAAGCTGTGATGGCTGGAATAGACAAATGTGTGTGAATGCACGGCCCATAGGGAATGGCACTAGTAGGAGGTGTGGCCTCGGAGTAGGTGTGGCCTTGTTGAAGTCTATCATTGTAAACATAGGCTTTGCTTGTCTCTGCTCACTCAATGCCCAGTGTGGTCTCCTGCTGTCTTTGGATCAAGATGTAGAATTCTCAGGTCTGCCTAGGCGCTGCCATGCTTCCCACCATAATAATGGACTGAACCTCTGAAACTGTAAGCCAGCCCCACGTAACTGTTCGCCATTACAAGAGTTGCTGTGATCACAGTGTCTTTTCACAGCAACAAAACCCAAACTTATATACAAGGGAAGCATTTTCTTTTTCTTATAAGCTAGAAAAGGAAGGGAGGGGGAGAAAGAGAGAGAGAGAGGGAAGGAGGGAGAGAGAACGCTGAGATTAAAGGCATATACCACCACATCTGGCACCCCTAATAGTTTTAAATCAACAGTCTTTATTGATTTACATAGACTTCGTTGATTTAAAACTGAAAAACAAAACAAAACAAAACCCTCTTTTGGTACTAAATAGATTATATAAGGTACACTCAACTCCTGTTACCAAGAATGTTAGAAAAAAATGAAATTCATCAACAAAAGGGTGTTTACTGAAAAAAAAAGACTCATTCTTGTAGCCCCCCTCTCCCTGCCCCAACAGAGTATTTCATTAAATCTTGGATGTGAATTTTTAGCTACAGTATGCTTATTTACTGGAGAGGGTTGAGAATTTTGAAAACCAACAAACTGAGTGAAAAGGAGCTATATTCTTGTAAATTACGCAGAAATAAAGTCTTCCTAAGAAAAGTGCCTTCCTGTACTCAGACCATCAATCTGACACAAGCTCAGATTCCCTGGAGTTCTTAGACTGTAATCAGCACTTCACGACCGTAGCTGTAGCATTATGTGGTCATTAACCCTGCCAGAAAATCACAGCTTTTAGTGTGAAAACTAGAACAAAATGCTTTCTTCAGAGAACAGCCACTCCCCGAAAAGCACCATGACATTTTCAGATTAGTTGGTCACTCGAGTTTGATTTCCAAATGAACTGCTCTGATCTGCCAGGATATATAAAACCTCTGATAATCAATTAAGCCTAGAAAAGCTAACAGCCACCTGATGTCAGAAAGCTCTTTCTTGTATGAAAAATGAAGCCTGCTTTCCCCACTCTGTAATCCAGGGAGAGTCCCATGCCCCAAACATAACTATAATCCCTCAAAAAGGACACTAAGTACAATTATATAATGCCTGCCACCACTACCTTTTGGATGTAGACAGGAATAGATGATCCAGGAGGTTGGAATTCTTCCTATCTTGTCATGCACTTCACAAAACAAAAACCAAAATCCCTAACAACAGCAAGACAGGCTTCACACATCAGGATTCATAAAGACCAGATAAGAACACAGACAAAACAAAAGTCAACAAAACCTAGGACTATGTTCCAGTAAGGCAGGGTGGGTCTTGTTAGGTGCTCAGTTTCTTGACCTGACAGAGTGGACAGAGGCAGGGCAAACACAGGAGAGACAGTGCAGAAGGCTTTGGGCAAGATGCTAAACAATGTTTTTATTCTAAGACACTAGAAACACACCTAGAGGCAGACCGAAACAAGGCAGGGACCTTATGTATAAGGCAGATGTCATAACCAGATAAAAGTGCTACTCAGGGCCGGAGAGTTGGCTCGGTGCTTAAGAGCACTGGCTGTTCTTTGCAGAGAACTCAAATTTGGTTCCCAGGACCCTCTTGTAACTCCCGTTGCAAGGACCTCTCTTCTGACCTCCAAGGGCTCTGCATGAATGTGTTACACAGATGTATGTGTAGGCAAAACACCCAGATGTATAAAATAACTTAATCTCTTTAGTCCCTCACTCTGATTTTTATTTTTTAAAACAGTTTCCCTGTATAGCCCTGGCTGTCCTGGAACTCACTCTGTAGACCAGGCTGTCCTCAAATTTACAATCTGCCTGCCTCTGCCTCCTGGGTTCTTGGACTACAGGTATGCACCACCATATCCAGACCAAGGGGAGATCCTTTGATATAAACACAATATATAGGTCTATTACCTATAGCGCCACCTCTTCAGCCCAGACAGGTTAAGCCTCAAATGTTCACTTTTCTTTCCAGGTAAGGACAATGGGCAAATATGTGAAACTGGAAAAAGATATGTGATGAAATGCTCACAGGTTTCTGAGTAATCAGGAAAATATGGGTTGTTAAAGAAATTTGTTCTTTGGAGACAGATCAGAGGTACCACCAAATCAAAGTTTAGCTTTCATACTCCTGAAAATGTATGTGTGTAATATCATAACCAGGTATGTGCTAATGTTCTTAGACTGAAGATTTAAAATGCACACAGAGAAATCAACCCACAAAGAACACACTGCTGGGACTTTCCTGGAAGAAGGTATCTCTTCAGTTATGACATGGTATTATTTTCATTGTTGAAGGTGGGGTAGGAGTGAACACAACTCAAATGCAAACCCACTCTGATTCTTCTTACAAAGATTTCAAATTTTTACTACTACTAGTATATGTGTGACAGAGAGAGGGAGGAAGAGACAGACAGAAAGAATGAGGGCACATGTCCTCGTCACTCTGCTTGTAAAAAAGTTTTGGGAATCCAATCTCTGTTTCCACTGAAATCAAATTCAAGTTGTCAGGTCTGTGCATCAGGAGCTGCGGCCTGCTGGACCATTTGCCCTTTCTTGCATTTGTATAGCTACATTAGTAAGGGTATGCTAGCCCCTTTTGTTCAAGCTGAATAGTTGCACCATAAGAAGCAAAACAGTGATTCTCTGATGACCTCAACAATAAGAAGAAAGTCTTTGTAAAGACAATGTCCCTCGGGGGTTCAAATTTATCTTACAAGTCTATATAATACATTTCAGCCCACATTTACCTCTAACAGTCTGGGAATCCAGCCTTTCCTGTATCCGTAAGGGGGAGGCTCCCTTCGAGAGGAGACCAGAGAGGTCTGCCGCGATCTCTGAGATCTTGCCCTTTCTTCAGCTTCAAGTTGGTCCTGAGATAGCTGGGTAGGCGCAGGTAAAAAGCTACAGGAAATCAAAGTCAGAATTTAATTATCAAAATTCAGCTACAATATTCCTTTGCCCAGCATTGACTTTTCAATGATTTATAGAAGCATTCAATATTTATTACATTCTTATGTGGTGAAAGGAAAAAATTTACTCAGAAACAAACAGTAAAAACCCCTTAAGGGCAAGGGCAAATGCTTGACTAGACTTTTTTTTTTCCCCCAGAATGAAAAAATATTTATTAACATCAGGGTCAAGAGACCATCCTTATACCACTCATCTCCCTCCTCACTACTGGTCAGGCCAAGGGTGCCTGCATTCGAAGCTGTGTGACCTCAAGTCAGACACACTATGTTCCCAGGGCATCTCATGGAGCTTCTGTTTAAGGACAAGCCACACAGGTCAGGGAAGACCCAGGTACAGGCTGGGTAGCCCCACAGGTATAGGCTGAAGGAGCCCAATAGGTACTGGCCAACAGAGCATCACTGGATCCAGAGGTCCAACAGCCAAGGAGGCCCACATCAGGGAGCCTGTGTCTCTGCAGTTCCTCCCAGTCAGCGTGTGCACCCAGGCCTCACTCTTGCAGGAGCTTGTGCTTGACTGTAGAGCTTTCCGAGCATAGGTGGACAAAAAGGGTGCCAGCAGCAGTGGGAGCCCGCAGTTCCTGGAGCTCATAGTCGTGGGCCCACTCAATGTTGCCCCACTTCTGGATCTGGTACTCTTCCTCCAGATGTGACAGAAGCACAGCTTGTTCCACAGTCAGGCGCAAGTCAATCAGGCCCAAGGTCAGCAACATGGACTTGAGCTGGGCCACTACAAACTCAATCCTTTGCAGGGCCCACATGTTGTAAGAGGACAAGTGGCTGGTAAGCACCTCTCGGGTCTGGGTAGGGATGCTGGGTCCCATTATGCTGGTGGAGGAGCTGATCTCTATACTATACCTTTTCTCAGCCCACTCTATGATGGGATCCCATTCGTTCTTTTGAAGTTCCACTAATGTCTCTGGCTCTTCCACCCTGTAGTAGATGGTGTCAGTGTCTAGAAACTTCACAGCTGCCCGGATCAGCTGGTCTTTGTTTCGCTGGGTTGGGTTGTCCAAGGATGTGTTGCACAATGTGTCCTGGTGCATGGTGTAGAACTTGATGGTATCCTGCTGGGAGTCCCATTCAGTGGCCACCGAGATGGCCAGGGCCTCGCTGGGGACGGTAAAAAGCTTGGCTTGGGGAATTTTCAGCTTTCTGTGGTCCAGGTTCATCTTAAAGCCACCTTCACCCTGTGAGATGCTGACATTCTGATAAAATCTCTTCCTTTCTGTCGGCGGGATGTAGGCCTGGGCCGGAAGCTGCAGAGCTGGCCTCGGCCACACTGAGACGGTGGAGTCATTGAGAGGCCAATCCAAGAGACCGCACCATCGGTCCCTCAGCCAAGGGTAGAGTCGCCATATCATGCCCAAGGGCATAGGTGTACCCATACATGAAAAGAGAGTACAGGAATAGAACGAAGAGATTCCCAAACTGCTCGCTGGTTCCGTACAGAAACCTCTCACCAAGGGCTCAAAGCCCTCAGCCTCCTCAGCATGCCGCCATCTTCCTGATGACGTTTGACTAGATTAAAAATTGGTCTGTGGGCCTGCCTCTGCCTCTAGAGTTGATAAGCTAGATTTCTGTGTTTTTCTATACTTTATACAGAAACCAATCTCCAGTACTGGGTTTCCTAAGCATCCTTCCTAATTTTTGTTTAACAAGGTCTAATTAGGAAGCCTGGGCAGATCTAGATTTGCTACCCTCTAGAGTCCTGAGACCATAGAGGAATTGAGCACTATGCTACTGTGCTTTGCTACTGTTTTATTTCTTTTCTTTTTCTGGAGACGGAGACTGAGCAGATCCAGGTGCTTCCCCAGTTCTGGGATTAAAGCTCTCTAGACCATGTGTATACCATCTATCTTTCTACCGTATGATTAACTAACTATTCATTTACCACACTGAGCAACCTGAGGATAGGAACTGTCCTAGCCCTGTCTGGTAACATTTCCAAGTGGTTCACTCTGCCCTTTGCATTCATGGTTTTATATCACGGGCAGTCTTCTCCCTTTACTTAAACAAGCCATCTCAAAACCTTTGCCAAAAAATATTTAAAGATTTACCAGGAATGTTTTTAAACTTACTTATTAAGGGTCTCACTATGTAGCCCAGGCTGACCTCAAACTCAGACACCTGCTTGTCTCTCCCTACCAAGACCTAGGGTTAAAGGCGTGCTGCACCACACCCAGCCAGACTCACATTTTTATTTAGTTTGTGTATGGAGAGGTGTGTGTGTGTGGTGGCACTGTTGAAGGGTGAAGACAACTGTGGGAGTCAGTTCTCTCTTCCCACCATGTGGCTCCCACAGATGGAACTCAGGTCTTTGAGCCTGGCAGCAAGTGCTTCTCTATCCACTAAGACATCCCTTGCTGGCCCTGTACCCCAAACTTCTAAGTTACACTCTAATGGCCTACTCCAGCTGTAGCATTCATTATCTGAATGCATTACCAATTGCATTTTCTCATATCTCTCTCCTAAGGGAAGTAAGCTCATGAGGATACTGAGTAAAAGAACACAGGAAGTTTACCTTACCATCTCACCAAATAATCAATAGAACACAGGTTACCTTATATATGAAGTACTTTTCCTACACACCAAGCAAACATGTGATATTCCAGAAGACTGTAGCTAGGCATTTCCTAATTCCATTAGGAATTCAATGAGAGACTGAGGACCCAGTCTCTCAGGGACTGCCTCTACTTCCAATGGCAATTGGAGATTTGGTCACCAGTACTTTGGTTCCACTGACTACAAACTGGGGTCCCCACTGTTTTTAAATATTAAATATTCTCCTCAGTTTCAGTACAGAGGTGAGCTGAGATAAATTTTGGGTGACCAGTTCCTTTAATAAAGGTAACAGAAGCGGGGTCATGGTGGAGACTCTAATCCTACTCGGGAGACAGAGGCAGGTGGATCTGTATGACCAGGCCAACCTGGTCTACAGAGCAAGTTCCAGTCAGCCTGGACTACACAGACACTATCTCAAAAAACCAACCAAACAAACCCAAAACCCTTAATAGAGACGTTCCTGAGCTTAGCCTATCAGTGACAGCATAAGGTGTGGCAGATCTCTACAGGTGCAGCTACTGGGACCCAACAACTTCCTACTCTTTCTGGGTTAGTTTCATTTGCTGGGACAGTTCATGAACCTAAAAAGCAAAGAAAAATGAAACAAAACAAACAATCAATAGAACATAGGCCACCAGGTATGTGGATCTCATGGAGGGAGGCTCCTATCTGTGTGATAAATCCAGCTTGTGTCAAATTGACACACAAAACCTGACAGTACATTTGGCTTACAATTCCAGGTTACAATCCATCAAGGGATGTCAAGGCAGCTAGGGAAATCCCACACACAATCAAAAGTAAGAGTGACTTGTTTTTTTTTTTTTTTTTTCCCCGGAGAAGGAAGGAGGGAGGGAAGCAGGCAAGGCACGGCACCAACCATATAAGCTGCTTGCTGGTTGACAGAATGGCTAATGCCCATTTAGCTTTCTTACACTGTTCAGGATCACCTGCCTAGGGATTGCCCATAGTGGTTTGGATCTTCCTGCATCTCTCAGCAAGAAAAACAATCCTCTACAAACATGTCCATAAGCAAATCTGATCTAGGCAATTTTTTTTTTTTTGCCTGGTATCTTTTTACCAGGTGTTAAGCAGACAGTTAAAGCTAACCAGGACAGCATTCTGGTTTGTTTGTTTTCATCCTGGCCTTAAACTACCTATACAGATGGCTTGGCCTTGGAACTCAAGCGATTCCTCCAGCCTGTACTATTTTCATCTGTGTATCTATTTGTCCATCTTCCTGGTTAAAAAGAAAATAAATTATATATATGTATGAATGAAATTCTATATATACAACCTCTAGGGCAAAGCAGGACAGTGAACCTTAATTCCCATGACCAAAATATTTTTAGGATTCATACTGTAATGAGCCAGGAAAAAATCTGAGAAGTGGATTTGACAGGTGCAAGCCAATGTCCTTTTTTACACCTTCTTTAAAATCAGACGTTTCCAGCTGAGTTCGTATGGAAAGTTTTTCCACTTGGAGCAGTTAGGAGTTACATAACATTTTGGAAGTCTCCCACTTAGCATCTTTTTCTTAAAGGCTGGGAACACTTTACATACGGTAACCGGGGCAACCAAGAACAGCAGAAGTCGGAGGTGGTTCTAAGTACAAAAGTAATTCTAAGGTCCAAAGTTAAATCGCGGAACAACGCAACGCGCATTTTAGTAAACAGCAGCCCTACTGCTGTCAAAATTTTAAAATTTTGGTCGGTTCTTGAACGTTTCCAACTCTTGTTTTTTTTTTTTTTTTTTTTTTCAAAATTCTTTCTTTCGGAAGAAAGAGTACTGGAGAAAATGAGAAGCCCAAAGCAAACGAGCGGCGGGAAAGCCTCCCACAAGACTGGCGAGCTTTGCTCAGTAAGCATAAATAAACTGCTACTTCGAATCGCAACCACCTCAGCCCGGAGTCCACCGGGCGCTCCCCAATCTACCGCGCCGATTACGCGAGGCACACGTGAGCTCCTCGCGACGAAGCTACGTAGCGGCTCTCGGAACGGGGAGGGGGCAAACTCAACCCGCGAAACCCTTAAGGAAAGACCCCGGCTTCGGCGCGGCCTAGTTGCCAAGGAGGCCCGCGAGAGGTTCTAGCCACGGTCTTGGCCAGGTTAACTCTGTGCTCCAGGCTAGGTCACAGCCCGAAGAGTCCGGGCAGAAAAAGGGAAAAGATGTGTACTCCAGACCCTTCCGTATCGAGGACCCAAATCAACAACCCACCTGGTGAGCGCCATCTTCTTCCGCTTCTTCCTGCGCAGGCCACAGCGTCGCGGGGCGAGTCTTGCCCGGGAACAAGGAACCCAATGAAAAAATGCTTATTGCGCAGGCGTCCTGACCGAACAGCTTTCTGGGTCTTGTAGTTCTTTGTGTGGGAATTGCGGCAGTCAGTCTGTTGAAAGTGGGGTTAACTAAGCCACCAACAACTCCCTTAACATAGGAAATTCCTCACATCTGTAGATTTTACAGGCGAGAGGGTCTCTGAGTTTAACATATAAGTAGTGATAATACAAGATAAAGCCTTAATTTGGGAAGCTAATACTATTATCTAACTCCACTTTAAGGCTGCAACACCTAGTACTGCTTAAGTATAATGAATAGTCTGGTTGATCCCCTTCTATAAGCCAGCCTCCGTGCTTATAGTTAAAAGTGCTGCCAACAGTCATCTACTTTAAATTCTGCTTCATGAATGAATTATTTAAAAAATTAAGTGTGGGGTGGGGCACATAGAGAAGATGCTAGACATTTGTATCAAGGAGCTTAGATTTAATCCAGCAGATGAGTTGGAGCCGAAGTGGAACTGAGACATGTTAGAAAGACAATTCTTTCTTCCTGAGATAGGGTTTTTCTGTGTATCCGTGGCTGTCCTGGAACTCTTTCTATAGACCAGGCTGGCCTAGATCAGATAGATACTGGCTTGCTTCTACCTCCCAAGTACTATGATCAAAGGTGTTTGCCACTGTATGCAGCTCAAGAAAGACAATTCTTAGTCTGGCAGTGGTGGCATATACCTTTAATCCCAGAGGCAGATCACTGTGAGTTCAAGACAGTTTGGTCTACAAAGTTACTTCTAGGATGGTCAAGACTATACAGAGAAACTCTGTCTCAAAAGCAAACTGTCTTAGTTAGGGTTTCCATTACTGTGAAGAGACACCATGACCAAGTAAACTTTTATAAAGGAAAATATTTAGTTGCAGCTGGCTTACATTTCAGGGGTTCACTTCCTTATCATAGCAAATAGCAGCATCCAGGAAGGCATGGTGATGGAGGAGCAGAAAGTTCTGTACCCCAATTTGAAGGCAGCAAGGAGAGACTACTGGGTCTCTCACCCTGGGCAGAGCTTGAGTATCATATGTAGATTTCCTCAAAGCCCTACATCCACAGTGACACACCTCTTCCAACAAGGTCACACTTCCGGATAGTACCACTCACTCCCTGTGCCAAGCATAGTCACATCACCACACCAACAAAACAAAGAAAAGGACAGTTCTTGAGGCAGACTTGGTTTCTATGGTAATGAGAGACAAAAGAAACTGCTGAGGACAATGTTAAAATAATTAATGTGGGAAAGCAGAAACACATTGTAGTGGCTGTTCCTGGTTGTCAACTTGATTATATCTGGAATGAACCACAACCCAGAATTGGGAGGCTCACCTTTGATCCTGATCTTGAGGCATAGAGGCTATGAATCTTAGGCGAGGAGGTCTCTGAGCTTAAGGTTGTCTGGGACAAATCAAGTCCCAGATCCAGGTGTGATGGTACACACCTTTAATTTGGGACACATCTTCCATTCGAGACCTACATAAGGACATTGGAAGAAGGAAGGTTTGTTCTTTCCCTGCTTGCCTTGTGGGACTGAGCATCTGCTAGATCCTTGGACTTCCATTCACTGCTGCTGATCATTGTTGGAGAGCTGGACAACAGACTGTAAATCACCAACAAATACCTAACTATATACAGACTACCATAAGTTCTGTGACCAGATAACCCCGACTAATACAAACATAGACCAAAACCTGGGATGTAGGATTGAGAGAAAGAAATGGATAAATGTTCTTATAGTCATTTGCGTCACTTTCCACAGAGGCAAATCATTTGGGATGCTTGTACCGTGATGGATCCTCATTGTGCTATGGTTATATAGAAAACAGCAATTTTACTACAACACAATTAAAGTAGATCTGTAAAATGGATTTGGTGACACAGTGGGTAAGGGCTCTTGGTGCCCTGCTTGACTACCTGAGTACAGTCTCAGATAGATAGATGGAGAAAACAGACTCTCTCAGGTGGTCCTCTGACCTTCACACAGGTCAGTTGTAGCAGTTTTACACACACACACACACACACACAGACACACACACACACACACACACACACACTCACACACTACATGTAACAAAACTTATTTTATAATTTCATTTTATGTATAAAGGTGTTTTGCCTGCCTGTATGTCTGTAACTACATGCATGATGCCTGGTGCTCAAGGAGGTTAGAAGAGACCATTGGACCCCCTGGGTACTCAAGTAGCAGATGTTTCTTAGCCACCATGTAGGTGTTAGAATTAAACCTAGGTCCTCTGGGAGAGTAGTCAGTGCTCTTAACTGGTCTCTTTAACCAAATAACATTTATGTTTAAATGACTTAGCACAGGCAGTGCTTTTCTTTAGTTATGTGGGTGTGGGTTTGGTTCACTTGTGCTGGATTTCATGAGCTTCCCTATCTTACCTGGTTCTGGATTTTGGTAAGTTACCTAAGTTGTCTGTGTTTCAGCCCCAATCCCCCACACCTGGCAATTTACAAAAAAAAAAAAAAAAAAAAAAAAAAAGACCTAACATCTATCTTAGGTTTACCCCCTGGAAACTTGAAGTTGTGAGGAATTTAAAGTGAGCTGACCAGGGCTGAACAGGAGCTTCCTCAGTGCAGTGTTAACTGCTCAAGCAGGAAGACTTGAGTTCAACGTAATTAAAAAAAGAAAGATGGATGTAATATAAGCAAACCCCACTAACATAGCTTCATATACATAGTGAACTTTAATCGGATCATTAGCATTGGTTCTTGGAACAAGCAGAGTTCAACAGAGGAACCCAGAACAACAAAAACTACATGTGCAATGCATCTTGTGTTAGACAGTGTTGCAGGTTTTGGCAGGTGGAGGTCTCAATGATCCACAGGCAGGTAAAGCCTGAGTTCTCTGTGTTCAGAAGCAGCTGATAACAACCTTGATATAGCCTAAGCCTTGGAAGAGTTGACTGAAGTCTAGAGTCAACACACGTGTTGTAGTCTAGTAGTTGAGATCAGTAGTGCTGATAACGTCATAGAACAAAGGGCCATGTTCCAGTCCAGCAAGCAGCAGAACTTTGGCTGCTTCAGCCATGTGTCTCTGGCTTTATAGTCAAGAGGAGATGGAGACAACTGGGACAATTGATGGGTAACTGGAGCTAAGAAATTAGCAGTGATTGTTCTTTGCTCTCATCCCTTCTCCACTTCCTCTCACTACCCTCCCGCTCCCATAATCCTCTTTCTGCTCTCATGTCTCTCTATGCATACATATCGTGTGTAGTTTAAATTACACATGCAATTGCACATATGCAAGAAAACCTGAGATTTGATTCCTATGTTAGGAAAGAAGAGGTAAGATTATCTTTATATGTAGACCACATGTGGTTTGTTTTTTTTAATTTTTTTAAAACTAATATCCACATATTAGTGAGTACATACAGTCCGTGTCCTTTTGGGTCTGTTACCTCACTCAGGATGATATTTTCTAGATCAATCCATTTGTCTGCAAAACTCAGGATGTCCTTATTCTTAATGGTTGAGTAGTATTTCATTGTGTAAAGGAACTCCAATTTCTGTGTCCATTTTTCTATTGTGGGACATCTGGGTTGTTTCCAGCTTCTGGCTATCACAAATAAGACCTCTATGAGCATAGTGGAGCTCGTGCCCCTGTGGCATGGTAGGGCATTTTTTGGGTATATTCCCAAGAGTTTTCTTGCTGGGTCTTTAGGTAGTACTATGTTCAAATATCTGAGGAACCTCCAAATTGATTTCCAGAGTGGTTGTACCAGTCTGTATCCTCGCCAACATGTGTTATCACTTGAGGTTTTGATCTTAGCTATTCTGATTGGCATAAGGTGGAATCTCAGGGTGTTTTGACTTGCTTATCTGATAACTAAGGACTTTAAACATTTCTTTAGTTGCTTCTCAGGCATTTGAGGTTCCTCTGTTGTGATTAAGTTTTTTTTTTTTTTTTTTTTTTTTTTTTTTTTTTTTTTTGATTAAGTTGTTTGGTTTTTTTGGTGGTTAGCTTCTTAAGTTCTTTATATATTTTAAATATTAGTCCTCTATATCATGTGGGGTTAGTGAAGATTTTTTTCACAGTCTGTAGGTTGCCAATTTGTTCTATTGGCTGTCTTTTGCCTTACAGAAGCTTTCTAGTTTCATGAGGTCCCATTTATCAATTCTTGATCTTAGAGTGTGAGCCATTGGAGTTTTGTTAAGGAAAATTTCCCCTGTGTCAATGAGTTCAAGGCTCTTTCTCACTTTCTATTCTATTATATTGAGTGTATCTGGTTTTATGTTGAGGTCCTTGATCCAGTTGGATTTGAGCTTTGTGTAAGGTGACAAAATATGGGTCTATTTTCATTTTTTTTACATACAGTCAGTTAGACCAACACCACTTATTAAAGATGCTTTCTTTTTCCATTTTTTTACATTTTTCCATATACTTTTGCATTCTATTCCATTGATTAACTTGTTTGTCTCTGTACCAATACAATGCAGTTTTTATCACTATTGCTCTATAGTAGAGCTTGCGGTCAGGGATGGTGATTCCCCCAGCTGTTCTTTTCTTGTTAAGAATTGTTTTCGCTATTCTGGTTTTTTTGTTTTTATTTTTTGCCTTTCCAGGTGAATTTGAGAATTGCTTTTTCCATGTCTTTGAAGAATTGTTTTTGGATTTTGATGGGGATTGCATTGAATCTGTAGATTGCCTTTGGTAGGATGGCCATTTTTACTATTAATTCTGGCAATCCATGAGCATGGGAGATCTCTCCACTTTCTGAGATCTTTTTTGGTTTCTTTCTTGAGAGACTTGAAGTTATTGTCATACAGATCTTTTACTTGTTTTGTTAGAGTTACCCAAAGATATTTTATATTATTTGTGGTTATTGTGAAGGGAGTTCTTTCCCTAATTTCTTTCTCAGCCTGTTTATAATTTGTATAAAGGAAGGTTACTGATTTGAGTTAATTTTATATCTGGTCATTTTGCTGAAGTTGTTTATCATCTGGAGAAGTTCTCTGGTAGAATTTTTGGGGTCACTTATGTATACTATCATATCATCTGCAAATAGTGATACCTTTATTTCTTCTTTACCAGTTTGTATCCCTTGATCTCTTTTTGTTGTCCTATTGTTCTAGCTAGCACTTCAAGTACTATATTGAATAGATATTGAGAGAGTGGGCATCCTTGTTTTTTCCCTGATTTTAGTGGGATTGATTCAATTAGCTCTCCATTTAATTTGATATTGGCTGTTGGTTTGCAGTGAATTGCTTTTATTATGTTTAGGCATAGGCCTTGAATTCCTGATCACTCCTATACTTTTAACATGAAATGGTGTTGTATTTTGTTAAATGCTTTTTCTGTATCTAAGGAAATGATCATGTGATTTTTTTCTTTTAGTTTGTTTATATAGTGGATTACGTTAATGGATTTTTGTATACTGAACCACTCTTGCATTCCTGGGATGAAGCCTATTTGATCATGTTGAATGATAGTTTTGATATGTTCTTGGATTTAGTTTGCAATAATTTTATTTAGTATTTTTGCATCAATATTCATAAGTGAGATTGTTTTGAAGTTCTCCTTTTTGCTTGGATCCTTGTGTAGTTTATGTATCAGTGTAATTGTGGTTTCATAGAATGAAACTTTATGGAATAGTTTGAGGAATATTGGTAACAGGTGTTCTTTGAAGTTCTGGTAGAATTCTGAACTAACTCCATCTGGCCCTGGGTATTTTTTGGTTGGGAGGTTTTTAATGACTTCTTCCTTCCTTATGGGATATGGGCCTGTTTAGATAGTTTACCTGCTCTTGGTTTAACTTTGGTATGTGGTATCTGTCTAGAAAACCACCCATTTCATCTAGATTTTCCAGTTTTGTATTAGGATCTGATGAGTTTTTGAATTTCTTTAGTTTCTGTTGTTATGTCTTTCTTTTCATTTCTGATTTTGTGAATTTATATACTGCTTATTAGTTTGGCAAGGGGTTTATCTATCTTGTTGATTCTCTCAAAGAACCAACTTTTAGTTTTGTTGATTCTTTGTATTGTTTTTTTTGTTTGTATTTGGTTGATTTCAGCCCTGAGTTTGACTATTTCCTGCCTTCTACTCCTCTTGGGTGAATTTTCTTTTTTCCTTTTCTTTTCGTTTCTTTCTTTCTTTCTTTCTTTTTTCTTTTTTCTTTTTTGTTCTAGAGCTCTCAGATGTGCTGTTAAGTTGCTAGTGTAAGATCTCTCCAGTTTCTTTACCAGGGCACTTAGTTCTATGAATTTTCCTCTTAGCACTACTTTCATAGTGTCCCATAACTTTTGGTATGATGTGTCAACATTTTCATTAAATTCCAGGAAGTCTTTAATTTCTTTCTTTATTTCTTCCCTGACTGAATTATCATTGAGTAGAGAGTTGTTCAGTTTCCACATGTATGTGAGCTTTCTATTTTTGCTATTATTGAAAACCAGCCTCAGGCCATGGAGATCTGATGGGGTGCATAGGATTATTTCAATCTTCTTGTATTGGTTGAGCATTGTTTTGTGACTAATTATATGATTGATTTTGGAGAAGGTACCATGAGGTGCTGAGAAAAAAGTGTATTCTTTTGTTTTAGAGTGAAATGTTCTGTAGATATCTGTTTAATTCATTTGGCTCCTAAGTTCTATTAGTTCTGTGAGTTTCACTGTGTCTCTGTTTAGTTTCTGTTTCAATGATCTGTCAATTGGTGAGAGTGGGGTGTTGAAATTTCCCACTATTATTATGTGGTGTTCAATGTGTGTTTTAAGCTTTAATAAAGTTTCTTTTATGAATGTGGGTGCCTTGCATTTGGGGCATAGATGTTCAGAATTGAGACTTTCTCTTGGCTGATTTTCCCTTTGAATATGAAGTGTTTTTTGTCATGCTTGATAACTGTTGGTTGAAAGTCTATTTTATTGGATATTAGGATGGCAACTCCAGCTTGTTTCTTGGAACCATTTTCTTGGAAGAACTTTTACTGTCTTTGTCATTGAGGTGTGTTTCTTGATGCAGCAAAATTGCTGGAACTTGTTTGTGTATCAAGTCTGTTAGCTCATGTCCTTTTATATGTGAGTTGAGTTCATTACTATTGAGAGATATTAAAGACAGATGACTGTTGATTTCTGTTACACGTAGGTGACTTTATGTGTTTGTGGTTTTCTCCCCTTGGTTTTGTTGCGTGATGCTCAATATTTTGTTTTTTCTTTGGTGTAGGTATTTTCCTTGTGTTGGAGTTTTTCTCCTAGGATTCTCCAGGGCTGAATTGGTAGATAGATACTGTTTAAATTTTTGTTTTTTCCTGGAATATTTTGATTTTTCCATTTATGTTGATTGAGAGTTTTGTTGGGTATAGTAGCTTTGGCTGGTATTTATGTTCTCTTAGAGTTTGCATGATCTCTGTCCAAGGAATTTCTGGCTTTTATAGTCTCTGTTGAGAAATCTGATGTAATAATACCTTTGTATGTTACTTGGCCCTTTTCCCTTGAAGCTTTTAATATTCTTTCTTTGTTCTGTGCTTTTAGTGTTTTGATTATTACGCGACAAGAGTATTTTCTTTTCTGGTCCCATTTGTTTGGTGTTCTATAGGCTTCTTGTACCTTTATGGCCATCTCTTTCTTTATTCTGGGAAAGTTTTCATCTATGATTTTGTTGAAGACTTTTTCAGGACCTTTGAGCTTGGAATCTTTGTTCTCCTCTATTCCAATTATTCTTAGATTTTGTCTTTTCATTGTGTCCTGAATTTCCTGTATGTTTTGGGTTAGGATTTTTTTTTTTTAATGTTTGAATTTTCTTTGACAGTTGTGTCACTATCTTCTATGATATATTCTATACCGGAAATGCTCTTCTATTTCTTGTATTTGCTGTTGATACTTATATCTATAATTCCTGACCCCTTTCCTAGGTTTTTCCAATTCCAGGTTTGCCACCATTTGTGTGTGTGTGTGTGTGTTTATTGTTTCTACTTCCACTTTTTAGTCTTGGACTGCTTCCTGCAATTCATTCTTGGTAGGCCTGTGGCCCTGGCTGTAACAGATCTCCTGTGTGGGCCTTCCAACTTGAGGATCTTCAGAGGGGCAGAGAGCTGCTGCTTTGTTGCCCTGGCTACAGTAAATCTCCTGGAGGGCTTCAGATTGTTAGGTCTTCAGAGGAGCAGTCAAACTGTTGTCCTGTGCGAGGCTGTTCTCCAGGGGGCCCTATGGACTGTGGTTTCTGTTTCACTGTTTGCAGCTGAACTCCAGGGAGGCTTTCAGTCTTTTGGGTCAGTTGCCTTGCATGCCATCGAGACCCTGCATGGTCCTCAGACTGTGGTGTTGGTTGTCCAGTTTCCTTGTGTACAGAGGCACTCCTAGGATGCCTTCAAACTGTGGTGTCCTGAGTGCAGTGGATCTCCTGGGATGTCTCTGGTTGTGTTGTCAGATGCCCTGGATGTAGCAGATCTCCTAGGATGCCTCAGGATATGGTATCAAATGCTAAGTGCAGAGGTTCTTATGGTATGCCTCAGGATATAACCTCTTCTGGGGATCAGACTAGCTAGCTGTCTGTCCCAGCAAAAATGACCAGGCAGACGGGGAGTGATATTTGGTGGGTGGGGGCTTTGGGGTGTGATGGGTCCCCAAGTCCATTGGGCTCCCAGTGGCAGCTGTGGGACTTTGGGAGGGTTCTTACCAAATGCTCTGAGTACAGTGACTCTTCTCCTACCAAAAAGAAATTAAATTGACAAGCAGTGGGGCTGCTGTTTACTAAATGCACACTGCTTTAATTTTTTTCTTTTTGTTAGAGCTTTTGAACAACAGCAACAGAAATGAAACTAGAACCAGCAGATGATTGCTTACTTTTATGAAACTGTCCTTGGTTATTGCTGACTAAAGGTTACAAGTAGCAAACATCTGAGTCTTCTTCTGGACTACGAGGGGAACGGTAGAATTAAAAATGAATGCACACAAGAAAAATTCCAGGGGTCTAGTGTGTCTTGTTTGCTTATCTTATCAATAGTGAAAATGAAGTCTCCAAATGGCCAGGCTTGGAAACTACAAACTTTCAGGTAGTTTTCACTTGTTTTTAAATGTCCTTTATAAAAACTAGCAAACATGAGCTGGAGAACAGTGGTTCAAAGCATTGGCTGTTCTTGCAGAGGACCTGGTTCAGTTCCCAGCACCCACATGGCAGTTCACAACCATCTATGATTGCAATTTAGGAATCTGGCACCCTCTTTACAGCCTGGTGATTTTTTCCCCATAATGTAGATATACAGTAGGTGCTAGTTTTAGACCTGCAAAGCTGAGGTGCACTTTCCAGGTGGGATATAGAGAGGATAAGAAGAGATGTCACTAAGCACTTATGTGCACATCTTGTGTGTAATTCAGTTTCTGTTGGCTTTTCTGGTCTGTACCTTGTGTCCTGCCTAAATGTATAAAATCTGATTTTATATCAGAACTTTATGCAAAGAACAGAAAGTCTGCTCACTTTGTACTGTAGTAGAATATAAATACCTACCGAAAAGCTTAAACTAATTACACCTTTAGTTTTTATCTGTTTTCTTTAGTTACACACAATCTCAGCAAGGAGTAGCATTCAATTCTGGAGAGAAACAGGTGATAGTAGAAATATTAAAAGACCCAACAGAGCCTCTGAAATCAAAAATTAATAAAACTCCTTGAACCACCATCTCCTTCTGCACCTATAATAAACTCTCCTCCATAGACTATAATCTAGCAGCAGGAGTGGAAAATTGCTCCTTGTACTTCCAAGTAGAAGAACTGAAAGGTGATTACTTGTCACACTGTATGGGGTACAAGTCTGTTAAGACTGTCCTTGGAGATAGCTCAGAAAGGAGTTGCAGCCTGGGGACATTCCTTGAAGCCTTAGCTCCTAAGTTAGTTTAACATTCCCAATAAGAAATTACAACTGCAGAGGGCAGAGCTCAGTGAAAATGCACACATTCAGCACTTTCTGGTATACCCCCCAAAGAAGTGGAGAGACAGCTCCATGGGCCATTTTAAATTACAATAGGCTAGAGAGATGGCTCAGTGGTTAAGAGAAATGACTGCTCTTCCAGAGGTCCTGGGATAAATTTCCAGCAACCACATGGAGGCTCACAACCATTTGTAATGGGCATCTGATGCCTTCTTATGGTGTGTCTGAAAACAGCTATAGTGTACTCATACATAAGAAATATATAAATCTTTAAAAAAATAAAGAAATGTTGCTATACCAGGCACTTGACTACCATGTAAATCTCTCTAGTATATTATAGCTGTCAGAAACACATAGATGAGAGAGAGAGAGAGAGAGAGAGAGAGAGAGAGAGAGAGAGAGAGAGAGAGAAAGAAAGAGAGAGGGAAGGAGGGAGGGAGGGAGAGAGAGGGAGAGGGAGAGGGAGAGGGAGGAGATACTCTATTGGTTGAAGATGTAATTCTTCATGAAGGTCAAACTTCTAGGTTAGAGATATTTCCAGAAATAATTGAACCAACCTCTGCTCACATGAGAAAGGACAGCAGTGAGTGTTCATGGGTAAGGAGGTGGTTAGCTGGATTCACTGCTTTAGTTATTTCTGGCTATTCTGCTGTGTAGCATTGCTGTTCACGGTGTTGTCAGGAGTGGCGTTGCATGCTTGTGACTCCTGCACACATGAAACGAAGCAGGAGGATAACAGATTGAAGGCCACTCTGGACTGAATAGCAAGATCCTAAAATTATAAGCCCTAAAAATGAAACCTTTGCGTTGCAGGGCCTGCTGGGACTCCTGAGGCAGAGGCAGGGGGCTCTGTAGGTTTGAGGCCAGTCTGGTCTAACAGTGAGTTTCAGGACAGCCAGGTTGCATAGAGAGACCCAAATACATAGAGACTCAAAAAACAAACAAACAGACAAACAAAAATCCTATGTATCTCAGCTGCTAGAGCTTCCAGAATAGCGAGGATCTGCAAAATATGAGGTACATGTCCTAGTTCCTGTTACTTATAGGCTTGGAGACCTACTCCATGACTCATGTTGATGGGTAAAGGCAGAAATTCCAAATATTTCAGATGGAAATATAGATGACTACAAAAGCCCTGGAGTTAGCCCCAGTGTAGCTGATTCTCAACATAGGAAATGTATCGGAATAGCTAGGGATCTGACCCAAACTTTCCCAACTGCACCAGTGGGCTCATCATGCCAGACCGGTTGGGATTGTGGTGTGCAGAGTCCAGCACTTGGATAAACCACGAATTCCATCATTCCATTCCCAGTGGCTGTTGTGACACTATTAAAGCTGGCCAGCAGCCAGTCACCTTAGTTCTTGAAAGAAAGGCTCTTTGCTTTAAGCTCACAACTTGCTTTAAGCTAGGCTGACTGGGCAGCAAGCTCCAACTAAAACCTAAACATGGTTCTCTTTTCTTTTCATTTGTTAAAAATTCTGTGTGGTGTGGTATAGGTGTGTATGTATTTTGATGTAGATATGTGGATGAACATACCCATTACATGTTTATGTAGAGGTCAGTGGGTGACACTAAGTGTCCTTGCTCAATCCCTATTTGTACTTTTGAGAAAGGGTGTCACTGAGTTGGAAGCTCAGCAGTTGGTTGACTAGGGGAGTTTTAGACAGACACACACTAAGATCTCTACCGGTTTCCCCGGCTGCTGGAGATGACCTCGAAACCAGGATAAAAATGAACAAATACCAATGCAGACAGTTGATGTTTGGTTCTGTTTGTACCTCTTCTCTTTTTCTCCTAGATTTGTTTGCTGATGAGGCATTTTCTGGTTCAGACTGGAGGCAGAGGCGTAGAAGAACCAGTTCAGCTTGAAGATGATCCTCTTGGTTTGGACAAGTTCTCTGAAGAATTAAAATGCTATGGTCGTTGGGAAAAAAACCCCTGAAAGCAGTTTCTCCAAGAACTTCAGCATGAATACATGAAGCAGAGGAAGGAGTAGATAGATTTAGTTTCAAGAGGCCTAACATATGTATCAGAGGACTGTCTGGGTTTGGAATGAGTGAACGCTTGTCAGAATTACATATAAAGGATATAGCAATTAGTTTAATGAAGATTTAAAAAAATATCACATATATTTTAATATATTGAGATATTTTAAGGTGTATAAGATATTTTAAGAAGTATTTTAATAAGCATTATATTTCTATGTTAATAAACATTAAAATTTTAATAAATAAAAATTTAAATAATTTGTCCTTTGAAATCTATTTTGGGAAGAATTCCTTATCAAAGTGTCTTCCATATAATATTGAATTCTGTAGCTTAATAAAAATTTCATCTTATCATTCCGAGGAATGATAGCATCTATGATTTTATAAAACACTTAATAGAATCAGATATCATTTGAATAGAATTTTAAGAACACTCACAAATATGCACTGCTCAAGTTTGAACTGACATGCTCAAAGCATATATAATAAAAACAACTTTAGGGCTGGAGAAACAGCCCAGCAGTTGAAAGCACTGACTGTTCTTCCAGAGGTCCTGATTTAATTCCAGGCAACCATATGGTGGCTGATAATCATTCATAATGGGTTTCGATGACCTCTCTTGGTGTGTCTGAAGATAGCTACAGTATACTCATATAAATAACTCTTAAAAATTGCCTTTTTTTTCAGTTTATAAAATGAATGAAAAATTGAAGAGGCCATAGGTTTTATTATTTAGTTCTAGTTCGAAACACAAAAATAATGCATGAAAGCAGTTGACATGGACAAATATGACAATTAATGAAGTCCTGGTGCCTCCAGTGAAAACATAACAGCAAAGACCAGTCAGAAAGCTCATCTCCATCTCTTTAAGATGTGAGGGAGACTTAGTAACAAACCAACCAACAAGAATTAGACAAAACAAATTAACAATAACAACAAAAGCTCTCCAGGAACACTATTGAGTACATCTTTGTTGGGCATCCCTTCTGGGTATAGGGCCTTCCCTTAAGAGTAGTTTGTGTACAAAGTGAGACTCCCTTGGAGAAAACTAACTTTTCCGTTGTGAGCAGTTATTGGAAATAGTGTCTGGATTAGGGGTGGGGCCTAGTGTGTACTTGCTCTCAGCTAGGACCCGTATCTGGCTTATACCTGTGCAGTCTCCAGGCATGCTACCACAGTCCCTGTGAGTTCATGTGAGCTTCAATTCTATGGTTTTCTTAGTGTCTTCCATCCCCTTTGGCTCTTACATCTTTCTGCCTCCTCTACAGCAGTTTACTGAGCCCTGAAAGGAAAACACTAATGGACACAGCAACATCATTTTAGATCTGAAAGAGGGAGCAATATTTCTAAACTCATCCCGAGGCCAACATTATTCTAATACCAAAACTAGATTATGGCACAGCAGAAAATTAGAAGCGATGTATCTGCAACAAACTGACCTCTGACGGAGTTGAGGAAGATATTCTCTTTAATAAATGGTACTTAGAAAACTGGGTATCCATATTCACAGTAATGAAATGAGCTTGTTCTATTGTTCCTTATAGAAAACACTCAGATAACTTCAAAGATTTAAATGTAAAAAAATATTTAAATGTAGTGCTGCAGAGGTGATTCATCTGTTAAGAGAACTTAAATGTTTTTCGGGAAGAATGGGTTCCATTACCAGCACACACATCTGGTGGTTACTGCACTGCAGTCACGAGGGCATCCCCACCCTCACATACACATACATGTAGTTAAAAATATTCTCTTAGAAGGACTTAAATATAATAGTGGAATATGCTGACAAATTTTATGTCTGTTCAATACAAGCTGTAGTTATCAAAGGGGAAGGAACTTCAATTGAGAACATGCCCCCAAAAGATCTGGCTTTAAGCTAACCTTTAGGCATTTTCTTAAAAAAGTGGTATGGGGTGGGGGCTGGAGAGATGGCTCAGTGGTTAAGAGCACTGACTACTCTTCCAGAGGTCCTGAGTTCAATTTCCAGCAACCACATGGTGGCTCACAACCATCTGTAATGGGATCTGATGCCCTCTTCTGGTGTGTCTGAAGACAGCTATGGTGTACACACACACCACACCCACACACATCTTAGTTAGGGTTTTATTGCTGTGAACAGACACCATGACCAAGGCAAGTCCTATAAATTGGGGCTGGCTTACAGGTTCAGAGGCTCAGTCCATTATCGTCAAGGCAAGAGCATGGCAGCATCCAGGCAGGTAGGTGCAGGAGGAGATGAGAGTTCTACATCTTCATCCAAAGGAAGCCAGGAACAAACTGAGCATCCCCAAGAGTGAAACACTTCCTCCAACAAGACCATACCTTATAATAGTGCTACTCCCTGGGCCAAGCATATGCAAACCATTACTGTGTGTGTGTGTGTGTGTGTGTGTGTGTGTATACACAAACAAATAAAGTGGGAGGCTCCAGGCCTTTTTGGGGTATACCTCATGGGTTCGTAATCCTGGGTTTTGTAGGAAAGCAAGCTGAACAACCCATGAAGAGCAAACCAGTAAGCAGCAGCCTCCATGGACCCTTCATCAGCTCCTGCCTCCAGGTTTCTGCTCTGTGTGAGTTCTTTCCCTGTCTTCCTTCATTAATGAACAGTGATGTGGAAGTGTAAGCCAAATCAACCCTTTCCTCCCCAGCTTGATTATGATTGTGTTGTTTCATCACAGCAATAGTAGTCCTAACAAAGTCACTGAAACCATAAAAGAAAATCAGGAAAGAGAACATGAGGAATAGCCCAGTGATGTTGCTTATGTAGTACTGATTTTTTACTTTTGATAAAATCTTCAGAGACAGGATGTAACTTAGTTGTGGTTGTGGTGCACTTGCTTAGCATCCATAAGGCTGGCATTCTCCAACATAAACTGATAGGATGCCATGCACCTGAATTACCAGCACTTGAGGAACAGAAATGTCAGGGGTATTAGAAGTTCAGGATCATCCATTGCTACATAGAGTGTCCAAAGTCAGCCATGACTACATAAAACCCTGTCTCCAAGCAAACCAACCACAGCCTTGAAAACAGAAAACAAATGGGATTACGTGAAACTAAAGAGCTTCTGCCCAGCACAGGAAACAATGAACAAAGTCAAAAGGCAGCCATATAGGATTTGATCATGTTTTATAAATTACACATCCAAAAATATATAAAACAAGCAAACTAGCAAAAACCTTTTGGTTCACTCCCTGGGTATGCAGAGTTGTTACCTTAGTCTTGTCTTATCTGATGAGAGATTCTAGCCTACCTCTGATTGGGCCAGTAAAAGAGTTTCTAGATTGGATCCCTGCCTGTGAGTGTGGAGATGGGGCAGGGGTGAGGTTGGTTCCTGTCTGCCCCTCTGTAAGTTCTGTAAGACATTGGGAGTCATAGATGGAAGCATCACCAACAGAATACAAGAGATGGAGGAGAGAATATAAGGAGTAGAAGATAACATAGAAATCATTGACACAACAGTCAGAGAAAATGCAAAAATTAAAAAGATTCTAAGAGAAAATGTCCAAGAAATTCAGGACACAATAAGAATACCAAACCTAAGGATAGTAAGTGTAGAAGAGAGCAAAGAGTCTCAACTGAAAGACCCAGTAAATATCTTCCACAAAATCATAGAAGAAAACTTCCTTAACCAAAATAAATAAATAAATAAATAAATAAATAAATAAATAAATAAATTTAAAAAATGACCATGAACATACAGGAAGCCTACAGAACCCCAAATAGAATGGACCAGAAAAGAAATTCTTCCCAACACATAATAGTCAAAACAACAAATGCTCAAAACAAACAAACAAAAAAGAATACTAAAAGTAGTAAAATAACATGTAAAGGCAGACAAACCAGAATTATGCCAGAGTTTTCTACAGAGACCATGAAAGCTAGAAGATCCTGGACTGACATCATACAGACCCTAACGGAACACAAGTTCCACCCTAGGTTACTATATCCAGCAAAACTCTCAATCACCATAGATGGAGAAGCCAAGAAATTCCAGGACAAAACCACAAATGTACAATATCTATCTACAAATCTAGCCCTACAAAAGATAATGCATGGAAAACTCTACAACAAAGAGGAAGACCTCATCCTAGGAAAATCAAGAAACTAATCCTCTTGCAACAAACACCAAAGAAGAAAAGCACACAAACATACCTCTACCTCCAACAACAAAAATAACAGGAAACAGCAATCACTATTCCTTAATATCCCTTAACATCAATGGACTCAATTCTCAAAAAAAAAAAAAAAAAAAAAAAAAAAAAAAAAAAAAAAAAAAAAAGACATAGACCATCACACTGGATACATAAACAGGACCCAGCATTTTGCTGCATACAGGAAACTCATCTCAGCAACAAAGACAGAACTACCTCAGAGTAAAATGTTGGGAAAAAACTTCCCAAGCAAATGGTCCCAAGAAACAAGCTGGAGTCGCCATCCTAATATCAAATAAAATAGATTTTCAATGAAAAGTCATAAAAAAAGATAAGGAAAAACACTTTTTACTCATCTAAGGAAGAATCTATCAAGAAGAACTCTCAATCCTGAACATCTATGCTCCAAATACAAGGGTATGCACATTCATAAAAGAAACTCTACTAAAGCTCAAAGCATATATTATACCACACACAGTAATAGTAGGAGACTTCAACAACCCACTCTCATCAATGGACAGATCACAGATGCAGAAACTGAACAGAGACACAGTGAAACTAACAGAAATTATATACCAAATGGATTTAACAGACATCTATAAAATATTTCATCTTAAAACAAAAGAATATACTTTCTTAGCACCTCATGGCACCTTCTCCAAAATTGACCATATAGTTGGTCACAAAACAGGCCTCAATAGATACATGAACATCGAAATAATCCTATGCATTCTATCAGATCACCATGGACTAAGGCTGGTTTTTATTAATATTAATATTATTATTATTAATAATAAAAACAATAACAAAAGCCCACATACACATGGAAGCTGAACAATGCTTTACTCAATGATAGCTTGCTCAAGGAAGAAATACACAAAGAAATCAAAGACTTTTTAGAATTTAATAAAAATGAAGGCACAACTTACCCAAACTTATGGTATACAATGAAAGCAGTGCTAAGAGAAAAACTCATAGCTCTGAGTGCCTACAAAAACAAACAAACAAACAAACAAAAAACTGGAGAGAACATACACTAACAATATGACAGTATACCTGAAAGCTCTAGAACAAAAAGAAGCAGATATACCCAAGAGGAGTAGATGGTAAGAAATAATCTAACTCAGAGCTGAAATCAACCAAATAGAAACAAAAAGAACCATTCAAAGAACCAACAAAAGAGTTGGTTCTTTGAGAAAATCAACAACATTGATAAACCCTTAGCCAGACTAACCAGAAGATGCAAAGAAAGTATCCAAATTGACAAAGTCAGAAATGAAAGGAGAGATATAACAACAGAAATGAAGGAAATTCAGGAAATAAGCAGATTCTACTACAAAAGCCTATAATCAAGAAATAGGAAATCTAGAGGAAATGGACAATTTTCTAGACAGGTACCAGGTACCAAATTTAAATCAGGATCAGATAAACAATCTAAACATCCCCATAACCCTCAAAGAAATAAAACTAGTCATCAAAAACCTCCAACCAAAAAGAAGCCCAGGACCTGATGGGTTTAGTGCAGAACTCTATCAGACCTTCATAGAAGACCTAACACCAATACTCTCCAAATTATTGTACAAAAGAGAAACAGAGGGAATATTACCCAACTCATTTATTGAAGCCACAATTATGCTCATTCCTTTTTTTGTGCTTGTAAATTTAGTTAATCAATAATTTATTATTAGCACATGTTAATTGTGCAAATTAGTGATACAATGCTTGCAATATTACAGTGATTGATGATGATTCTGTCTGGTCATCTGTCAATTACGCTCATTCCTAAACCACACAAAGACCCTACAAAGAAACTTTAGACCGACTTCCCTCATGAACATTGTTGCAAAAATACTCAATAAAATTCTTGCAAATCGAATCCAAGAACATTTCAAAATGTACATTAACCATGGTCAAGTAGGCTTCATCCCAGGGATGCAAGGATGGTTCAATATATAGAAATCCATTAATGTCATCCATTATATAAACAAACTCAGAGGAAAAAAATATCATGATTATTTCTCTAGATGCTGAGAAAGCATTTGACAAAATTCAACACCCCTTCACATTTAAAGTCTTGGAAAGTTAAGGAATTCAAGGCTTATACTTAAACATAGTAAGAGATATATAGCAAACTAGTAGCCAACATCAAAGTAAATGGTGAGAAACTTACTTACATCAAAGTAAATAGTGAGAAGCAATCCCACTAAAATCAGGGACTAGACAAAGCTGTCTACTCTCTCACTAACTATTCAATATAGTACTGGAAGTACTAGGCAGAGCAATAAGACAATAAAGAGTTCAAAGGGATACAAATTGTAAAGGAAGAAATCAAAATATCACTATTTGCAGATGCTATGATAGTATACTTAAGTGACCCCAAAAATTTCAACGGAGAACTTTTACAGCTAATGAA
Source organism: Micromys minutus (assembly GCF_963924665.1). Classification (NCBI taxonomy): domain Eukaryota; kingdom Metazoa; phylum Chordata; class Mammalia; order Rodentia; family Muridae; genus Micromys; species Micromys minutus. Next base: position 231,416,300 of record NC_137969.1, read on the forward strand.
CAACTTTAGCAAAGTGGTTGGATATAAAATTAACTCAAATCATTAGCCTTCCTCTATGCAAAGTACAAACAGGCTGAAAAAGAAATTAGAGAATCGACACCCTTTACAATAGTCACAATGAATTAAAAATGCCTTGGTGTAAGCCTAACCAAGCAAGTGAAAGATCTGTATGACAAGAACTTCAAGTCTCTGAAGAAGGAAATTGAAGAAGACCTCAGAAGATGGAAAGATCTCCCATGCTTATGGATTGGAAGGATCAACCTTGTAAAATTGGCCATCTTGCCTATGTCAATCTAGAAATTCAATGTAACCCCCATCAAAATTCCAACTCAATTCTTCATAGAGTTGTAAAGAGCAATTTGCAAATTCATTTATAATAATAACAAAAGCCCAGATAGCAAAAACCATTCTCGACAATAAAAAAAAATGTCCGGGAAAATCATCATTTCTTACCGCACTGTATTACAGATCAATTGTAATAAAAACTGACTGGTATTGGTACAGAGACAGGCAGGTAGATCAATGGGATGGAATTGAAGATCCAGAAATGAACTTGTACACCTATGGTCACTTGATCTTTGACAAAGGAGCTAAAAACATTTGATGGAACAAGGACAGCCTCTTCAACAAATGGTGTTGGTTCAACTGGCAGTCAGCATGTGTAAGATTGTAAATCCATCCATTCTTACCTCCTTGTAGGATGCTGAAGTCCAAGTGGATCAAAGACCTCCACATAAAACAAGGTACACTGAAACTAATAGAACAGAAAGTGGGAAAAAGGTTAGAACACATAGGCATAGGGGAAATTTCCTGGACAGAACACCAATGGCTTATGCTCTAAGATCAAGAATACACAAATGGGACTTCATGAAATTGCACAGCTTCTACAAGGTCAAGGACACTGTCAGAAGGACAAAATGGCAATCAACAGATTGGGAAAAGATCTTTACCAATCCTACATCTGATAAAGAGCTAGTATCCAATATATACAAAAAACTAAAGAAGGTAGACTCTAGAGAATCAAATAATCCTATTAAAAATGAGGTACACAGCTAAACAAAGACTTCTCAATAGAGGAATATCGAATGGCTGAGAAGCACCTAAAGAAATGCTCAACATTCCTAGTCATCAGGGAATTTCAAATCAAAACAACCCTAAGATTCCACCTCACACCAGTCAGAATGGCTAAGGTCAAAAACTCAGGTGACAACAGATGCTGGCGAGGATGTGGAGAAAAAGGAACACTCCTCCATTGTTGGTGGGGTTGTAAACTGGGACAACCACTGTGTAAATCAATCTGGCAGTTCCTCAGAAAATTAGACATACTACTACCTGAGGACCCAGCTATCTCACTCCTGGGATATACATATACCCAAATGTAGCTCCAACATCTAACAAGGACACATGTTCAACCATGTTCATAGCAGCCTTATTTATAATAGCCAGAAGCTGGAAAGAACCCTTCAACAGCAGAATAGATACAGAAATTGTGGTACATATACACAATGGAGTACTACTCAGCTATTAAAAATGAGTTCATGAAATTCCTAGGCAAATGGATGGAACTTGAAGCTATCATCCTGAATGAGGTAACCCAGTCACAAAAGACCACACTCATGGTATGTACGCACTTATAAGTGGATACTAACCCAAAAAGCTCAGAATACACAAGAAGCCATCCACAGAATTTATGAAGTTCAAAAAGAAGGAAGGCCAGAATGTGGATGCCTCAGTCCTTCTTAGAAGGAAGAACAAAACACTCATGGGAGGAAATACAAGGTCAAATAAAGGAGCAGGGATTGAAAAAAAGAGACTGCCTCACCTGGAGAACCATCCCACATGCATCTACCAAAACCAAGCACTATTACTGATACAAAAACCAGATATGGATGTCTCCTCGAAGATTCCGCCAGAGTTATATAGATACAGAGGAGAATGCTTGCAGCTAACCATCTGACTGAACACAGGGACCCCAATGAAAGAGGTAGAGAAAGGACTGAGGAGTTGAAAGGGTTTTTATGAAGAACTGGGTTGGAATTTTGATGGGGATTGCATTGAATCTGTAGATTGCTTTTGGTAAGATGGCCATTTTTACAATGTTGATCCTTCCAATCCATGAGCATGGGAGATCTTTCCATTTTCTCAGATCTTCCTTGATTTCCTTCTTTAGAGATTTGAAGTTCTTGTCATACAGGTCCTTCACTTGCTTAGCGTGAGGTTTCAAGTTGTCGGTGCCTTGATGGTTAACCCAGATCTAGAGGTGAAGGCCACATTTCAGAAAGTACTCGGGGGAGAGCCCGCTAGGAGCTTTGAAGGCATTCTTTTTGTAATAAAGAAGTAAATCATATCAATTGTCAACATGGGATGAAGATCAATATTCTATACCAAGAGTGGGAAGGTTATGAACCCCACAGACCAAGCCAGAAAGGAAGCCCAGAGAAGGGAATTGAAAAAGAACAAAAGAGAGCGGCTGATGGTCCAAGCTGCGGTTTTGAAGATGACAGATCCAAAACATTATCTAGTACATGGAGAAATTGGATGAAATGGAGTTTAACCCAACGCAACAGCCACAGCTGAATGAGAAAGTCCTGAAAGACAAGCGAAAAAAGCTGCGGGACACCTTTGAGAGAATTCTAAGACTCTATGAAAAAGAAAACCCAGATATTTACCAAAAATTGAGAAAGCTACAAGTAGAAAATAAACAGAAGAGAGCTCAACTGATCCAGGACTTTGATGCCGTCAAGAATGCTCAGCATGTGGACGTAGAGAGCATTCCTTTGCCAGACATGCCCCATGCTTCTTCCAACATCTGGATCCAGAACATTCCTCTTCCTGGTGCCCTGCCACCCTCCAGCCTGAAGAAAACCTCAGCATATGGGCCTGCAACTGGAGCAGTTTCTATTCTTTCTCTCCTGGGACACGGTGTTCCACATTTGCCTCTTGGCAGAAAACCATCGGCCCTCCACCTGGCCCACCTCCTCAAGTGGGCTCGGCTGTAGGTCTTCCCCCTCGGAGGCCACATGAAGACATGCTATCTAGTCCAGAACTTGCTCAGCGGGGTCATGATGACAAGTCCAGCACCAGTGAAGACGAGGACAATCCTAAGGACAGGGATCACGATAAGCATGATGGCAGCACTGAGGACAATGACACTGACAGACCCAATGCAGAGGGTGACATGAATGAGCTCAGGCACGCAGATGACAGTGAGTGTGACAACACTGAGCAGAAGTCAGGTCTGAGCATCCGATTTGTTGATATACCCGGGAAACTAAAGGAGATAAAGAAGAAGAACATGAAGAAGCTGATTCTTTTTCAAGCCATGATGCTTCGAATGGCAGGTCAGGAAGTTGCTGAGGAAGGACAAGAAGTGGAGGAGTTTTCAGAGGAGGGTAATAACTACCCTGATTCTGAAGGAGAAAAGCAATATCAAAAGCAACCTAAAAGAGATTTTCACTCTGATGGCACATCTGCTGCCTCCTCACAGCAGCAGACTCCTCCACCGTCCATTCCTACTTCTCTGATACAAGCGCCTTTCATTCCAGGATGACCACCTCTTGGACCACCTCCTACCCCACCCTATGGCCTCCTAGTCCACCTGCAGGGGCTTCTCCATTCCTGAGAGGAATCCCAGGGCCTTTACCAAGACTTTCAACTCCACAACCTCCTCCAGGTCTTCCTCCTGTGCCCCCAGCTCAAGGACCCTCACCAAGGCTCCCTCCTCCTGCACCTCCAGGTATACTTCCTACGGCTAGCATGATGCACCCAATCTTGAGGGTTCCTTTTGGACCATCTGCACTTGACCTCTTCCCACCAGCTCCCTTGCCCAACCTAGGGGTGTTGAGTGCCCTTTCCAGCCTCATTAAGCCACAGGAAGCAGAGGATTCAAGTTCAGCCACCTTTGAGAAGAAAGGGACAGTAACCCTCAGTGCCAAGCCCTAGAGCACCAATCCCAAGGTAGAGGTCACTCGGTTTGTGCCCACTGCACTGAGGGTGTCCTGCAAGACTAAGGGGGCTACTGCTGTTTCCCGAAGATCAGAGGATGACTCTGTTGTGTCCGTTACCAAAGCAACCTCAAGACCTGGTCCTTCGGTTCCTGTTCCAGTACATACTAAGGATGAGGTTTATGAAGCATTTGTGAAAGAGATGGAAGGGCTGCTGTGACAGATTGTCCTGCAGGACTGGCTTCTTCTGTTCAGAGTACTGGGCTGTGGAACAGGAGTGAGGAGCAACGTCCACTTCCAGGATCCTCCTAATATTTGCCTGCTGGGATCCCCACACATGTGTTTCTTTACAATAGACCAGGTTGGGAAGCTGCTTGACCTCTGTCCCCTTCGACACCACCATCTCCCGCCTCTCTTCCCTCTCTATTTGGGAATTCTCTCAGTGAGGTCTTAAGTTACTTGTTTTGACTCATGTGCCATGGGCACTAGAGTAGAGAATTCTGGAGGTAAAAAGTTTATTTCATCTTGACCTTTGTGTTTATTTTTAATATTTTCCCGTAAATATTTTGTAATATTTTCCTCATAGTGAAATGGATTACAATATCCTTTCCTAGTTGAAAGCTGGATATGTAGGAAGATGATATGTAGTTCTGGGATTAAAGTTCACTTCCACAAGCTAAACTCTTGATTATTTCATGAAGAAATAAAATGTTCTCTACCAAGTTCAAAACTTTATCCAAAATCGATTTCAAAGGAAATTTATTTAAAATTTTATTTGTTCAAAGGTGTTGAACCTGAGCACACATGAGTCGCTATTCCTAGAACCCATCGCACCCCAGTCCTCTCCGGCGATCAAAGGGCAAGGCTGCATCAGAATGTACAGAATGAGAGGTACAGAGGTCTGAGGCAGTGGCAGGAGGAGCAAGAGAGGAAGGTGCCAGCCCTCTCAGAAATAGCATCTGAACAGCTAAAGAGGTGTGAGAAGCCGAAGAGCTGAAGCCGCATAAGGAGTGTGTCTTAGTCAGGGTTTCTATTCCTGCACAAAACATCATGGCCAAGGCAAGTTGGGGAGGAAAGGGTTTACTCAGCTTACACTTCCATATCGCTGTTCATCTCCAGAGGAAGTCAGGACTGGAACTCAAGCAGGTCAGGGAGCAGAAGCTGATGCAGAGGCCATGGAGGGATTTAATATACTGGCTTGCTTCCCCTGACTTTCTTTTATTTTAAAGATTTATTTAATTAATGTATATGAGTACACTGTAGTTGTCTTCAGACGCACACCAGAAGAGGGCATCAGATCCCATTACAGATGGTTGTGAGCCACCATGTGGTTGCTAGGATTTGAACTCAGGACCCCATGGAAGAGCAATCAGTGCTCTTAACCACTGAGCCATCTCTCTAGTCCTCAGTTTGCTTTCTTACAGATTCTAGGTCTACCAGCCCAGGGATGGCACCACCCACAATGCGCTGGGCAACCACCCCTTGACCGCTAGTGGAGAAAATTCCTTACAGCTGGATCTCATGGAGGCACTTCTTCAACTGAGGCTCCTTTCTCTGTGATAACTCCAGCTTGTGTCAATTTGACACATAAAATGAGCCAGTACAGAGTTCCAGGAAATGATGGGGAAGAACACTAGAGAAGGCCTTGGCCGTCAGGGGAAGCTGAAAGCTGAGCATCAGCACAGAGTCAAGATTCTCAACCTACAACTTTGAGAGGCAAGGCAGCACCATATGAAGCAGGAAGAGCAGGAGCAGCTTCAGAAGGAGGAAGGCCAGGGTCCTCTGGGAGTCTTGAAAGTGCAGAGATTGGAGTCCAGGGGCTGAGGCTAGGGACAGCGTTTAGCCCTGGCAGAGCCAGGTTACAAGGCGGCCAATGGCTTTTCCTAGCAGAAATGATTGTCCTTAATTTGTTGGATGCAGCCTCAGTGGCATATGTGGCTGGGAGCACAGAGAATCCTTCCATGGGCTGTGGGAAGGCCTTCTTCATGACTCCCCATCCTGGTGAAAAGAGACATCCCATGGTTCTAAACAAGTTTATTGTTAGGGCAGAATGTGGATGCACAAAACCTTAGCCCACCTCTGAGGGTAGGCCTGAGATTAAATACATTTTTCAAGGAGGAATGTGAGGGAACAGAAGCTTATTGGTTAAGCCCTCTGGCCTTTTACAAACCTCATGAGCATGGAAAAGTGCTTTTGGTCTACATATCTGTGGTCATGTCTCTTTTCCTATCATCTCTTGGTCTGAGATGTTAGGGATGATTCCTCATATACACGAGGAAAGGCTTGAGACTTGGCCCCTTCGTGACTGATGGCCACAAATCTCTCTGGACATCTGAGGTGACTTGACAAGGGCCTGTTGCCAGGAACAGGTGGAGCTCCTATTGTCCCTTCAGGGTCTGTGGTGTGTGTGGGCTTTAGCTCAATCTTACCATGATGGTGCCTGTACCATCAGCAGCTATTCCAAATCGGGCATTTTTCAAATCTGAGGGTTTGAAAAAGAAAGACACAACAGGATCATCTGTTTAACCAAAATACCATTTTACTCTCTAAATTCAGCTCTCAAGATACCCAATATAAAAGGGAGTATATATAGCTCCTAGCTCCCAGGTGGAAGAGACACCTCCTGGGTTGAACCTGTAACCTCAGGCAGTGTAAAAAGGAACACAGGTGTGAGTCACTGGCTTGTGGCTAGGCTGATCTGAACTTCAAAGGGGGAATGTTGTTTTCCCAATGTCTAGGCAGACAAGTGGGAAGTTCAGCTAACCCTTGGCAGGTGGGTATCGCTCCCAACAGCTCCCCGCTAAATTATTTTATAAAGTAGCACTTGGCTTAGGTGACATACGGATGTCAGCACTTGCCTTACACATCTTTGAGAAACCCACTCAGGCCCCCGTGGGTACTCTGGCTTAGGTTTGCAAGCAACCTCCCCCCACCCTTCACCACGTAGTCGTTTGCTTCTCATTTATTCATGCTCAATCGAACTTGAGCTGTACAGTTGCCTACTGCCACAGGCTGTCAACTGACAGCTTGACTCCAGGCTTGTTTTCTGCCTAAGCGACATAAGGAAAGATAGATACCAATGCTGCTCAAAGGGCTAATGTGCCCAGAGCTATGGTACTAGCCCAGTCTTATGAGCCTTTCGAAACATAACGAGTTGTTCCTGCAACTATGCTGTATGTTAGTTCAAATTTAACATTCCCAATTGAATGTATAACCAATCAAATGAATGATTTCAAAGGAATTTAAGTGAAGATGTCTTCAGCTACTTCTCTAGAAAATTCCCTTGTGCTGGCTGTGGCAATAAAGTGGGAAAGGACAACCCCCAAACACTGCAGCTGCAGAAACAGCTGCTGTAACAGCAGCAATAATGACTGAAGTGATGTCAAAATTGTTTAGGTGTGGGAAAGAATCAGTTGATTTTCTCCCGTATACTCCACAGTCACAGGGAACTCCTGGGATCCTCATTACCACTGCAAGGTCTTCTCTCTCCCAGCAACTCTCGGATAACATTCCTGTTGAGAACAATTGAGACTATCCCTTTCATTAATATTAATAGTATAATTCCATCAGATTAACAGGATGGACACAGGGCTCAGGAACCCAGACAGGTGATTCCACGTCCTGAGGAAAGACACAAACAGAGCCTTGGGCACTAGTCAAAATGAGACCTGGTCCCTTCCATGTGTTGTTGTCCAGAATGACTCCAGCCACGTTACTAGTTTTAAATAAAATTTTTGTTACCAATGTTACAATTTTTAAATCATACCCAATTACTTATAAGTCAATAATCTACAACCAAGACATGCAGAGCATATTTATACATTTAAAACCAGTCACAAACAAACATGAAGTGACCACACATCTTATATATTTAAACCAGACAAAAGTCTTACCTTTTCTGCTATAATTTCAAGAGAGGAGCACCTTGTCACCTGCTGAGCTCAACATAACACAGTCAGAGATTTTTCTGGGAAAAATAGTAAACAGTTCTAAGCTGAGAAGCTGCTGACACCTTTAAGTGTCCTTTTGACAGGAGTTAAAACTATATCAAGATAATGTCTTAACCATTTTTCTTTTGAACATGAAACACAAGCAACACTCACTGAAAACACAGACACAAACTGACACATATTGACAGATTGGTGTGCCAATATACAATACATAAGAGAGAGAAGAAAACTAGATTTGCCAAAGGGATCCAGATATTCTTCCTTAGGAACTCAGAACCAGAACTAGACGTTTCTCTAGTGGTAACCAGAGAGTCAGGATGTCTCTTGACCTCTTCCTGCCCTAAGAGAGCTCTGGAACAGTTTACATTAATTTTTCCTTCTCTTTTGCCATATCATCTTCTAGATAGGCAGAGAGGACTGCTTTTCTCAAAGCCATTCTCTCTCAAGTCTAGGGACTAGACTATCTCTAATTGGTGTACAAAGACTTAAAAACACTAATGAGAATTCTCTTTGTTCCTTTAAATTTTTAGCATAGCACATACACAAAAAAATTTTACCATTACCTCTTTTTACCCCTTTTCCTTAAGCACAATCACTAGTCGATCCACCAACTGTGGTTCCCATTTCCAATACACCCCAATTTCCTCATGCCCTGGCCAGCCTCCGTGGGGTGACCCTTCAGGATGTTCTTTCTTTCCCGAATATCCATGGAACCTCCACTTGATGGCACCTGCACTGTCAGCAGCTATTCCAAATTGGGCAAAGGCCTGAGGGATTGAAAAAGAAAAATACAACCCAGTTATCTGTGTAACCAAAATGCCATTTTACTCTCAGAATCCAGCTCTCAAGACAATCATATAAAAGGGAGTATATATATAGCTCCTAGCTCCCAGGTGGAAGAGCTATCCTCTGGGTTGAACCAGTAACCTCAGGCAGTGTAAACAGGAACACAGGTGTGAATCATTGGCTTGTGAGTAGGCTGATCTGAACTTCAAAGGGGGTGTGTTGTTTTCCCAATGTCTAGGTATAAAAGTGGGAAGTTTGGTTAACCCCTTGGGGGGTGGGCATCGCTCCCAAAATTACCAGATTCCCTCCCACTGTCCACCACCCCTCAATGGAAGTATTGAGAAACCCAATGTAAATGAGTAGATAAAATCCAAATCTGACATATACTGCAGAGGACTGCCTGGTTTGGCCTTAGATAGAGGAGATGTACCCAACCCTCAAGAGACTTGAGACCCCATGGAGTGGGGGTACATTTTATTGTAGATGGGGAAAGATGAATGGGATAAGGGATGACTGGGAGGGGGATAGTGACTGAAGTGTAAAAAAAGATTATTAAAGATAATAATAAATATATTAGTTCAATTAAAAAGAAACTTAATAAAAACAAAACAAACAAACAACCCAAAACCCCACAAAATATAAAACAAAACAAAACCAATCTGGGTGATTCCAGCATTCGTTTTCATTCCAGGAGACAGGGACATTGAATGTTCTTTTTCAGAGTACTTTCTTTTTAGTAATGTTTGTGCTTCTCCAATCTTGCAACACTTACAGAAAAACACTTCCCACACAGAAAATTAGTTCCTTGTGTGTGGCACTTGCTAATCCAGGGGTAAATTTTCTGTAAGAACTTTATGAATAACATCACCCCAGACGGTGAGTAGGATGTCCACACACTGGATCTATGCTAGCAGATGCATTTGCCCTCTTGTGCTCTTCTACCATGCAGTGGGGAAACAAAGGTCTCACTTACTGCCGCTCCTTTCAAATAAAACATTTAGACAAAGTCTAAGTTTTGTTCATTTAATGGATGGTACACTGATCATGTCAAAAATCTTTCTCTTCATCAGATGTTTGAGCCCCGTGCAAACCCTCTGGTTTTTGAGGTTGAACATGGATCTGTGGGAGGGAAACACTGTCAGCAAAGGTAATTTAAAAAAAAAGAAAGAAACATTGCTAGCAGAATTTACCTATTTTTAAGATTGGAGACTCATACCCAGTGACTCAAGCCCCTGTTTTCTTCCTTCTACTCCTCAACTGAAACTTAAGTCAATGGGAATTAAGGTTTTAGCCCCTCTGCCTACACTGCAGTTTCCACGGATCTGTGTTACATACACGCTGATAGGCCATCAAAGGGTTTTTCATGTGGGGATGTAACTCAGAAGAACATGCACTTAGCATATATGTGCAGTTTGCATTCAATCCCTACACCAAAACTAAAGAAGAGTCTTTGGGGACTTCTCTTTTCAGACCTTATAGAGCAACAATGTTGGTAAACCCCACCCCACAGCTACCTGACACTATAAAAGGGGGTACTTGCTGCCCCTTCGTGTTCCTGCTCTTTGCTCCCCCTTGCCCCTCTTCTCCCCATTCCCTTTCCCCATCTCTTTTCACATGCTCATGGCTGACCTCTACTTCTCTACTCCTCTTCTTCTCTTCTCTCTCTACTACATTCTTAACTCTCCTCCCCATGACCCGAATAAACTCTATTCTGTGCTATACCATTGTGTAGCTGGTCCCTCAGGGGGAAGGGATTCCCAAAATGGGTCCACCAGAGGCATCCCCATTGCCCTCTCTTCATCTTTTAATGAACACCAACTACTCTTAAAAGGGACATGAAACAGACAGCAGAAAGAAACTCTTCTATCAACAACATGATGTTCCTCTAGTGCATTCTGAAGTTCTTTCTGTGAAAAAAAAAAAAAAAACCCAAAACTGAACCCTACCCATGCCTCTGTGAAAGCCAGTCTCTTTGTCTTATAAATAAAAATTTAAACCACGCGCATCACATTACCATGGACCCATTAACATGAAAATACCAACTTTGTCACTTGCCAAAATCAGATCTCAAACAATACATGTCAGCAGTCCTTACTACATACCTTCCTGGTTACCCACATAATTTTCCTTTCATCCACTATTTTACAGCCTCTCTAAATGGAGCAGAAATGTGAAGTGGAAACATTTAGATCTCTGGTAAGCTAGTTATATCAAATGATGTTTTGCTAGGGCACACAGGTGAAAGGATGTCTTGCTAAACAAACACATGGAAGAATGTTTTCCTGAAGTAAACACAGGCGAAGGATGCTTTGATATAGCAAACATGTGGAAGGACCTGTGAGGAAGGAGTACCACTATGACCCCACAGACAATGGGAGACAAGACTAGCCTGAGCCTTGGTTTGAGTTACTCCACTTCTTTATTCTTCATGAAACACATGTACTTATTGGTTTGCCGTACATAGCATTGTTGGGCTCAACTTGTAATCATGCTGCTACTGAAAGAAAGTCACCAAAGAACTGCCCATTTCTGTGGCCTTACTGAGACCTGTTGTACACCATGTGGTTTCTTCAGGATTAAATGACAGCTGGTGGTTTGCCTCTGGTGTCTATCTGTCAAAAGGATTGGACTGTAGGCGCTGGTTCCTGCCTAGTGTCTACCTGCCTAGAGCTCTACAGCTGTTGAGTTGTATTTGGTGTTTGCTTGTGTGGATGAACTTTTGCCATAGAAGACGAATCTCATCCCAGTGAACAGGTTCACTTCCCCCATATCCTAGTAACTTTTCTCTTCCACTACCTATCTGGTGGGTGGTGGACTAGAGGAGAGTTTGAATCCTTATTAAATACAGGTTCCACAAAATTTATGTCTATGCAAAGGAAAGGTGTTGGTTCTCTTTCACAGCCACAGTCAGCATTTATATATGTAAATTATATGATCTATAAAATACACACATCAACATTTTTGTGTTAGAGGGACTGGTGATTGAACTCAGGGCTGTATACCTGTCTATACATAGGCAAGTGCTCTATGGTTTGGCATCTCCAAACTTCCTGCCCTCTGCTGTAGTGACGAGTATCAAACCCTACCCTTTTATGTCAAGTATTTGCTGCCATGGTAGTTAAGCTTCTATCGCTGTGACCAAGCACCTTCTACACGAAACTTAAAGAAGGAAAAACTTAATTCCCAGTTTGAGGTGATTTGGTTCATAATAATCCTTCAGGTCCATGCATGGTGAAGGAGAACAGTGTGGCAAGAACACATGGAGGGAGTGTACTTGTTTGCCTATTAGTGGACAGTCAGGAGACAGAGCCCAAGAGAAAAGGCAAGGCTGAAGGTATTTTATTCAAAGGCATGTCCCACTCTACTAGGACCTGGCTGACTATGGACAGAAATCAGCAAAAGCATGAATCAAAATAAACTTTTCTCTTCCCTTTTAAGTATTTGGACAAAGCTGCTGAGCCTGGGCATGTAGCCTGTTTAGAGACCAACCTTCTAGGGCACAGGGAAGGGAGGGTGAAGAAAGCCTCTGGGATAAACACAGAGACTATTCACTTCAGGGCATTACTCAGCGCTGTTCTCTGTAGCAGTTATCACATTTTCAGTGTGTGGGCATCTACAGGAGATCAGAACTTGCTGTACATTTGAGGAATCATGAACTATGAAGGCTAGAAGAGCCCTTAGAGTTCCAACCATGGCATTCTTTTGCTTTACATGAGAAGACCTAAGACGCAATGGTCATTTAGTAATGTAGGCAGGGTTGGAATTGAATTTTAAAATCTCAACTTGTCCCTTAATTTGAAAGATGTGGTCAATAACTTGGGGAGTGCTTTTGGGGCTGCTTGGCCTGAATTTGACACTGGGCCAGGACAGGGAGTTAAGATCAGGCCAGAATCTAATTTTAGGCTAGAACAAAGAAGTAGACTTAAGGCAAGAGCATGACTTTGGGTCAGGGCTGGAAAGTAGGCTCAGTTATCTTGATCATCTTGATGAGCCCTTAGAAACATGGGTCACTTGACTTGGTTTGTTGCCTTGTTTGTTCCTTGACTATTTGTGTTTATTGTCTTGCTTGTTCCCTTAGCCTAGAACTGATCTTATTACTTGCATGTAATTAAAATGGTATAAAAGGAGACTAGGAAAAAATAAACCTCCCTCAGCCTCAGAACTGGCTGGGGTCATGCCACAATAATGTCTAATTGTCTTTTTTCTTTTTAATCCTTGCCCCTGCTGTGCAGAACCTGTTGACTAACTGAGCAGGCTTGCTCAACGACTGGTTAGTTATGAAGTAGTACCATTCATCATTTGCTTAATTCTTATTAAAAACAGCTTAAGACCCTAGGGTGTAGGTTTCTTTGGTCTTAGATGGTTGCCTGAAGTTATTTTCTTTCTGAATCTATCATTAGTTCAAGTGGACCTCCCAATTCCAGAAGGCAGTGTTGGAATCCCTTCATGAGGCTTGGTTTCAACTCTGTGTTATGGAAGTGGTTCTCAATCTTTGGTTCATGACCCTAACAGGGGCCACATATCAGATAACCTGCATATGAAATATTTGTTGTACTTTATAATAGTATCAAAATTACAGTTATGAAGTAGCAACAAAATAATTTTATTGTTGGGAGATACGATGGCTTGTGTATGCCCGGCTCATGGTGTGGCAGTGTTAGAAGCTGTGACCCTGTTGGAGTATATTTTCCCCTGTGGGTGTGGGGTTTATGACCCTCATCCTAGCTGTCTAGAAGCCAGTATGCTGCTAGCAGCCTTAGATGAAGATTTAGAACTCTCAGCTTCTTCTGCACCATGCCTGCCTGGATGCTGCCATGTTCCAGCCTTGATGATAATGGACTAAACCTCTGAACCTGGAAGCCAGCCCCAATTAAATGTTGTCCTTGTAAGAGATGCCTTGATTATAATGTCTGCTTACAGTTGTAAAACCTTAGCTAAGACAGAAGTTGGTACCAGGCACTAAGGTATTGCTGTGATTGGCCTGACCATTCTTTTGCTTGGAAGAGTGTGGATTTTGGGACTTTGTATTTGGAAATCATTAGAGTGCTTTAAGTGGGGCTTAATGGGATAACTTAGTAGGAATATGAAAGACTTTGTTATTTAGAATGATCTGAATTGTGCATACCTGGCCCAAGAGATTTCATTGGAGAATTTCAATATGTGGCCTAGACACTGTTTTGTGGTATTTTGGTGAAGAACAATGGTTATTATTTGCTCCAGTATGAAGAGTGAGGATCAGGCTAAGGTTTAGAGACTTGGATGAGTTGCATTGATAAAGGAAGTCTCAGAAATGCCCATTATAGAGTTTGTTCTCTGGCTAAGTCTCACGAAGAGCATTTTATACAAGTGTAGCAAGCTGGGAAAGAAAAAAAAATATAAAATATATGCTTTGAGTATTAAAGGGGTACCAGGGAGTGAAATGAAGCTGAATCCTGTGTTCAAGGAGATAACAAATTAAGGGAGGAGCATTTTGGGTCAAGATCCTACCTATCTAAATTTAGATCCAGGCATGGTAGTACATGCCTTTAATCCCAGGAGGTAAAGCCAATCAGATCTATTTGTTCAAGACCAGCCTGGGACAGAGCAAGTTCTAGATGAAGAAAAGGTTAAATACAGGCATGGTGGTACAGGCCTTTTATCCCAGGAGACAGGCATGCAGATCTCTGAGATCAAGGCCAATCTCCAGAGCAAGATCCAGGACAGCCAAGTTTTATAATAGAATTAGGGGGCATGTTCCAGTTCCTGCAAGCAGCAGAACTTGGCAGCCTATTCTAGGCATGTAGCTTATAAATACTGAAACTGATTTGTGTGTTTTGGTATGGGTTTATTTGGGTTGGAAGTTTACTACAACAATTTGTGCCCATCATATTGATTAGAACCCAACTAACTAACATGAGAAACAGTTCATACCCATCCCCCCTCAAATAAACTGCTGGGGCAGCGATCTAAGTCTGCAGCAATGTGTGGATTGAAAGCTGATTTGGTCTGAGGTTGTCTACAGAGAGCTGTAGAGAGGCTTCCTCCCTAAGCCCCAGGTAGACAGACAGCTACAGCCAGGGACAGTACTCCAGCCCTGGGCTGAACATGAGCAGAGCCAATGTAGGATTCCCAGGAATGGACCAGGGACCCTGAGTGCAAATGCCTGGGAATTAATTTTCTGGCAGACACCGTGAGCTGATTGGAGCATCGACACCAAAGGGAGTCTTTCTGCAATTGTTTTCCTACACAGGACAGCCAGAAATGCTCTCCCTGACTGCTAGTACTGCAGGCTATCTGTGAGCATACATCCAGCCAGCTGCAATCCAAACAAAAGACACAGAGCCTGCTTGGAAGAACAGAAGCCTCAGGTCTTTCTATAGCATGCCCCTTTCTGCTAATAAAAGAAATGATTCAGAAAGGACTGTGCTGTCCTGAATCAAACAGCAGAGGGAGACAAAGGCACAAAGGGCTCTAGAGCAGGTAATAATTATGAATTAATCATACACACACACACACACACACACACACACACACACACACACACACACGTATGAAACACAATAAATACCCTTTGAGTTTTATGGGATGATAGTTTTGAATGGTTTGATAGAGATGGATTAAAAGGATACAGACATCTTAGAATTCATGTTTACTGCAATATTATTTTCTCTTGATTTATTGTCTTCTCAAAAGTCAAGGCCCTAGATTTAAAAAAAAAATCACATGGCTTAGAAAAGAGATTTGAGCAAACACAGAGAAGTTCATAGATGAGACTGAGCAACAGAGAGATAAACTTAAGACTTGGCAACATAGCCTAGAGGAAACATTAGAACTAAAGGTTCAGAGTTTTATAGGTCAAGATAAGCAAGAGAAAGAGGAGAATAAAGGCTGGAGACAGGAGCTGGAAAAAGACGTTAAAAAAAAGGATTCAGTAATTCACAGATCAGACTGAACAGCAAGGGGATAGATAAAATTTGGAAGTAGAGTCTAGAGATAATTTATTAAAGCTAGTAAATCAAAATAAGGTAGATGCTACAATATCAGAATTACAACATAAAGAGAGTTTTAAATGTGGAGGCAGAACCTTGGACAGAGAATACAGGAACTCAAGGAGCAGGAGGAGAGATAAAGGGGGAGATATGAAGCAAGTGCACAGACCTTATGGGAGGACCTTAAAATTTCAGTTGACGAAAATACCTGGGTAGAGACAGAGATAAAATGAGAAAAAGCCAACCAAAGGTTACTAGAAAACAAACCTTAGTTTATCTGCTTAGTACACAACAAAGGCCTCCAGAGGATGACCTTCTACGGGGTTAACAGGAACTAGAATGGAAACCCTTGGATGTGTTAGAACTGAGAACATTTAAGCAAATTGTCACTATTTTGGAGATGCATTTGCCATTTGCAATACAAATCCTGACTTCTTGGGCTATTGAACATAGGATAATCTCCCAAGACTGGAAGGATATGGCCAAAGCAATCCTAGGATCTGCAGCACATTTACAATGGTTCTCATGGTGGAGAAGAGGTGAAGGAGACAGCACACAGAGGCAGCTGGTAGACACAGGAAATAGTAAGCTCCACTGAAGGGTGAGGGTAGGGACACAGGATAAAGTGCTTCAGGGGAGGTTTTAAAAAGTCTTGCCAGGATAACTTCTCGGGATCTTTGAAATGGTCCCCTTAAGGGGTTTCTGGGATTGCTTTGCCTGGTATGACAAATCAAGCCTGAAATAGGCTTATACAGTAATTATAATGGACTGAACCTCTGAACCTGTAAGCTAGCCCCAATTAAATGTTGTCCTTAGGAGTCTTGCCTTGGTCATGGTATCTGTTCATACTAGTTAAACCCTAACTAAGACAGGGGGGTCATCAAAACATGAGGAACTGTGTTCAATGATTGTAACTTTAGGAAGGCTGAGAACCACTGGTCTGTGGGGTGATCCTCGACAACTTTGTACCGTAGTCTCCTCAAGAATAAAATGGGGTATAATAATGGTAGGGATTGCATATGTCATGAGGATCAAATGCAAAAACACACCTAACGTATCCAGATTAGCCTGGCACATGGCTTACACTCAAATACATACAGATCTATCCCACTTCAACAAACTTGGTTAGGATTCTGATTCATATAGGATGTTGGGGAAATGGCCCAGTTGAGTAAAGTCTCTCTTGCAAACATTTGTACCTCAGTTTGATTTTTCAGAACCCCTCCCAGAAAACAGATCATGTTGGGCAGTATATTTTCATAATTCCAACATTAGGGAGGCACCTATAGAAGGATCCCTAGAACCTGGCCAACCTACTTGTCAAATTGTAGGGCAATGGGGTCTTGTCTTTTTTAAAAAAATGGTGGTGGCACATAAGGAAATAAATACAATGGAGCTTGTTCTTGGCGGCCACATGGACACATACCCATTGTACACCTCCAGCATGTGCACCTGCACACGAATGCACACACAGGTACATAGCACATGTGTATGCACGCATATGCACAGAAGAATTCACGTGGCTTTTGCTGCAACCGAGACATGTGACCTATTTTCATAAGGGAGTTTTCTTCTCAGGACAGATGAGGACAGTGAAGTCCTCAGGTGCTATGTTGTTGTTGTTGGTTTTTTTTTTTTTTTTTTGTAGGGCTCCTCAGCTTAATTATTATGCTACTCCAACCCCTCAGGTCAGAAGTTCTAGATCACTCACATTGATTTGCTTCCATTCAGATATCCAAACACATTCCTTTAGCCCTCTGTCAGGTCCAGAACAGCTTGACCATACCGTGGGGCAGGTGATGCACCTGACAGGACTAGGTCCCTAGTTGTCCAGAACAAAAAGTTCTCACCCTCCCTCTGAGGGTCCCTGTTTCTGCTCTTCCAGCCCTAGCACACCAGAGCAAAAGGGCTAGAGACTGGAAAGGAGATGTCACATCACTATCTGAGGGAGCTGGGTGGTGACCAGATTGGATCTGAGCTTTGGGTAGCTCCTGTTGGAACCTTCTCTTCTGGGCAGGCTCTGAGACAAGCCTTCTGTCTGCAGTTGGTGTTCCCTGCTTCTGCTGTTCTCCCAGAAGGGCACTACCACACTGGTTTTGCTTCTTTTCTTTACCCCAGACCCCTTCTTCTTTCCTTTGCCCCAGAACATGGCAGACAGTTTCCTTGTGGCCACCTCTACAGTGATTTTGTTTACAGCCTTAAAGAGGAACCCTGCGCTTTGATTCTACTTGCAGATGTCTCATTTTTGGAACAGAGATGCAAAGTCTTGCATGAAATTCTAAATACCCAATCACCAGCTTCAGGTCCTGCTGCTGCAGAAACACATCTGGGCCGTGGGGAGATGCTGAAATGTTCCCTTTCTGCCTTTGGTGCTTAGTTGCATTATCTATTGAACTTCAGATGCCCTCCTGGTTGATAACTCTGTAATGGATTCCTATCATGCATTGACTAAAATCTAAATCCTTGACCCTCCCTATGAGGTATAGCCTAGCTTGCCATCTGCATCATCTTGCACACAACCATCTTTGCCTCAGTCACACCAGCTCCTTTCTGTTTCTTCAACATGCTAAGCATTAGCCTTGAATCTTTGCAGTTGCAGTTTTGACAGCCTAGAACATTCTCAGGCCCCTCCCTACCACCATGGCTGACCTCCTCGCCTTTCAAGTTGGGATATTTTCACAGGGATTATACCTGACAATGCTGCCTAAAGAAGGGACCAGTGGCTTCTGCTCAGTTTATCTTTGTGACACACTCCTGCTTAGGGTTTCTGAGAATTTAGTACAAAACCCAACCATCCTGATATTTTTTCATTGATTACTTTCTTTCCTTTCCCACCTGAGCCAAATGTTGCTCTCCATCTATAAGGGCAGGGACTTTGCCTCTTGTTAACGTCCTGCCTTCAGCATGGAATACCGATTATATGCCAGGCACTGTGTTGTTTTGAATAGGTTTGGCCCCCATAGACTCATGTGTTTGAATGCTTGGCCCATAGAGAAAAGCATTATTAGGAGGTGTGCCCTTAGGCTGGAGAGATGGCCCAGTGGTTAAGAGCACTGACTGCTCTTCCTGAGGTCCTGAGTTCAAATCCCAGAAACCACATGGTGGCTCACAACCATCTGTAATGAGATCTGATGCCCTCTTCTGGTGTGTCTGATACAGCTACAGTGCTCTTATAATAAATAAATAAATACATCTTTAAAAAAAGGAGGTAAGGCTTTGTTGGAGGAAGTGTGTCACTGTGGAAGTCAGCTTTGAGGTGTTATAGACACAGTAAAGCCTTCCCTAGAGTGGAAGAAGATAGCCTCCTGGCTGCCTTCAGATCAAGATGTAGAACTCTCAGCCATTTTACCAGCACCATGCCTGCCTGCCTGCTGACATGCTTCCTGCCATGATGATAATGGACTGAGAGTCTGGAACTGTAAGTCAGCCCCATTTACATGTTTGTTTTGATAAGTGTTGTCTAGTTATGTTGTCTCTTCACAACAATAAAACTCTAACAAAGAATGGGACCATGGATTCAAATCCTTGCTGTCTGAGATTTTATATTCTAGCAGCATGCAGATAAAATCATTTGAAGAAACTGATGATATTATTTCGAGTAAAAAAAGATCAGTTCATATGATAAAGTGCTGTAAAGAGACAGATTAAGTCTCAGAGAATGTAGAGGTAGCTGGGTAGTTGTATACAGGAATAGTGTCTCAGTTAGGGTTCTACTGTTGTGCTAAAACACCATGGCTAGAAACAACTCGGGGAGGAAAGTGTGCATTATCCATGCAGTTGGGCAGGAGTTCAAAGCAGAAACCTGGAGGCAGAGCCAAAACAGAGGCCATAGAGGCATGCTGCTTACTGGTGTGCTCCTCCTGGCTTAAAAAAAAACAAACAAAAAAAAACAAACAAACAAACAAAAAAAAAAACTAGGCTATCCAGGCCAGGGTGCATAATCAGAGTGAGCTGTGCCCTCCCATATCAATCATTCATCAAAAATAAATAAATAAATAAACAAATAAGTAAGTAAGTAAGTAAACAGATGAATGAATGAATGAATCACAAGCTTGTCTATAGGCCAAGTGGTAGCATTTTCTCAATTAAGGTTTTCCTCTTCCAAACTGACTGTAGCCTGTGTCAAGTTGACATAAAACTAGCCAGCATAGATGGCCTGTCTGTGGAAGTGACATTAGCACAGAGAACAGATATTCCAGGATGGAGTGGACCTATGAAGACATGGGGTTAGAAAGTGCAAGGGCAGCAGTCAGCTTGGCATGTTGGGGAAAACAAAAGGAGCTGCCATAGTTGCACTGTTGTGAGTCAGGGGAGAGAGCCATTGGTGGATTTTGCTATTCAATGCAATGTGATAACTCTGAACATGAATTGCCAAAGCATTCATTTGATTCTCATAAGAGCTTCTTAAAGAAGTAGGAGCCAGGAAGATGGAATGCTCATCAAGAAGGAAATAAAGATACCATCAAATTAGAAAAAAACTGCTATAGGGCTGGATGGTTCAGTGGTTTCAGACTACAGTGACTGCTCTTCCAGAGGTCTTGAGTTTAATTCCTAACAACCATATGGTGGCTCACAACCATCTGTAACAGGATCATATGCCCTCTTCTGGTGTGTGTGAAGACAGCTACAGTGTACACTCATATAAATAAAATAAATCTTAAGGAAGGAAGAATGAAAGGAAGGAAGAAAGAGGGAAAGAAAGGAAGAAAGAGAGAGAGAAAGCTTAATTCATTGACTCTGCACTAGCATTGTTAATCTTGGCTATAGACTGAAACCCACTGGAAAGTTCCACAAAGTACTGTGTTTGGATACTGCCAGTTGAACCTGGATTTGACAGATCTAGGGATGACCTGGGAGGATGCTTAGGGCTTCACAGGTAATTCCAACATGGCTAAGAACCACTCTGAACTTATATACTTTTTGTCATAACACACTGCTTCCTTGCCAGAACCCACCCTTTGGCCGGCATGGTGAAATCACCTGTGGGCTTTTGGGAAAGTATTGAAGCCCAGACCCCATACTAGACTCTAAAATCAGAATCTTACTGGCTAGGGCTGTGCTACCACTTGTTTTAAAGCTGCCTCAACTGCCTGTCTACTTTAGAGCTTCTTAAACTGGTCTTTTAATTTTCCTGCTTTGCCTTTTCATGTGTTCTCCTTGGGTGAGACATAGTCTTAATTTTCTTTTTTGTAATTTTAATAGGATTTCAGAAGGAAGAGGATTGAATTAGGTGTGTTTAATGTATCATGTTTAATTGAAAATCTACAAACTTAATCAATTTAATTACATTTTAATATGAAAGTTTACACATTCAGTATATAAATTGAAAGTGCTTTACACTTTCTATTCCTTCATGATAACTACTGGCCTGTAGCACTGACGGTTTCTTAGTTAAACTTAGTGCTTAAATAGAGCAACCAGATCATGTTGTTTGCTCTCTGCCTCACATACGATAGGCAAATACATCCATTAGTTCTAATCTAGTGTTTAGAGTTTATGTCTTTTCTGTGGTCCTGGAGGTTGAACTCAGGACCATGTCATGCTAAGCATGTGCTATAAAACTGGGCTCTACCTCAATCCACCAGAAGGGAATTATTGGATTTTCTAGTACTGAAGCTTCAGGCTCTTGTGAGAACTGCTCTCTGCTAAGTAGTTTTCTCCAGATCCTTTAGTTAGTCTTCCTGTCTCTTTGTGGCTTTTTGTCTTTTCTTTTTTGTAACGTTTCCCACCCCTCTTCTGAAGCAGGTCTCTTTATGTAGTCTTGGCTGTCCTGAACTTGCTTTGTAGTCTAGGCCAGCCTTGAGCTCACACTCTGCCACCACACCCAACTATGTGGCTTTTTATAATGCCTTTCAAGGACGCTAAGTTTGCAATATGTTACTTGTCAGATGACATCTTGGAAAAACTAAGGATGCAAATACATTTTCTGAGGATGGCCCACCATTTTGCATGACCTACTATGCATGAGCTCTGAGAATGCAGGGTCCTTAGGGACTTTATGCTGGAATTCCGTCTTGCTGCTGATATGCCTTTCCTGTCCCGATTACATAACCTAAAGATTCCTGGGCATCAGCCCTCACTATTGAGCAAATTTCCTGAAGATCAAAATGAACATGAACTTTCATGAATTAATGCTGTTTAGATAAATTAATGATTTTATACAATTACTGACTTGATTCAAATAATTTTATGAAGATGGTATTAGTTGTTTTACCATAAAGATAAGGTTTGAATAAAGAATAGAATGTGCCCACTCCTCATAGAATAATAAAGGCCTGTATACCCTTGGCAGGCTGAACTGTGTCACGGTCCTGGTGGGGAGTTCATTTTGCCCCTGGGTCATAGAGAAAAGACCACAAGACCTTGCTCAAGTGTCTAGCCTTAAAATAGCTAGGAAGGGTCCATTCTTTAGCATTCTTAACTACTGAGGCTTTTAGAGGCACTCCAAAACTACATCTCTTCAGGACACACCCAACTGTACCCGACAAATGCACTATCTACCCAATCTGTGTATTTTGCTAACAACAGAGTTTTCCATGTACAACAGACAAATATTCTTACAAAGTCCTTAAATTTAATGCTGTTTAGATTTAACAAGGCTCCCTTTACGACTGTGCACACCACACTCTTCCTACCTTGAATTCATGGGGATGCTTTCCTTTCCCTTGTGGGAATCTTGACGTCAAGCTAGTTCCTGCACATGGAACTAGTTAAAGGGTCTAGCAGATCACCAGTGCCCAGCTCATGACCCGGAAACCTCTAGTAGGAATGCCTACCTACTAGAATCAAGCTTCCACAGAGATCTGGGGGGCTTCTGAGCTCTTTAGGAGGTTCCATTCCTTTACCCCAGCCTCTGGTATTAATTAAATAGCACCTGGTCTTAATTTTTATAGCCTAATTGTACATGTGGAATACAGAAGGCCAAGTTCTTGAAGCATGCTCTTTTTCAATAATGTCTTTTTTTATGCTTTATTCTGTGTTTTTCTATATAACCTTTAGATCAGCTTGCCAAAGGGTCAGGTAAAAATACAGTTGGAAATTTGATTACAGTCTCATCGCATTGAATTGAAAGATGCAACGGGAATAGCTCCAGATGTTCATAAAATGGATGAATCGCAAATCTTTCCAAAGTGCATCTTATAAATTCACATTTTGTCATCAGAGGTCAATACTCAGATCACAGGTAACTCAAATCCATCCTCATATTTTTACTGTTTAACAACTAACAATACATTTCTTCTTTGCCGACTCATTCTAATCATTAGAATTCTAATTAGAATCTAATGCCTACTTAAAACCTACAGATCCACAATTACATCCTCCATTAAATACGAATCTATAACTTGACTCCTAAAAACATTCTGAGTACGATTCTGTGTCAGGTATCTTAGGCAGACAAGGAAAGACTTCCATCTGGCTCAGGGACCACAGCTGTGGCCTTTAGTTGGGGTTAGTGCCCAGGGAATAGAGAACTACAACTCCCGGCAGGCTTCGCGGCACCGGCTTCTGTAGGCGCTCTGGTGGCGAAGGCACTGTTTCCTGGAGTTTGGGTTCCGGGCTGCGGCGGAGCAGCTTCCCTACCCTTCGGGTGAGTAGCACCGGCGCTCAGAGCCCGGGACAGCCCTACTGCCAGATCGCGCGGCACGTGGAGCGCGGTGGATACGGTGCAGATGTGCTCCGCGTCGTCTGAGCGCAGGCTCTGCAGCTCAGGCGAAGCTGGAGCCTGTGACCCTGTCGCCCTAGCAGGCTCAACCACGTGGTTCAGGTGACTCGCAGTGCCCCGCCCCCTCCGCTGTGACTCTCTGGCTGGGTGCCCTAGCGGTCGTTAGTGTGGACTGGCCACTTGCGTGGCCTAACCTTGCGTGCCCTGGAGTAGACAGAGGTGGAGAGGGGCTACAGAGTGGCTCGGCCAGAAGCCTTCCTACGTCGGTGGCCTTGTGGGCTCCCACGAGCTGGGGCGGTGAGCATGGAGTGGTGAAGAGCAGGGGGGCTCCCCAGAAATCAGGTCACCTAGGCTTGCAACAGGCGCCGGTCTGCTTAGTCTGCTTTTAATCCCCAGTACCTTGGAGATTTCCGGTGCTTCCAGCTGATGTGCCAAGAGAACCCTGTAGAAGACGCTTCCTTAGTAAGGCTGTCCCAGACTTCATTGACATATACTTGCCACGAAAGTGGGAAGCTTAGCGCTTAGCTGGCGCTCAAGAAACAGTTGCTGAGTTGGTAGGAATTCGATTTTGTTCTGTCACAATTTTTCTTTTAAGTGTCCTCTTGTCACTGTGGTTCACATTCACAGGCTGGGTAGTGTGCAGCGGAATTATGTGGAGGGCTTGTTACTATACAGAATTCAGCCCACTTCCCCTTTAGACTTCCGATTTTAGTGTTATTTGGACTCTGGAATCAGCATGTCCAACATGAATCCAGGAGATGCGACCCTGGGGACTATAAGTTTGAATGCTATTTTATATATGGAATATATATATATATATATATATATATATATATATATGTATGTATGTATTTGTTACACCTGGTTATGGTTATGGATTTTTGTAGTTGTTTTTGCCCCCCGTGGCTAGCTTTACTGTTGTAGTTGTAGTAACCCTGGGGACTACTTTCCACATTGCAACCCAACTCCCATTTATGTACATATATCCATGTAGTTTTGACACTTGGGTCCTTTTAATTCTAACTTATTTTACCGTGGTATTTGGCTGATAGTCAACAGGCCTTATGGTGTGAGGTTTTACTTCTGAGAGAGTTTGCAGTTTATTTCTTTCCAAACAACCCCCCGCCCCCTGTTTTTGTCACAGATGGGACTGGTGAAGGAGAAGAATGCTTGGTATAGCCATCCAGTCCTGCCTTGCCTCCCAATGGGACACACACTGGGTACCTAGGACTCAATGTCCATGACAGAGAACCACTGGCCACTCTAGCAAATTCCTTGGTCAGATGTACCTGTTGCTCTGTTGGTGACCCAGACTCTGGCCTCTAGCATTTGGCTCCTTTGGGCAATTTCGTCTGTAGAGAGAAGCCCCAGTGGTATGCACTTGAGAATATAGTTGTGCAAGTTGCGTGAGCTACTTATTTGAGCACCTTCTGGAAGCTCATTCCTCTTACCTGCTGCTTGCCCTCTGCTCTTGGCCTTGCGTTGTTAGTCCCCCCTTTCCTAAGATAAACCGAATGGAAGAAGGTTCTCTTGTGCTGGGTGAGATTTATTTTCCTTATCTGCTGAGGAACCTAGGCATTGATGTGGGATTCCTTAACTTAATTAGTGTTGATTGGAGCGACTTCTGGCCATGTCACACTAAGAAGTGTAGTTAAAACTCACTCTTGCACTGGACATTACCTCTCTGTAGGATGGGGAAGACGGGGAGCCTCCTCAGGCCACGGTTCTGGGTATGGGCTCATCATACTTGCTGTCTCCAAGAGTCTATTTGGGTCTTTTCTGGTTGGAAAACATTACAGGAAAAAAATGCTTATTTGCCCAATAATCTTATTTGGAAAGGTAGCCAGGGTCACTTTTGGGCATAAATAAGAGTTTTTTTCCCCCTAAATGACTTCCTTCAGCAGTATTCTCTTGCTCACTGAGGTGGGGTGGAGGTAGGGGTGAATGAAGATATGATTTCAGACCTGCATTCTCAGGATGTAGCCTGGGAAGGGGGGCAGCCAGTGGATGGTAGTTGGAAAGGCCATTTACAGTAAGTGATTTCATATTTTGTTCTATCCCTGAGATGGACATTTCAAAGAGGATTTATTTATTTCTATTTCACGTGCAGTGTTTTATCTGCATGTATATCTGTGTGAGGGTGTCTTATCTCTTGAAACTGGAGTTACAGACATACATGAGCAGCCATGTATGTGCTCTTAGCTGCTGAGCAAGCTCTCCAGCCCCCAAGATGGACATTTTTAATTGACCATCAACTTCCACTTGTCCAGCTTCCTGAAGATGGTTTCATGAGGAACTGAGGTGTCTCCTCTGGCCCAGAGACCGAGTTCATTCTCATTGATCTGATGATTAAACTGCTTCAGGCTCAAATGTGCTATTTCTAGTAAGGGGTATTGCTTGATCTTTGACATGCTATTGATTTCCAGAGCTCCGAACGCTGCTTTCCACTGACTTGTCTCTTTGGGGGCTTGGCTGCAGGTCAGACATGATAGTTTCTGTCTGCAGCAGCTGTATTTCCTTCAAACCAGCAGCAAGGACCTTAGTGACATCCTTATCAAAGAGATGTCATTCAAAAAAGAGAGAACATGGGGCTGGAGGGATGGCTTATGGCTGTGAGTTCAGACTTGTTGCTTATTCAGGGGTCTTGGGTTTGGTTCTTACGACCCACACTGGGTGGCTCACAAATGTGTAACTCCAGCCCTAGGGGTTCTGATATGCCCCTTCTGACCTCCATGGACACCTGTGCACATGCACAGACTCTCAGACACACACACACACACACACACACACACACACAGATAGACAGATGTAGACACAGACACATAGATACACACAAAGATACACAGACACACATAACACAAGCACAGATTCACAGACATAGACAGATACAAACCCAAATAAACATAAATGCAGACACACATAGACATAACAAAAACAGATGCACACACACACACACACACACACACACAGATGCACACAGGCAAGCAGGCACACCCAGCTACACCAAGCTATAGACACAAATGCAAACAGAAGTACACACACACAGACACAGACACACAATGGTCACATGTACACACAGTCTAAAATATATCTTAAAAACAAAAAACTGAATTCTTGCAATGGGAAGGTCTGTCACTTTGCTTGCTGAACCACCTGGGGCTGAACGTTCACCTTCTCTGTGCCTTGTGTGCCTTGGTGTCCTCATTTATACCTGAGAGGACGATGTTTGCCCTACTGCTCCGTGTGGATTTGTAACAAGAAAAGTGTGCTCTGTGGTGGGACCCCACGTGTGTGGAGGGGACTCTAAAGGTTAGTTATTGATAATAATATTATCTAGTGAGGAGGTTATCTTGTAGGCTCAGACCTGCAAAGTGTGTGGCTTTATGAGAGGTGAAAGTCAAGGCAAGTAAACAGAACAGGGCAGGTGATTCATTAGAAGAAGCTTTAATAATAAAAGGTATTTTTCATTGGCAGACATATTTTACGAGTGACAGGCCTTTTAAAATACCTCGAGGGAAGCAGCTCATTTACATGTTGAAGACTCTCTGACACCTTCTGGAAAACTCCAACTCCAATCTATTTAGACACAGTTGGGCTCTTATATCATCGATTTTATGTATTTCAATTCCCACCACTTTTATTACTGAGGGTGTTTGTTTGAAAATGGGGTTGCCACCCTGTTCCTTTGATATACCCAGAGCTAGTGTCAAGGGTAGAGGATACCTCATGAAGTCCATTAGGAGCTGCAGGGGAGGATGCTCCAGCAGGAAGGTGGGATTCAGAGGAGCACAGGGTGGGAGGTGCTGTGGGAGTGATGGGAGCAGAATGACTATTGAGTTGGAGGCCCAGGGTATATTCATCTAGAGAAACTGTGCTGTTATTGGTTCCAGCAGGCCTCATGTGGTATTGTTGATCCATCTATTGATTAATGAGTTGGTAAATGTTTTTGGATGACCCGGGGACCACATTTAGCCAGGCCCATTGCTTTGCATGTCCTTTTTGGTTGTTTTGTGTTAGAATAGAGTTGGCAATAGTTGCCTCAGAGGTGGGGTCGCCCCCAAAGCTAAAAGTAGTTACTCTCGGAGTACGCTGTGTGGCATGGTGGAAAACTAGCAAGTTGGAATAGAGTGAGTAGAAAGAAGGGTGAGGAGGGAGGGCCAGAGGGCCTTTGGAAGGCAGATCTGTTAAGACTCTTCATGAGTGAGTAGAGATTATTGGAATAGCCGAGAACACAGAAGTGCAGAGTTGGATTTAATCTCCACATTAAGAGTCAACTCAGGGAGGCTGAGGGTGGTGGTGAGTTTGGGGCCAGCCTTGTCCACATAGTGAGATTCAGGCCAGCTACATAGACTGTCTCAAAGTAGTCAGCCAACCAGCTGATCAACCAACCAATCAACTAACCAACCAACCAACTCAAAACCCTACTAGAGGAAGAAACTTACTCTAATAGCTGAGTTATTTATTATGTTTATCTCTGATTTGGTCTCGAGGTCTTAGAGGAATGATTGTATCTTATGGTTTCTGTTGCTCTGAAGAGACACCATGACCATGGCAACTCTTATAAAGGAAAATATTTAATTGGGGCTGGCTTACAGTTCAGAGGTTCGGTCCATTATCATCATGGCAGGAACAGGGCAGCATCCAGGCAGGCATGGTGCTGGAGAGGGAGCTGAGCATTCTACATCCAGATTGGGAGGTGACAGGAAGAGAGAGACACTGGGCCTAGCTTGAGTATTTGAAGTCCAGAGCCCACCCCCAGTGAGACACTTCCTCCAGCAAGGCCACACCTCCTAATCTCTCTCAAGTGGCAAATATATGAGCCTATGGGACCATTCATATCCTAATAGCTCCTTTTCTCATTGTTATATTGTTTGATATAAACAAAAGGAGAAGGAATTTATTTTGCTCATAGTTTCACATGGGGTCATTTGGCCTCCCATGCTCTTAGAGCATCATGGTTTAGGAGTATGTGGCAGAGGCTCCTCTTGGTGGAAAGGAAGCGAGAGTGAGAGATTGGCCAGGACCAGTCTAACCTTCAAAGCCTTACTTTTTCCAACTAGGCCCCATCTCCTTACTTTTCCAGAACCTTCCAAAATATTACCAGCAGCTGGGGCTCAGGAGTTTGACACATGAGCCTGCAGGGGAACATTTCTTGTTAAAATCATAGGAGAGGTCATAAAATCTACTTTTGACCTGTTAGGCATCAGGTTGGTGATAGATGTTAATCAATTAGCTCTGTTTTTGGTTAAGCTCTAACAATCTAGTCTCCGTCTGCCTCTTCCGTGAGTAGCATTTATTAATAAGTGAATAATAAAGTGGAGTGAATGCATGAAATATTCTTAGCTCTGTGTACACTTGGAGTGTAGGGAAAGAAGGACGTTTGCTAACTTGAACTTTTGAGTAAAATCACCCACTACCTTTTTTTTTTTTAAAGATTTAATTTATTTTATTTGTGTGAGTACACTGTAGCTGTCTTCAAACACACCAGAAGAGGGCATCAGCTCCCACTGCAGATGGTCGTGAGCCACAATGTGGTTTCTGCAAATTGAACTCAGGACCTCTGGAAAAGCTTAACCTCTTAACCTCTGAGCCATTGCTCCAGCCCCAAATGCCCCAGGATCTTATCCACAGATGGAATCTTACAGCTGAGTTGGTGGTTCAGTGCTCCATAGGGTGGGATCCAGCAACCTGCTTTTTGAAATGGCACAAAGGCTGATTTTTGTTTGGGTGTTCTTCTGACCCTACTTAAAAAATGCTGGGCTAGGAAAACAGGGCTGCTCTGATCTGAATGAGAGTGCCTTCCTACCCCTATCCCTATGTAGCCTCATCAATTTGAATGTTTGGTTTCCAATTGGTAGATTGTTTAGAAAGGATTAGGAGGTGTGGCCTTGTTGAAGGAAATGTGTCATTGAGGGTAAACTTTGAGGTTACTTTCCAAAGCCCACTCCATGCCCAGTCTCTCGCTCTCTGCCTCCTGTCTGTGGATCAGGATGTAAGCCTCAACCACTGTTCTAGCTCCATGCTTGCATACCTACTGCCTTGCTCCCCACCTTGCTGATCACAGACTTGCCCTCTGAAACTGTAGGCAAGCCTCCAATTAAATGCTTCATCTGTAAGTTACCTTGGTCATGGTGTCCCAGTGTTAGAACAGTAACTAAGGCAGCAGTGAAAGGAAAGATAATAGAACTCAGTAGAAAATATCATTGAGCCCATGAAAAATCAAGGAAGGAGAGAACGTGGGCTAGAGAAATGGCTTTGCAGGTGAGAGTGAGTGCTTGCTGCTCTTTCAGAGGACTGGACGTGTTTCCTGCCACCCATGTCTTGCAGCTCATAACTGCCTGCTATTCTGGCTCCAGGGCCTATGACGTCTTCTGTCTTCCGTGGGCACCT
This sequence comes from Micromys minutus, assembly GCF_963924665.1. Taxonomy (NCBI): domain Eukaryota; kingdom Metazoa; phylum Chordata; class Mammalia; order Rodentia; family Muridae; genus Micromys; species Micromys minutus. The sequence goes on from NC_137969.1 coordinate 231,446,001, forward strand.
GAACATGTACAGACTCATACATATATGCATAAATAAAATAAAATAAAATAAATCTTGTAAAAAAGAAAGGTGAGGCAGAATGGGTAGGAAAAACAGGCAGGGCTGGAAGAAGGTGGTGAATTTCAAAAGGATGTAAAAGGGCATGCTTTGTGTGTATTTAAAAAGCCTGAGTCTGTATTATGAAGCATGACTCAGAATAGACTCCAGAGCAAACGAAGGTGAGGCTGTTGGCAGCAGCGGCCTCCATGCAGAGAGGAGACCAATGACAGAATGGGGTCAGAGCAGAAACCTCCAAGGTGACGACCTGCATCTTGCTGCTGTGTCTCTGGAAGCTTGGTGATGTTCATTTCTGTCTAGGGCTGTCCCTAGACACCTGCAGCTGGGACAAAGCCTCAAGCGAATACCAGGTACTCAGGGATTGTTGAGGAAGTAGCCGTTTGGATTCAGTGTCCCCAGAGGGTATCTGTGTAGTCACCTGGTAGCTTAAGGAGGTATGAGTAAGGAGCGCAAGTCCTTTGTGCCCAGTAATAGAGTTTGGTACCCAATAGGGCTCCTAGGACTGTATGTGGACAAAATAGTATCAGTCCTCCTCAGGGAGTGCAGTCTACACTGAGTAGTAAACATTTTGACTGTCAGCTGCATACGGAGGAACTCCTGGTTGCTTTTGCTCAGCTACCATTTTGGCTGGGGCTTGCCTCCTTCCCACCCGTGCCTCAAGGTTAATGGTGCCTGGGGCTGTGTGCTGGTGTAATTTTAGTTACAAGTGCCAACACTGAGCGCCCTTTCCTATCTAAAAGTACCCTTCATCTGGATCCATTACCCCCCCCCCCCATTCTCTGCTTACTGCCACTTCCTGGCAGTTCAGAGAGTGGTTATGTATCTCTTTGCTTCTCTGCCAACCTGCCATAGAGCTCCACATAGGCAAGACCTGTAGGCTGCTCACCTTCACCGTATCTAGAACAGCAGCTGGTGCTACGGAAGGAAGGATGTTGGGAGTTGATTTATGCCACGCTAAGCACTTTCTGTAATTATTTTACTTTATCTTACTTTTGAGGTAGGCATTTTCCTGTTTTATAAATGAAGAAACAGAGGTCCCATGAGATTAAGAAGATGACATGGGTCATTCAGTCTGTGAATGGCAGAGCTGTGCTTTGGATTCTGAATTGGTCCACTCGGACACCCTTCATGGCTAACCTTTCTTGCCCTTCCTTTTTTGGCACAGGGTCTGGGGACATGGCCAGAAAGGCTCTCAAGCTTGCTTCGTGGACCAGCGTGGCTCTTGCTGCCTCCGGTGTCTACCTCTACAGTAACAACTACTTGGACCCTAATGACTTTGGCGCCATCAGGGTGGGCAGAGCTGTTGCTACGGTGGGTTTCTTTCCTTTGCGGGTAGCAGAGGAGTGACAGCATCACCTGTAGGTGTTCCATAGGTGTGGCAGGTGTATGTGCTGACGTGTGTGGAAACGCAGGCGTGTCAGCTCTGTCTATAGTGGGCATCTTCACAGACCTTCACTCCTGTACACACAGCCCCTGCCACGCTGCAGTTGAACACAGGATTGGATGATATCTCTGCTCTGAAGCTGTCACACTGAGGCTCCGTGTCTTACTGTAGCAGTGACTCAGAGGCACAGGCTCCTTGGAAAAGGCCAAGGACAGAAGACTCTGTGGAAAGAGGACTTTAGCAGTTCAGTTCTGCCTGCTGTCTCTCAGATTCCCGTCTGCCATGAGGTGCAGTCCTTGGGAGGCCTCCTTTACCACAGGCTTCCACCACCCTGAAGTTCTTGTAAGAATGTGGGGCCAATTGAACTCTGAATGAACACTCTGAAATCATCATGACTCAGAAGGAATTCTTTTTATAAAAAAAAAAAAAACTCTGTCAGGAAACTCGATCTCACTCCAGCGAACTAATCTGAGGAGTTCTGCATTTGGTGTTGCTGTGTGCATTGTCTGGGGCTGGGAGAACGATATTCATCTCCAGACTCTGTTTTGAATATTTGACTTTAGATGTTTTCTCTGGTAGCTCGATAGCAATATCATCTGGTGTTATCATGTCTTTTTAGAAAAAAAAATTAGATTTATTTATTTATTTTGGGTCTCTGAATGTTTTGTCTGCATGTATGTATGTATGTATGTATGTATGTATGTATGTATGTACATATGTATGTGTATGCCTGCTGCCTTTGGAAGTCAGAAAAGGATGTCAGATACACTGGGACTGGAGTTACAGATGGTCATGAGCCACCAGATGCTGGGAATGGAACCAGATTTTCTGCAAGTGCAGTAAGAACACTTAACCATTGACCATCTTTCTATCTCTAGCACTGATCCCTTTCTTCCCCCCCTTCCTTTTCCTCTTCCCCCCTCCTCTTCTTCTCTGCCTCCTCTTCCTCCTCCTTTCTTCTTCTTCTCTCTCTTCTTCTTCCTCCTCTTCTTATTTTGTTTTTTTTTTAGACAGGGTTTCCCTGTCCAGCCCTGGCTGTCCTAGAAATCACTCTATAGACTAGGCTGACCCCCTAACTCACAGAGATCCACCTGCCTCTGCCTCCCAAGTGCTGGGACTAAAGGTGTACGCCACCATTGCCCGGCTCCTTATGACTTCATAACTCTGCAGGTAGCTTTTGTCCCGGATGGGGCTCCGTGTCCTTTGTTGCCAGCTGCATGCGTGCTTTCTCTCCTTTATTCCTGCTGGTGAACATAGATAACAGTTGCTGTTGTCCCCTCCCCCCTGCCCCATGGTGCTTTGCATCGAGATGTAGCTTGTTTAGTTTATTTCCTGAGAATTTAGTGTCATCAAGTATTCTCAGGGAGAGGCCACTGACATTTTACCTGTCCTCAAGGGTAAACTGAGTTAAAGAATCAGATAAGCGAAGGGGTTTTGTAATAACAGGCTGTGGTGTATGAAACCATGTCTAACTGTTTACCAAGTGCCTTTGGGGGCCTATTGCTTTCTTTTATTTGTTTGAGGGGTAAAGACAGACTATTCACCTAGACCCAGCTTTGAAGGAGCCTCTTGGTCATGGAGTGCACACATGCTTTAAAAAATAAGCCTAAAACCAGGCACCTGTCAAGACTGCTGCCCTGGTCAGATGCAGGAGTGAACACTGGGGCCTTGGAGTCAGGAAGAGTATCCTAAGGAAGCAGAATTTGAGGGGAACCTCAAGGTTAAATTAGCTAGAAGAAAGGCAGAAAAGTTTCCATGGGCACTTTTACCAATCAGTCACTAAGCTGTGCATTCTTTTCCTGTCTGACGACAGTTTTATTAGAGCTTAAAGGAAAAGTTTGGGTCAGGCAAGTTGTCATTTCCAGTAGCTGCCCAGAAGAGGGAGACAGAGAAGAGAAAGGCAAACCCATGCTGTTTGAGTTAAGCTGGTGCAGAGTCAGCCATGAGGCATCCATGGTGTGAATGGCACCTTTGAAAGAGAGTGAACAAGCCAGGCTAGGCAGTGGTGGCACACATCTTGGTCCAAGCACTCAGGTGGCAGAAGGAACCTGATATTTGTTTATTCTAGGCCAGCCTGGTCTACAGAGAGAGTTCCAGGACAGGACAGCCCGAACTACACACAGACAAACCAAAAACCAAAGAGAGAAGGGGTGGGGGTGGGGAGAAAGCATACAGAGGCTCTGGCTACCATCCAAAAGAAAAACATGGTAGAGAAGAAGAAGGAGAAGTATTGAGTTTTCACCCAACAGTGAGTTGTCCTGGTTTGATACTCAGTGGGCAAACCTTGCTGGTAGTTCGTGCTCAGCACATACAGGTGGACTAGAATTAGGCTTTGTGGGGGTGCAGAGAACACTTTTGAGTAGAAGTCTCAGAACTAAGTTTCTGAGATCCTTAGTTGCTCCATTCTGAAAAGCTAGAGATCTGTTGGAAGCCTGTGATTTTCTGACTGACTGTGGATAAAGGCCTCCCTCACTGGAAGGTTTGGGCCGGAAGATCTAGAATGGAAGACTCAAGTTTAACAGCATTCATTTAGTTAGGATTTATTGAATGTCTACCTGTATAGTGTAAAAGACGCTGGAGATCAGTAATGAGCAGGAAGACCCAGCCCTTGAATTCAGACAGTTCACAAACAAGGAAGCAAGTGGTCAAGATCAGTTTGGAGGTGTTTGGTTATAATCAGTTATGGGCAGTTGCTGGAACATAAGGGTAACTTGAGACTGGCCTCTCTGAAGGAGTGTTAGTGTGTCCAACCCTGAAGGCTAGGAAGGATCATCCAGGCTGAGATCTGGTGGCTGAGCATTCAAAGGGGGTGGGCCCAGCCACTCCCATAGAGCCAGCATCTCTCATGTGGGTGTCCTGCTTCAGGGCTTTGGTAGAGGTGTGGTATTTGATGTCCTCAGTGTTAAGTTTTCTCTTCCCTTGGTTCACAGACAGCTGTCATCAGCTATGACTACCTCACCTCCTTGAGGAGTGTCCCATATGGCTCAGAGGAGTATTTGCAGCGTCGATCCCAGGTAAGGGACCCAGGGGACCCCCCAGAGCTGGGCCAGGATGGGGTGTGTTTGAAACAGGGAACAGCCAGTTCACTTCCTGGGGAAAGCTGGGCTTAGGACAGAGCGGGCATTGAGGTAGTGACTGACGGCCATGGCGATTGGGATGAGGGGACCGGAAGTTCACCTCCTTCCTGTGCAGTTGCCTTAGCACCTGTGAGTAGGACTGCCACTTTCCATCAAACCGAGTCTCCCATGCAAAGGTCATTACCTATAAAGAGCTTTTGGTGAGGTCACTGTATTTCTGATGACAGCTGGGATGTCGGCTGTCTCCAGAGGGCTAGTAACTTCTAAGCTGCATTGTTAGGCAGAAAGAGGTTAATTGTTTTTTGTCCTCTGAAGGCCACTTGGGGCCTCTGGTAGGAGTGGAGCTGTGGGCCTCACACGCGTCCTCAGTCAGAGTGTAGTAGCTGATGCTGATGTTTGGAGATGCGGGAGATGGAGGATGAAGCATGAGGTCAGAGGGAGGTTGGCGATAGACTGGCACGTCTCTGCTGTCCTTAGAGAATACTTAGTTACGTTTCTGGGCTCAGCCTGGGCTCTCCTCTGTGCTGCTTTCCTTCCGGGCAGCCTCTGTGGCTGGATTCATTAGTTAGTTAAAACGTTTTAATTTAAACTTTTCACTATGTACATTTTAGCTATCCACAAAAGTAACAAAAGTAGAGAGCTGAGCAGTGTGTAACGACCCCCTCCCCCATCCCACCGCTTTTGTTTACACAGCTCTGAAGTGTTTAAATGAAAGGCGGGTGCCTTATTGTTTCAAATACACATTCTTCAGTATGAGTCTCCTGATAGAAAGAACTTTGATAAGCCGAGTGTATGAAGATGAGCAACTCCACAGTAACTTCTAGTTCATGTCCAGATTGCCCTTCTCCCAGTAATGTGTTTGAAGTATTTTATGTGAGGTGTGTGTGTGTGTGTGTGTGTGTGTGTGTTAGGTGTCCTCTCTACTACTCTTGCTTGTTTTCCTTAATCTGGGTCTCTCTGAGCCAGAATGAGGAAGGTGGTCAGCAAACCCAGTCATCCTCCTGTCCCCACCATGCTCACAATGCTGGGGTTCCGGGTGTGTGACAGCAATCTGGCTCTTTACCTGGAATCTGGGAGTTTGAACCCGATCCTCATGGGGGCTCTTGTACCCCAGCCCTGAGATGTCTGTCTGTTCCAATCTGGACACAAACATGGTCTGTGTATTGCATTTTGTTGACATTTCCTGAGTCTTTTAGAATCTATAACATTTCTTCTCTCTTCCTTTATTTTATGTTTTATTTATTTATTCACTTGTTGGAGAACCAGATCATTTATCCTGTAGAATTTTCACATTCAGGATTTGGTTGACTGTAACCTCAAAGTGCTATTTAATGGGAAATGCATTCAAGCGGCTCACAAATCAAAATAGACAACGTTTGAAACGGACAAAATGACCCTTGTTCTTCAGGTACCCAATTTTCCTGCCTGGAGGTAATCATCATTTCCTGTGTCTCTTTTCAGAGCTGTCTGCTTCTAATTTAATCACTCTGTCTTTATTCCTGCCACAGATGACCGGTAGTTACACATCTTTCTCCCAGAGTGTTGGTTCTCTTGCATTGCAGATTGGGGCTCTTGCTTTGTATATTTAGCCTTCAGCAATAATGCCTAGGACGGAGAGGGTTTCATGTCTATCTCAGTGTCAGGATATGTCCTTGCCTTTGGAGAGGCCACACAAAGAATGTAAGGTGTGCATTCAGAAATCCTGAGTGTGAATTCTGTACCTTGGCTTTAGGAGGGTCATCTAGCCCTAGCTAGCTTCTGTTTTCCTTGTCTGTAAACTAGAGATGGTTATTGTACTCATTGAAGAGTCTGTAGACAACATTGGAGTCAGTGAAAGATAAACCAGATGTGAAGGTAAGTCAGAGGTCTCCTAGAAGGTAAGCTTCATGAAGACGGACGTGGTGTATGCTGTGAGTTTCCAAGTCTGCAGCACCACAGGCACCTAGGACACAGTTGGTGCTCAGGAAAGGCTAAAGGGTTATTGTAAAATCTCAAAGCACTTGTCTTTGAGGTATAGTTTTCCCCTGCTTTTCTCTGCTCTGTTCCCCATCTATTCCATGATGCTGCCTTTAAAATTCTCCAGAGATTTCCAGCCTAGGATTAGGGTAGGGTTTATCTCCGGGAATCTGAAGAGCAGGTGGGTTGTGAGGAGTTTGCTCTCTAGGATATAAGTGATCTGAAACACAGAGGTATCACAGCTCCTCCGGAAGCTGACAGCTCCGTGTTGCAGTAAATCTTCAGCTCCAATAAGCCTGTGCAAAACCCACACAACTCAGTTACAAGATTTATAAGCTGCACACCTAGATTGGGCAGATTTACCACTACACTACTCTATTCCCCAGCTGTGAGATCCCTTGCTACTTGGCCAGGAGGTTTTGCTCCATCTTCCTTCCACTCCTCTTCCTCTATCTTCTTCCTCTCCTCTTTCTTCCTTTTCTAAAACACCTTTTCCTTCCACTGCCCAGTCATAGGCCTTTATTTGATCAGGGGAGAAGGTTCACATGAAATCACCTGAGTATGTGTCCCACTTACTCCTCTCCAGGGCAGCCCCTCTAGAGGAAGCAGAATTAACACCAGAATACAAACAGCACCAGGGTAACCTACAACATTTCCCTCTTTCTGTTCAATTAAAAGTTGTGCTCAGATATAAATTGAGCACAACTATTACTGTTATTCAATTTATCAAGTATAAAAGATAGACTGAACACTCAGTCCATCGATCTTGTCAATTTAGATAAAGCACTCTAACATCTATTCTAACTTAAAAGGCTTACAATTCGACACCTGAGTTATGTCCTGGTTTTAGCTTGAATACCATCTGAATATCATCCTCTCAAATCTGTATCATCTTTCTCACTGATAAACAGCTTGGTTTGGCTACGAGACTACAACCAGTCTTCAACCCTGTCAGAAATCCGAGAACGACTAACATTACCTGAAAATATAGGAAGCACAAAACATAGCTGACTACCTGTGCAGTCTCTCATTCCTCAATCAGTCCTCAGCCTTCTGGCCCAGCATCATTCGACAGACCTTTGTAAAGCAGGATTATGAAGACTGCTTACCCTGTCTTGGCAGAGCTACCACTTGACTATTTTGCATGGTGTGCCCTTTTCTTGGACAGTGTTTTAGTCTATAGATGACTTGAGGCAATTCTTGCCTAGTGGCTATCTCGCCACAACTGGAACAATGCCACTGATGCTCAATTTCTTCTTTGAACCAAGAAAGGGGTGCCGTTAGGAGCAGACAAGTCTCTAGTCAAATGATCTTTAATAACGAAACTGCCTGGCTGGAGAGATGGCTCAGTGATTAAGAGCACTGACTGCTATTCCAGAGGTCCTGAGTTCAAATCCCAGCAACCACATGGTGGCTCACAACCTTCTGTAATGGATCTGATGCCCTCTTCTGGTGTGTCTGAAGACAACAGCAGTGTACTCATATATAATAAATAAATAAATCTTCAAAAAAAAAAAAGACAATGTCTTAAAAAATAACAAAATGGCCTTAAATGTCATATTCTGCTGACTTTTGATGCCGTTGAAGAATATCTATGCCAAGTATATCTGGACTGTTCTTAATCATTTCTATTTATAACTATTTATAATTTCTTTTATTTTAATTTATTTATTTCTATTTATAACTATTCTTAATCATTTCTATTTGAGTAAATTAAAAACACTATTAAATTAAATCAGAATATAATATAACCATGAGTTTACTGTCTGGCCCTTAACTTGTGCTACTATTTATCCTAAACAGTTTGTAATGGCCATTATTAGAAGGACTGGGTCCAAGCCATGTATTCTTGGATGAGTTGCACAGACACAATGCCTATCAAAGAGTAACAATATTAATTATAAATCTTGTGTCAAATATAAGAAATTCACACCAATGAAAGCCTTAAATCTGCATCCATCTATAAGTTGCATACCAGTGTAAAAGTCTAACTTCAAGTTGCATTAATTATAAAGATTTCTACCAATATAAGATATGGCCATACAATGTTTTGTTTAAGAGTAAATTTGATAACCTATTCCTCTTTGTTTATTCCTCTAATTTCTGTGATATTGCTATATCCCCCTTCTCTACCCCCTTTCCTTTACCTGAGAAGGAAGGATAGAGAAGAGGAAAGGAAAGTTAGAAATTCCCGAGTCTAAGCTCTCTGGTTTCCTTCCTGTCCAAAGCTACATTTGTAAAATCTCGCGTAATATGACAACATACCTGTAATTCATAAAATAACCAGAACTATCCACTTCAACCTAAGGGACTTGGGCTGATGACTCTTCAGAAGTCTTCCTGCTGAATACGGGCGATGAAAACATTCTTCAAAGGGGTGGAGAGGGGTAGGGAAATCAGAAAATTCGGTTAGTGTTAAGGAAGCTGCTTTAGCACCTGTTATTCAGTCTCTGCATGTTTGGGAGATTCAGAGCTTGACTGAAGTTCTGACAGGATCTGTCTGAAAGGTTAGATAGGCAGGATGGCTTGGAACTTGTGGCAAATCCCAAAGCTGTGTGGGCAGCAACCAGAAGCTGAGCAGGTCAGTTCAGCATCTCTGAGGATGAGTCTCACCAAAGCTGTACACTCTGATAAATGACTCTCACGGCCACAATTCTAGTACCAGTAAGATATTCCTATGGATTGTGCAGGGTGCACAGGTAGTCAGGGATGAAATTCTCCACGTCTGAGCAGGTGAAAGACAGTTGCCTTTTTTATGAGTCAGTTTTATTAATAAGCAGTTGTGATACGCCTTCATTCCTGCCATGTGAAGGACGGCATGGAGAATCTTTACCTGTCCTGTGAGATTCTCTTGAAATCTTCCTAGTTCTTCAGGGAGTCTCCCCCTGTCACATCTGATCCATAGCGCTCTGGAAGGGGTCCAGGGCCTAGTCTCCTTTCCTGTCAGCACAAATGCAGGGACTTCCTTCAAAAGCAAAACCAAAAAACCAAAACCACCACCAACAAAAAACCAAGTCCAGACTCATTTTAGTAAATAACACAAATCAAAGCAAATAAAGCAATCTGAACAAATATTAACCAATGAGACAGTATTTCTACCATCTTCATGACATCAGGCCTAAATTATTATTTCATATTCCTGTTTACTTACTGTTTAGGCCTATTTCAGGCTCGATTTGTCATACCAGGCAAAGCAATCCCAGAAACCCCTTAAGGGGACCATTTCAAAGATCCCTACTTTTTAAAACCTCCCCTGAAGCACTTTATCCTGTGTCCCTACCCTCACCATTCCGTGGAGCTTACTATTTCCTGTGTCTACCAGCTGCCTCTGTGTGCTATCTCCTTCACCTCTTCTCCACCATGAGAACCATTGTAAATGTGCTGCAGATCCTAGGATTGCTTTGGCCATATCCTTCCAGTCTTGGGAGATTATCCTATGTCCAATAGCCCAAGAAGTCAGGATTTGTTTTGCAAATGGCAAATGCATCCTCAAAATAGTGACAATTTGCTTAAATGTTCTCAGTTCTAACACATCCAAGGGTTTCCATTCTAGTTCCTGTTAACCCTGTGGAAGGTCATCCTCTGGAGGCCTTTGTTGTGTACTAAGCAGATAAACTAAGGTTTGTTTTCTAGTAACCTTTGGTTGGCTTTTTCTCATTTTATCTCTGTCTCTACCCAGGTATTTTCGTCAACTGAAATTTTAAGGTCCTCCCATAAGGTCTGTGCTCTTGCTTCATATCTCCCCCTTTGTCCCTCCTCCTGCTCCTTGAGTTCCTGTATTCTCTGTCCAAGGTTCTGCCTCCACATTTGAAACTCTCTTTATGTTGTAATTCTGATATTGTAGCATCTACCTTATTTTGATTTACTAGCTTTAATGAATTATCTCTAGATTCTAGTTCCAAATTTTATCTATCCCCTTGCTGTTCAGTCTGATCTGTGAATTACTGAATCCTTTTTTTTTTTTTAATGTCTTTTCCAGCTCCTGTCCCCAGCCTTTATTCTCCTCTTTTTCTTGCTTATCTTGACCTATAAAACTCTGAACCTTTAGTTCTGTGTCTCCTCTAGGCTGTGTTGCCAAGTCTTAAGTTTATCTCTCTGTTGCTCAGTCTCATTTATGAATTTCTCTGTGTTTGCTCAAGTCCCTTTTTTAAGGCATGTAATTTTTTTTATTTAGAGCCCTGCCCTTTGAAAAGACATAGAAAAATCAAGAGAATAAATATTGCAGTAACCATAAATCTCAAGGTGTCTATTTCCTTTAAATCCATCCCTGTTGACCCGTTCAAAATATCCTATAAAGCCCAAAAGGTATTTATTGTGTTTCTCATCTTTAAGATCTATCTGTCTGTCTGTCTGTCTGTCTGTCTGTCTGTCTATCTATCTATCTATCTATCTATCTATCTATCTATCTATCTATATATATATATATTTTTTTTTTTTTATTACCAATTTTTAGTTTTATAGTACCTGAACTGGAATCTTTTGTACCTTTGTCTCCCTCTGCTGTTTAATTCAGGACATTGCAATCCTCTGATTCTTTTATTCACTGGAGCTGACTGTAGAAAGAACTGAGTCTTCTGTGCTTCTTTTCCTCCTTCTCCTCTTCCTCCTCTCCCTTCTCCTCTTCCTCTTCCTTCTCCTCTTTTTTTCTCCTCCTCCTTCTTCTTCTTTGATTCAATAATTAATTTTTTCCCCCAAATGTACAGCTGCTTGAACCTGTTCATGCATCTTCATCAGCAGCTGGGGCATCTCTACCTTTTGTGTCTTTGGTGTATATGACTTGAGCTCAGTGCTTTGAAACCAGCTTGCTAAGTAGCTCCTGAAGGGCTGTCCTGGCCAAGGAACCTTGAATCCTCAGTCTCTTGAAGACCACGGCTGGAGTAATAAGCTTATGGTTGGGAACTTCCTTATGGAGTTTACCATGTATAGCTTTGTCAAACAGCAGGAGACTGTTTAGCTTCTCCTAAACTTTGCCTTTGGGCCACTTCTTTTTGGCCTCACCACCAGATTCATGGACTGGATCTTTGTCTTTTTTTGGCAAAGTTTCTTTGGTATCTTTCTTCTTGCCTTTGGGCGGCATGGCAAAGCTCAGAGAGTCATGTAGGCCCCTGAAGCCTCACTAAGATGGAGAAGGCTTCTGTGCTTCTGAGCAGGCTCTCTGTCTTTGGTTTGGGTTGCAGCTGGCGGTGTGCTCACAGGTATCCTGTGGTGCAAGCAGTGGGGAGAGTCTGGTTGTCCAGTGTGGGAAGCATGGAAAGGCTCCCTCTGGTGTAGACACCCTAGTCAGCTCGCTGTGTCTACCAGAAAACTACCTTGCAGGCAGTTGTGTTCCAAGGTTCCCTGTCCGTCCCTGGGAATCTGACCCTGGAGCTTCCCAAGTCCAGCTCAGGGCTGGGTTGCTGTCCCTGGCTGTAGCAGTCTGCCTGGTGCTTGGGGAGGTAGCCTCTCTGCAGCTCTTGTGGACTCCTCAGACCCAATCAGCTTTCAATCCACACACTGCTGCAGCCTTAGATCGCTGCCCCAGCTGTTTATTAGTAGTGGGGGAGGGGCAGTAGACTTTTATCTCTTGGTAGATGGGTTCTAATTGATATGATTGCGTGATGGGTGCCCATTTGTTCAGTGTAGTGTTCTCTAGAGTCCATCCCCAGTAAGCCCATGTAAAACCCATTCCTCTCAGTTACAAGATTTATAAGCCACAAGCCCAGACTGGGCAGATTTACCACTACACTACTCTCTGTCCCCCAGCTATGAGATCCCTTGCTACTTGGGGCTTCTCCAGGCCATGAGGTTCTGTTCCATCTTCTTTCCATCTCCTCTTCCTCTGTCTTCTTCCTCTCCTTCTCTCTCTTCCTCTTGAAAGACCCCCACAGAGGGGAGACCCTCAGTCAAGTCTCAGGATAACATGACCCCCCAAGAACTCATGAGAAACCTTCCTTGCTGCAATTACATGAGGTTTTTTAATTGACCAGTGCACTGGGGTCGAGATTCATATCTCACGCAGGAGTAGAGGAGTCTGACCCTGAATGGCTAGGAGGAAACAAACCACAACTGGGGGGGGGGGAGTGCGTCATTGAAGAATACCAAAAATACCAGTGAAGAATCATAAGGGAAATACCTGGTTTCTCAAGATTGCCTATAAGGTGAAAATTACCAGTGAAGAATTGCGAGGGGAACATCCGGTTTCTCAAGATTGTTTATGATGTGTTATTTAACTTTTATGTTTTTATGGTCAGTCAGTTCCTGAAACAGAGTCACTGAACCTGCTATCCTACATTTTTGGCTCTACTCTATCTGTTAGGGGTCTTCTACTTTACCTGTTAGGGGGTCAGGATTTATCCTGGTCTTTCACTCTACTCTCTGAAACCTCCAGCCCCACCTTTTCCTTCCACTGCCCAATTACAGGCTCTAGCCTTTATTTGACCAGTTAAAATGGGGAGAAGGTTAGCATTAAATGACCTGGGTATTTATTTGGTTCACTCCTTGTCAGGGCATCTCCTCTTGAGGAAGCAAAATTAATATCAGAATACAAATAGCACCAGGGCAACCCACAACAACTCTGGGGATCCTGTGAGGAAGGCAAAGCCAGGCTTGGATGAGAGGGCAGCATGTGCTGGCTGGATGTACCAGGTAACAGGGTGATTAAATACTTCAGGAGAGTTCTCATGGTGGCTGATACCGGAGGCTAGGCATTGTCATGTCCCTCATGTTGCTGCTCAAGCTGGCATCTCCAGGTTCTGTAGTATGCTAGAGCCAAGGCTGTGGTAGTCAGGGGCTTGCAGCACTCTCAAGGGTGGCACTGGTAGGGTGGTTTTGTGACTCCTGCATCATGGAGAAAGCATGTGGCGCCATGCTAGGCAGCAGGGGGTTTAAGGGTGGGCTCTGGAGAACTGGATTCCTGATGCCTGATGCTTGTAACTGAGGTTTGTGTGACTGGACATGTTCACCCTCCAGAAGGTCATCACTCTGAGTATAGACATCCAGTCAAAAGGCTGAAGGTGACAGGTCAGGATGGAGCTGATTCTTAATGAAGGATTGGGCTGTAGTGGGTTCTCTCTTTATAGGGAACAACTGGACTTTTCTTTGGTAATCTATGTGTCTGTGTCTGTCTGTCTATCTGTCTGTCTCTCTTCACCCAAACACTTACATGTACACTTACACGTTGTATTAGTTTGTCTTAGAAATTGATTTAGGGGTGGTCCCTAGAGCCAGTTCTGGCCTGTTAATATTAGGTCCAAGACATTTTATTAGGAATTTCAACTTTCTCTTTCTGTCAGATTGACTGAGAGCGTAGGCTGTTGGCTTGTTTCTGCTGGCAGCCATCTTGCCACTGTAATGAGAAAGCCCATCTGTGGGTGGGGTTGGTATTAGAGAGTTGCGTTATTTAAGTTCCTGTGTTGAGTTGGACTTGAAGCCACTCTCTCACTGGACTTCCCTGTTATGTCCTCAGTAAATTCTTTCTTATTAAAGTGATTTGCACCTAATATTAATCAAAACCAATGAGTCTTGGTAATACAAGGAACTCTTGGAGAAGGATGTGTGAGTTTGAAGTATGATAGGCATTTTGAAAGATTGCAGGACGATCAATAATTCAAGGAAGATGATACAGGAAGAGGTTTGTGTGGTCCAGGGTTGAAATGGAGCCATCATGGGTCAGGAACCTGGTCTTAGTCCTTGCCAAGGACCTCTGCTTCTCTTCTGTAAGAACGTGACCATGGTCTTGGTCTCAGCTGTTGAATGAACGGAGAGGAGAAACTTGTTACTGAATTACTTTCTTTGTAGATGAGATCTTGAAACACAGGGTAACAGCTCCTTAGTTATTTATTTTATGTTTTGTGTTGTGTGTGTATATGATGTCTGTACTTGTGTGTGTATGTGTGTGTGTGTGTGTGTGTGTGTGTGTGTGTGTGTGTGTGTGTACTTGTGCATGTGTATGCTTGTGTTTGGAGACCAGAGACTGACGATGGAAGTCTTTCCTTGATCTCTCTTTACTTTTTGAGACAGGGTCTATTACTGTACATGTGGTTCATTGACTCAGCCAAGCTGGCCGGCCAGTGAGCTTCAGGGGTTTGCCCAGCTCTTCCTTTGTTTGTGTCTATGGTCATACATAGACTTTTAGGTAAGTTCCGGAGATCGAAGTTCAGGGTCTCACGGCCTATACCAAGGTACTTCACTGTCTGATCCATCTCCTTAGCCTGCTCCTTTTTCTTTCTTCACCCCATCTTTATTTATACACTGGGATTATATGTTCCGGTGTATCCAGAGAAGGAAAGGGCCTTCTTCTCTTTCTTCCAGCCCAGATTCTAGTTTGGCTCTTTCCTGTTCCTTATATGACACTTTTGTCTTTGACAGTAAGAAACCAGCCATTTACTTTCTTAGTACATTTCCTATTTGGTTTAACTCTAGACAGCCTAAGACAGATGAGATATGCTGGGTGGTGTGGCCGGAGACAGATGTCCTAAGGCAGACACGACCTCTGAGGCCTACCAGAGCAGACTGGCCTCAGATGGGTGAGGTTCTATATTAAGGCGGTATTGAAGCTGACTCTGGAAAGGTGGAGCTTTCCAGAAACATATACTGTCAGGAGCAAAGTGATTTTGGCTGGGGCTCATGGGTATAATTTGGGGAACTGTGCATGAGACAGATAGATACAGATATTAGTTCGGTGTGTTTCAGTTTGTGTTGCTGTGAGCAAGTATCTGACAGAAGCATCTTAAGGTAGGGAAGATTCATTTTGGCTCAGAGTTTCAGAGACATTTCAGTCTATCATGGTGAGCATGCATGCCAGGCAGTGTGAGCACGAAGCATTGTTCACATGCAGTTAGACAGGAAGCAGAGCACTCGAGCCAGGACTGCAAACCGGCATAACCTTCAAAGGCCTGCTGCTGCCACCTTCTGCCAGCCAAGCCCCGCCTCCCGAAGGCCCCACCGCCTTCGGCATAGCAACACAAGCTGGAAATAGACTGTTCAAACATTAACCTTTGGGGACAAACATGGACATACGAGGCCAGGTTTCATATCATGGAGTAGAAAGTCATAGGATATTTTCAAGCACAGTTTTGTTGAATCTTCAGTGAATTAGAATGTTTAAAGTCACTAGTTACTGAATATTTCTTCAGCTTTTATTCTGTTGATGGGGAGAGAGAGAGAGGTAGAGAGGGAGGGAGGGAGGGACAGAGACAGAGACACAGAGAGAGATAGAGAGCACAAAAAGAAAGAGACTGAGACAGACAGACAGATATACAGACACACCCACATATAGAGTCAGAGACAAATACAGATCCCCCCCCCCAAGTGTGAGAGAGACTGAGATGGGGCTGGGGATGTCATAGTACAGGAAGGGGCTTTGATCCTGACACTACCATACCTACTAAGCCTTTCAGCTGACCTTACCTTGTGTTATGGAGCAGACCACTGGGCCTGAGTGAGGTGCTTCAGTTCAGCAGGGTGTATTCTCTTAATTGCTGTAGTACTGAGCCTTGAGGAGGTAATGGGTAATCCATTCTCTTCTTGCCTGAGAAGCAGAGCCAAGGAGACACAGGATGCCATAAGGAGACAATCAGTGTCAGCTGTGTTACTGATAAATGCTGGGCTGTAACATGAGGTTTGGGTCAGCTTGCCGAGCATCACCTCCAGACTGGATAGACGTCCTTACCCTTGCTTGTGGATGGACAAAACGGGCATGAGGGCAGTTAAGGAGATCCAGAAAGCAAAGAAGACAGGAAGTAGAATGAGCTGGACATGCTACTGCCCGCCAATCTAATCAGTGATTCCTCTGTCCCAAGCAGAAGAGAGGGAAGAGTTAGCATCATGCTCTATTGAGACTCCCCACTCCCCGCTTCTGTGAACCTTAGGGGAGGTGCTCACCAGCAGGAAATAAGAGAGATGGAGGTGGATCTAAGGTAACCCCTGTTAGCAACTGGTTCCGAGCTAGGGGTATAGGAAGGAGCTCTGCATGTGGTTAGATGCTGGAGCCTCATCTGAGCATGGGAACTGTGTAATTGTCCCACTGTCTCTCTGCACATGCAGTTCCTGTCTACCTGGTGTGGACTCTTTTCAGTGGATTTTCACACCCTGTACCCCTCAGACCCTCTTTCTCTGCTCCCCATTGTTATCCCGAGCCTTCCCCTGCAAACATTGCGTAGAGAAGGGAAATTGAATCCTTGCTATCTCTGACTGGCTTTCTCAGAGTCTAATAAATTCTGCAGAGTCTGAGCTGCACACAGTGTTCTGGGGTGGGGTCATCTGAGGATTGGTTCTCTGGGGTGAGGGAGTCGGTCTGTGACTGAGCTGGCACTTTTTTTTTTGGCCTGTGTCCCCAAGTCTTTCTGAGCACCACAAATCCATGCAGTTCTATGGAGGGGCCCTGATTCTGAAGCTTTTCTGATCTTGGGATATGTCCACAGGAGTGGGCTTGGGTGCAGTCTGGGAGACTTAGGGGCCACACTGCCTTCTTTTAGGGGAAGGCATGGCAGGACGGCAGCTTCCCCAGGGACTGGGCTCACCTATGCTGGCCTCTCTGTGGGCCCAAGGTCATTGATCTAGGCTCATTAGTGGCCTAGGGACCATGTATTGACAGTGCCCAATTTTGTCATATCTGCACATGGCTCTTATATTTTAAAACACGGGGAGTGTGTGTGTGTGTGTGTGTGTGTGTGTGTGTGTGTGTGTCTTGCAGGAGTCAGTTTTCTCTTTTCACCATATAGGTCCAGGGACTGACCGTGTGCTCAGGTGCTCATTCTTGGCAGTTGAGCATCTTTACCTGCCGAGCCATCTTGACCGCCTTTCCTCTTTTTTGGTGCAGGGCTGATAGCATTCTGTGTACTACCCACAGCTGCCTTTTGCACCCCCTTTTTCCTCACTGGTGTTGGGTCCTCTTTTGAGAAGCAAGCCTAAAGGCATCTCTAGGGAATGCTGGGCTAGACCCTGGCTGGCCCCACCTGCCATTACTGCCTTCTCTCCCCAGCTGAGTCTGGCCACTCCCTTTCTACTATGCTCCTGGATCATCTTTTTTCTTTCTTTCTTCTTTTTTTTTTTTAATCTCCGGGGACTGGACCAGGCTCACAGAAGCCTGTTGGGATGGGGTTTACTTCTGCTGCTCCAAAGCAACAACACTTTCCAAAGGCTGTGGCTCTAGTGATATGAAACAGGCCCCTGTACTTCTGGTGGTAAGAGTGCTGTCTCTGTATTAGCTGTGTGTGTGTATATGTAGTCCCTTCTCACTGTGAGGGACCTATCAGGTTGTTTTTGAGATGTCCCTGCCACCTGTCCCCATGGGTGATAGGGATGGTCACCATCCCATTCCCCACGGAGAACGGCAGAGTCTGCACCCAATGCAAGGCCCTCAGCAGGGCAGGAACTGCGGAAACCCAGTGTCTACCTGCTGTTGCCCATTTTAGATGCATCCCAGCCTAGTGAGACAGGTTTCTGATGCTGAGAGCAGGTGTTCACATGCACTAACCACTAATTACAAGACTGGCCTGATGCTAAGGACTCTGGTGACTCCCAGACAATCTAGCAAGGTAGACAGTATTGTTCTCATTGTAAAGAAACCTTAAAAATGTAAATTTCCTAGGTTAGAATTTGAAGTACCGGGTTTTCAGTGTCATCCTCATAAATATGTCATTATAGTTTTTCTTGGTCTTCCCCTTCCCACTGTGCCCTGCAGTGTCCCTCCTTCAGCCGATTCCTTCTTCCCCAGCCAGCCCTTTCGATGAGGGAACTCTGGCAGAGGTTAGTTAAGTGACTGTCTACCTCCCCGTGGATGTCATACAAATGACTTAAAATGAGTGGCTTAGCACAACAGAAGTTTATTCTCCTGTGGTTCTGGAGGCGAGAAGTCCACAGTCAAAGGGTAACAGAGTCGTGCTGGTTCTGGGGGCCCAGGGAAGATTCTCTGGTTTCTTCTGGAAGCCCCAGGCAGCCCTTTGACTAATCTGCAATGTCTGTCTCCTTCTTCCCTTCTCTGTTTTGTAAGGACAGTTGCCATTGGTCTTAGGCATATCTCCCTTTCCTCCCAGATAGTCTAGGCTGAGCACATCTGAAAATTATCAGTAATGTTGACAAAAATCCTCTTTCCAGATACGGCTTCAATGATAGGTTCCAGGGGCTAAAATGTGACTCTTTTTTTTTTCCCCTTTCCTTTCTTGAGTGGGGGGGCTGGTAGTTTATTGTTAAGCACATCCCAGGAGCTCAGCTGAGGTTCACAGTATAACCCTTCCAAAATCTTCCTGGCTGTGAGCATCCAGGACTACCAAGCTAACAGTCTCACAGGCATGGATCCCTCTGCTTGCTCAGAGTGTGGGCTGTTGACTCTTGACATTCTGCACCCTTCATGCTTTCAGCTCGTAGCCATTTCACTTGAAGAGGTGTTCTTGGGGTGTTCATCCTGGATTTACGAATTCTCATCCCTTAATGTGTTCAGGAGGCCAGGCCTCAGGGGCTGGGAGGACAGCTCCGCACCTGGGCAGGTAGGATGGATGTGGTACTCTTGCCTCAGTGGCTGCTCCTCTAAAGTAGGAATGTGGGAATAGCCTGACCCTCCTCATGAGGTGTGGAGGAAGGCGCTGCCGCTGCCACTGCCGCCGCCACCGCCGCCGTGGAGGTGGTCTGACTGCTCGTTAGAGTAGCAGTGGAGCAGGCTGCTCTTCCTGCTTGCTTCTCACTGTCGTGGCCCCAAGCAGCTATTTTCTACCAAATTAAAATCCACTCAGTGCTCTTCCTCTCCCCAAATAAAAACTCCTCTCCAAGCTCTTGCCTGTTACAGCAAGACTTTTTAATAGACTCTGCCTCATAGAGCCACAAGACATATGTCCAATTAGCAGAATAATTTTGCTTAAATATCCAGATAGACTGTTGACTGACAACAGCGGCACATGTTTAAGGCTAATTTAAGACAAAGTAGTTTGGGAACGGTGGTACTGCCTTTTCCCCATCTGTATTGGACCCATCCCCCAACCTACTGTTCAGCTTTTCCTTGGGGATGGATCTCCATCCTGACCGTCAAAATGATCATAAGGGACATCTCCACGCTGTGCTTCATCACTGGGCAGAGTATCCACGTCATATAGAGTTGTCATAGAGACAGCTGAGCAGCTACTGCTGAGTGAGCAGCTATGGTATGCCAGCCATTGTGTGGGATGCTGGGTACGGGATGGTACGGCCCCCCTTTTCTCCCGTTCGCCCACTGAGACAGGGGTTTTCTATGCAGTCCTGGCTGCCCTGGAACTCACTCTGTAGACCAGGCTGGTCTTGAACTCAGAGATCCTCCTGCCTCTGTCTCCTGCGTGCTGAGATTAAAGGTGTACACCATCACTACCACTGCCCTGCTACATTTTGTTTGATTTCTTTTTGGTATTTCTTTTTTGGTCATTATTGGGGGAACAAGAGGTGAGTAAGAGTTGTGGAACTCAGAAGAGCACTTACTCCAGAAGACAGGGACTTGGTCTCTCTTGCTGCTGTACCATGCACGTAGCAGAGTAGGCACAGTACATATTCTTTGTTGAGAGAAGGAGCGAGATATTTTGAGCTCTTGCTGAGTGTCACCAAGCAGATACAAGGTAGTCACAGGACACATGAAGGTGAGGTTGAGGAGGGCTCTCTGACCTGGGCTGTGTCTGAAGAGCTGTCCAGCAAAGGGAGCCTGGGAGGCTCTCAGAGGAGCCAGAGCAGGTCTGTACTTCCCTGGGCTGTGTTGAAAGGGTGAGCTAGCTTCCTTTCCTGTGTCTGTTTCCTTGTCGCACTGATGACGGGCACTCTCGAGAGCTTGCAGCCCCTGTGCTGGTACGTGGTCAGGGTCTGCACCGAAAGTGGTGGAAGGTCCATTGCTATAGACATTCTGGCCACGGATGGGGATAGATGCCATGTGGCTCCCGTGTGACTCTGATTCTCACCATGCCTGTATCAGCAGCCCTGCAGGGAGGCAATGGCAGAATGTAAGCCGCCCTGGGCAGCTTCAGGGATCCCAGGGCAGAGATGAGGAGGGAGGCTGGGGCTGGGAGAGACGTGTACCAGGGCATGGGGAATAGCCTTCAAGAGTGTGTGTGAGCAAAGTGTCCCAGTGTAGACTCCACCATACCTTCAGATCTCACTGAGAAACACCAATTCAAAAATAAAGCATTTCAAGGTAGCTGCTATGTTAGTTTCCTGTGGTTGCCATAACAGATTACTATTGAAAACAATACAGTCTTAGGGTACTGGAGGTCAGAAGCCCAGCGTGATTCTGTGTGGACAAAATGAAGGTAAATGCAGGTGTCAGCAGGTGGCACTCCCTGTGGAGGCTCTGGAGAAGAGTTTGGCTCCTTAATTTTTCTGATTTCTTTCTTTCTGATGTTTTAAGATAGGGTTTTTACCCCCCATTTTTATTGGATATTTTATGTGTTTACATTTCAAATATTACTCCCTTTCCCAGTCCCCCCTCCCATTCCCCCTCCCCCTTCTATAAGGATGCTCCCCCTCCCACCCACCCACTCCCACCTCAATGCCCTAGCATTCCCTGACACTGGGAAACAAGCCTTCACAGGACCAATGGCTTCTCCTCCTATTGATGCCCAATGGCTTCTCCTCCTATTGATGCCAGACACTGCCATCCTCTGCTACATTTGCGGCTGGAGCTGTGGGTACCTCCAAGTGTACTCTTTGGTTGGTGGTTTAGTCCCTGGGAGCTCTGGCGGGTCTGGTTGTTTGATATTGTTGTTCTTCCTATGGGGGCTACAAACCCCTTCAGCCCCTTCAGTCCTTTCTCTAGTTCCTCCATTGGGGTCCCTGTGCTCAGTCTGATGGTTAGCTGCAAGCATCCTCATCTGTATCAGTAATTTTTTTCTGATCTCTCTCTCTCTCTCTCTCTCTCCCTCCCTGCCTCCTTATGCCCCTCTGACCCTCCCTTTCTCTCCTCTTCTCTCCTTCCTTCCTCTTTTCCCTCCTTCCCTCCTTCCTTTTGTTTTTGTTTTTGGTTTTTGAGACAGGGTCTCACTATGTAACCTTGGTGGGCCTAGAACTTATTGTATAAACCAAGCTGTCCTTAAGCTTGTAAAGGTTCTCCTGCCCCTGCTTCTGCTGTGATGAAAAGTGTTTGCCACCACACCTGTGATGGTTTGAAAGAAAATGACCCCTATAGGCCCATAGGGAGCAGCACAGTTAGGAGGTGTGTCCTTTTGGAGTAGGTGTGGCTTTGTAGGAGAAGGTGTGTCTCTAAGAAATGGGCTTTACAGTCTCTGATGCTTAAGCCTGCCTAGTGTCACTCTCTCTTCCTGTTGATCCAGATGTAAAACTCTCAGCTCCTTTCTAGCACCACGTCTGCCTGTGCGCCATGACAATAATGGACTAAACCTCTGAAACGGCCCCCATTAAATGCTTTCCTTAATTACTTGTTTTGCAAGACTGGATTTCTCTGTGTAGTCCTGGCTGTCCTGGAACTTGCTCTGTAGCCCAGGCTGGCCTCGAGATCCACCCGCCTCTGTCTCCTGAGTGCTGGGATTAAAGGCGTGCGCCAGGACTGCCCAGCAAATGCTTTTCTTTATAAGAGTTGCCACAGTCATTGTGTCCCCTCACAGCAATAGAACCCCTAATTGAGACAACACCTGATGAGTTTTCTGGTTTTTAGAGATGCCCCAGGTGTCTTGGCTCATGCTCCTCTCCCCATCTTCAAGGTCAGCAGCATCTGGTCCAGTTCTCTCGAGCACCCCTACCTTTGTCTGTCTTCCAGGAGCTTCCACACTGTGATTACCACTACGTAGCTGGGCAGTGTCCCTCTCATTCCCTGTCTCAGGATTGTGGGATTATTAGCAGTCTGATTTTCTTCTGCAGAGTGTGAACTGCTGTTGGGTCTGTTAGGAAAACAAATCTCACTATGAAGAATCCCAAACGACATTTCAAAGCACAGAGTAATAAAATGAATGTTGTACCTGACTCTTGTTTACTTATCACTGAAGAACTTTAAGCTGTAATTCCTGTCTACATCTCTAAACCAGGACACTTTTCTAAGGAATCACAGTGCCATTAGTACATGTGATTAGATTAACAAGTGTTAATGTCATTTGTATTAGGATTCTCTAGGTTCTGAACTTCCTAAAGCTGCAAACCTTTAATACAGTTCCTTATTGTTGTGGTGACCCCCAACCACAAAATTATTTTGTGGCTACTTTATAACTGTTATGAATTATAATATAAATATTTTATATGCAGAATATCTGATATAAAACCCCTCAAAGGGGTTGTGACCCCACAGGCTGTGAACTGCTGCTCTAGATGAACAGGACACAACACAAATATGTATAAAGTGCTATAATTTGATTGGCTGGCCTGGATAGGCTGGGTGGTCCAAAAGTGGCTGTTTGTTCACTGGAAAGGCTGAAAGCCCTGTAGATTCTGACTGCAGGAGGGTGCATGCTTTTGCAGTTCCAGTCTGGCACCAAAGGCCTGGAAGGTTCCCAGAGACCCACCAATCATCAGCCCTCTCAGGAAGGCTCATGAAGCTGTGTTCTGGTGTTAGTGAAGGATAGCAGCAGTGGTGGTGTCAGCAGCACAGCGGCAGGGTAGATGCACTTAGCCATAAGAAGCAAAAGCAAGCAGGCAAAAGCAGCTTTCTTTCCATCTGGGCTTTTGTTGGAAGGTTCCACTCTGGGGAACCTTGCTCTTCAGATAACTCTCCTGGGGAAGGGTGTCTCTTAGTTGATTTCAGACCCACTCAAGTTGAAATCACATCACCTAGCCACTAACTGAGGTCAGCTTTCCCTAGATTCCCTACCTAATGCTTTCCACATGCTCCTGAACCTGCTCAGCCTCACTGTCCTTCTAGGAGCTTGGCCTTCTTGCCTGTATCTTTTGAGAGTTTGTTTTGATTTCTGCTGTCAGCCATGATAGTACAGGGCTTGTTTGTATAGATGTGAAGAAGAGACTGTCATCCTGCATCGAGGCGGGTATCCTGAGCACTCACAGGGAGCCAAGAGGGGATGCAGGCAGTCTGGGCCTGGTATTCTGCTCATGGCCTTGCCATTTGTTATTCTTGTCTGTAACAGCCATTCCAGAAATGCCCCCACTTTTCCGGTCGCCGAGCAACTGTGAGAACAAATTAATTATGCATTTTCTCACTGTGTGTGATTAAGGGGCAGATGGAGGGAAGGGTTCTCTGTAGCTTTTCTGGCCACGAAGTTCCCAAATGGATACTTTCCAGATTGACAAGTGCAGGTCCCCAACTCCTGTGGGCATCTGTGCAGGCATGCTTGCTCTTTGGCAAGGGGAGCCCCAAGTTGCCAGTAATAGCATTGTTATTCCCTTAAATTTGCAACAGCCTTACCGTTTGCTGAGTGCTGTAGTTGGTCATGACAGCTTATTTGTTGGGATTCCAGGGATCCTGGGACAATTTTTTTTTTTTTTTTTTGCTTCATATCTCCCTAAATTATTGTCGGCTGTGTTAATTCCACCTCCGTTCCCCATTAAGCTATAGGCATTGGTCTGGGAGACGGCTCACTGCTATGCAAGCCCGAGGATCTGAGTTCAGTCCCCAGAAGCCATGTTTGAAGAAAACCAGATAAATGGGGTAGTGCACACCCAGTGCTTGGGAGAAGGAGGCAGGCAGATCTCTGTGAGTTGGAGGCCAGCCTGGTCTACATGGTATGTTCCATGCCTGTTGGAGTTGTATGGTGAGACTCTAATAGTTTTTCTGTCGCTGTGATAAAACACCATTGCTAAGGCACTTACAGAAGGAGCTTCAGACATGCACTCATTGGTCTGGAAACGGTGATTTTAATTCTTTTTCTTCTTGAGAAGTACGATGGCTGGCCATCCAATTTACAATCCTGCCTTGGCTTAGACTCACTTCCTAGTCTAGACAGGCTTTGAGCTTGTGATCCTTTGGCCTCTGAGTGCTGGGCATGCAGGCCTGCATCATCAGGCTTGGCTTTAATGCTGCTCTTTATTAACTGTAGCACTGGTTTCAGCTTAGTTGATTTTGCTTGATATCTGTCCCTCTTCTTAGGAAATAGTATGGCATGCTTTCTCCATCGTCTGCATGGCTGCTAAGTTTCCAATAGTTGTTAGATGTTGTGTTTTATCTTTTTGGGTATCATATATTTTTGTAATGAATGGTCTTAAATTTTTGATCTGAGGCCTTGTTAAGTGTTTTGAAGGGGATAGATTTTTTTTTTTCAGGTCTTGCTTTTATATTTGTTAGTTGGAATGAGATAGTATTTAGGATATTTCTGGCTCCTGAGGCCGGGACTTTCTGGGTATGAATTATGAAGCTTTTCCAGTCTGGATGGTAAGAACCTAACTCTAATCTTTTGGGGTTTGTGTGTGTGTTTTGTATGTGTGTAAGCTGATGAGCCTTAAGCTGAGCACCAGGGGACGGGCCCTGCACAGGCTGCCAGCTTTCCTTTAGCATTGTTTGTCTTCACGCCTCTCCTCCACTGTGAACTCTTTCTCTCTCCATCTCTCAGCTCTAGGATGCTTCCCACAGACTCTGCTTTAAACTGGGGCCACTGTAGGGTTCATCTTCCTTCTTCCACCATTGCTGGATGCATAGGGTTTGAAAACCATTCTTTTATGTTTTCAATGTGAATGTGAAGGTAACAGAAGTTTCTTTTCTAGGACATTAAGGCTTATGGCCTGGGAGAACCCCCAGGTTTAGATTTGCCATCTCCTAAGATGGGGAAGACTGGTCTGGATGACATTTTATGGTCTCAGGTGTAGTGGGAAGGACATGCTATGTTTCAGGCACTTGTTGGACACTAGTGTGATGTTAGAGAGGCTATTGGATCTGCCCTGCTCAAGGTAGGGGAGCAATCTGGGTAGGTGATGCTGGTTTGTGCACTTTCAGTGTGTGGAACTGGGGGAAACTGCAGAGGGAGCAATCTAGAGAGTCGTATTAGCTGGTGCTTGACTTTCTGTCTTCGTTGGAGCTTTGGGTGTCCTCGTGAGCACTAGAAGGGCTTTTCCTCTCAGTAACTGATTCTAAGAGAGCATACCTTTCCTGGCAGTATGACTTCTTTATGCAAACCAACTGGTGCAGAACCCCTATTCTCCAGCCACCTCCATTCACAATACTGTCAAGGCCTCATTTCCATAGCTCTGACTGTCCAGGACCAGGTCCCAGATAGCTAGGCATAGCTCCTGTTCCCCAGAGCCTGCAGTAGTGACTTAAGCCAGACATTCCTAAACTGTCCTGTCTCACCCCATCTCCCCTCAATTTTTTTTATTGGAAATTCTCTGCATTTATATTTTAGATGTTATCCCTTTCCCACAATTCCATTCCTCTTTCTCCTCCCATTGCCTCCATGAAGGTGCTCCCTCTCCCAACCACCATCTCTTACCAGCACCTTGGCATTCCCCTACACTGGGAAAACAAGCCTTCACTAGTTCAGAAGCCTCTCCTCCCATTGATGTCAGAAAATGCTGCCATGGGTCTCTCCATGCGAACTCATTGATTGGTGTTTTAGTCCCTGGGAGCTGTGGTGGGTTTGATTTGTTGATAATTTTGATCTTCCCATGGGGTTGCAGACCCTTTTAGCTCCTTCAGTTCTTTCTCCACTGTATCAGTATGGCTCTGGCAGAGCCTCTGAGGAGGCATCTATATCATGTAAAATGCTACTTGGCATCAGCAATAGTGCTTGGGTTTATTGGGTGCATATGGGATGGATCCCAGGTGAGGCAGTCTCTGGATGATCTTTTCTCCAATCGCTGCTCCTCTATTTGTCCCTTTTTTTCCTCCCATGAGCGTTTTGTTCTTCTAAGAAGGACTGAGGCATCCACCTACTGGCCTTCCTTCTTTTTGAGCTTCATAAGTTCTGTGAATTGCTTCTTGGGTATTCCGAGCTTTTTGGGTTAGTATCCACTTATAAGTGAGTACATACCATGAGTGTTCTTTTGTGACTGTCACCCCATCTTTCCTATAGAACTTACAACAAAGGGTTGTGTCTCTACTTTCTATCTACCCTGGTAGTTTTCCATGTAGCTCTATGTGGCATGCCATGACTTCCAGGGATTATGACTAAAAGCTCTTAAACTTCCTTCATGATAAGTGTGTCCATGTTTCTGCATCTTACTATACTTGATTAAAGCACTTCTCAGGGTCCTTTAGAGTAAGTATAGGAATACTTATTCTAAGCACATATGTGACCTCACTTCCCAGCAACCTCATGAGATAGATATTGTTTATGGATTGATTGAAGACCAAGTTGTGAGTGGTTCTGTGACTTGCCCATGGTGCTGCTGCTGCAGTTCAGTGTCATAATCACATTGTCCTCATCTTCATCCTCTTCACCCTCTTTGGTATATGTTAACTGTACAGTGTAATGAGTTCACTATGACATTGTCAAACACTATACCCAATTAGATTCAAGATTGAGTTGGCTCTGTTTGGAACCAATGGCCTTGTCTTTCACTGTCCTCTACTTCTTCCTATCATTTGTAGGGCACTTGTATATCTGTTCCTATGTCTCATGACATCCCTAAACCTTGCCTAGTTCTGATGTGGCCCCCATGGATTCAGTCTGGCGTTGGCTCCTTTCTGCCAAGTTTGGGGAGGTAGAGCCTCTCCTCCCAGGGATTCAGGAAAGGAGAATGGTCCTTTTTGGGCCTTTGCTTCATTGGCTCAAATCATTAATTAATCGGCACAGAGTTTATCTTATTAGTCATTCATTGTCCCCCACTCTCAAACCACAAACCGGGCTAAGAACAATGCTTTTAATTAATATGAGGCAGATTAAACTCATTATAGCACGGTTATTGGTAATGAGGTAATCATAAGGCATGTTATTGAGCTGGGAGTGAAAAGGAAGGAGCCTGGGCAGAGACACAGTGCCAGCTGCTCTGTGGTAGGTAAGTGGGTATGAGAGGCTGATGTTGGCCTCTTGGTGAGGAGGCACCACACCCATACATCCAGTTGAGCAGTAAAGCCAGGGACTGGGTAAGGGCACAGCTCGTGTCCAGTGAGCAAATGGGTACCAGATGCAAAGACACAGAAATTGGGGATCTCTGAGGAGTCCCTGAAATTATGTTTAGAATAATACTCCATTTCTGTGTGTGTTTCTATCTTTTCATTCCCTCTCTCTATCCTTCACTGCAACCCCTCCTAACTTTTTGTGAGAGAGCCTAGAATTCTCTAGTTAACCCAGATAGGCCTCATGCTCATGAGCCTCCTGCCTCAGCCTACAAGTTGTGGGATTAGAAAATGTGTGCTTCAGGTGCTATTTGCATTTTTATATACTGATGCTTTACATTAAGTGACAGTCAGCGAAATTAGCTTTTGTTTCTATTAGGTTATAGGACCCAGGCTTATTAGACTGAAGGGAGGGAATAGATAAATGTTTTTGTTTGTATGTATGTATGTATGTATGTATGTATGTATGTATGTATGTATTATATATGTATATATGTATATATATATATATATATATATCTGTCTGTCTGTCTGTATTGGCTTTTTTTCAGACAAACTTTCTCTATATAGTTCTGGATGTCCTGGGAACTCACTCTGTAGACTAGGCTGCCCTCAAACTCACAGAGATTCTCCTGCATCTGCCTCCTCAGTGCTGGGATTAAAGCGTGCACTACCACTGCTTGGCTGTATTTTGAATCTTAGTCATTCTGACTGGGATAAAAATGAAATCTCAAAGTAGTTTTAATTTTCAGTTCCCTGATGGCTAAAGATGTTTAACACTTTGAAGATGTTTCCAGCCATTTGTATTTCATCTTTTTGGGAACTCTCGGTTTTATTAAGCTTTAGACATTTAGTTCCCTGGGGAGATTGGTTTTTTTTCCTTCTGTGTCTTTGTGCTAATTTTTGAGCATTGGTTCTGTGCTGGACCAGGAGCTAGGATTGACTTCAGGTCTTACTTTATTTAACCACAATGGTGGCATAATTATTGTCTCTTTCTGCTCAGGAAGAGACCAAAGTTCTGGGTTTATCGAGGTTTGATGACAGTTAAGTGGCTAAGTAGGATTAGGGCCCAAGTCTTCCTGACTCAAGTTTCCGTGCCAGTGACTAGCAAGTCACATGACCATCCTTGTCTGTTTAGGGGTGAATATACCCTTTCTATCCTTCTAAAATATATCCAACTGTCAGGGCTACCTCACTTCCTAACCTGGTGACCATCCAGTGCCTGTCATGTGGAGTGACTGGGCAGTTAGCTTACCTTCCTGCTGTTGACAGGTTTGGCTGTATGGACTTACATTTACTCCTCCTACACTGTAATCCCAGGACTCACAAAACCCACACCAAAGCTCAGTTTTTGCACATGGTGCAGAGGATACAGGGCTGGGTGTCTAGAGGATGAAGGCTTGGACCACTCCTCTATTGGCTGTGAGGCTTTGAGATTGTCACTGAACTCTGAGTTCAGTGTGTCTTTATGACTTTCTGAGTCTTTATGGACATATCAAAGACCTCTGCTCTGGGGCTGGGAAGATGGCTCAGTTGGTGAAATGCTTGCCTTGCTAGCATGAGAATCTGAATTTGATCCTCAGAACCCATGTACAAAGGTGAGCATGGTGATATGTGTTGGTGATCCCAGTGATGGTAAGATGAGCCAAGGAGATGGGTAGATCCATCCCTGGGGCCACCGGCCACCCAGCTTAGTCTGCTTGGTGAAGTTCCAGTCTGTTAGGAGACTCTCTTATACAAAAGGGGAGTGGTAACTGAGGTTGTCCACTGAAACACACCACATCACACACACACACACATGCACACTCATACTCACGCACACAGGGGGAGGGGGGCAGGCAGACAGATAGAGAGACAGAGATCAGAGATGGACAGAAAGACAGAGACAGATGGAGATGAGGAGGGATACAGAGAGAAAGACATAGTGTTGGAAGGGAGAGATCCTGTTTCCAGAAGTAATATGCAGATTAAAAGTCCTGTATTTGAGTGTTTACTGTGGGACAGGTGTATACTTACACTAGGGCACTGGAAAATGCTGTTGCATTTATTATAGCTGCTGCTGGCTGACAGGCCTCAGCTGTCCACTTCGGCAGCCACTAACTCCTTAAAAATCACTCCAGTAATCATTCATCTTAAGTGACTTCACAGGCAGTTTCTTGACCACACTAGCCACATTTCAGGTGCACATTAGCCACTGTGTAGGCACTAGACCAGAGCATTTCCATGTTCCAGGAAGTCCACTGGGCAGTATGTTGTCAGCTGGCCCTTGTGTGTCAGCCCATCCTTCCTGCACTTCTGAGGGTGCATGCTCAAGGAAGTGTGCTTAAGGATCAGAGTCAGGAGATGAGGAAGTCAGGAGATCCTAGGAGCTTTGTTAATCGGTAATACATGTATGGCTAGAAGATGATCCAGGAAGATAGAATTGTTTATCCCTCCGTGGATTCCCAGCTGCCAGTCGGCTCATCGCCGCGCTGTGCCAAGTGGAGTGGGTGAAAGTCAGAAGCTTTGTACTAAGCCAGTAACTTTCCTTATGTTAGAACAAGCCTGCCTTGGGCTGGAGAGATGGCTCAGTGGTTACGAGCACTGACTGCTTTCCCAGAGGTCCTGAGTTCAAATTCTAGTAACCACATGGTGGCTTATAACCGTCTGTAATGAGATCTGATGCCCTCTTCTGGTGTGTCTGAAGACAGCTACAGTGCACTTATATAGAATAAATGAATAAATCTTAAAAAAAAAAAAAAGAATAAGCCTGGCTTCTGATCCAAAAGGACAGTGGACCCATGGGAGCTGGACCAGAGCAGAGACCCTGAGGTCTGAGTGTCACTCTGTTAGTGACATTTGCATTTTCACCATAAGAGAATATTTTTACAATTTTAGTAAGTAGAAATACCCCCCTCTCTGTGTGGGCATGTGTGTGTGTGTATGAGTATGTGTAACTGTGTATGTGTTAGAAGCTGGATAAAGATGACCTCAGGGCTTCTTCAGTGGAAATGAGGGTACCATATGCAGTAGATGTTGACTCAATTTTATGGATCCTGGGTTTGGGAGTATATGACATATCTTTGCCACCAGTCTACATCTTTAGTTATCTGGGTAGCTTAAGGTACACAGAACATACTATAGATACACAGCTGTACCCAAGAGCTGATAGATGTCCCAGGTAACAGGTGAGCCAGGGTTGCCTGGCTTCCCCAGACTTGAGTGAACCAAAGATCTCTATGTTGCTCAGACACTGTTGAAAGGTGACCATTCCTTTGTGTCAAGAGATAGCCATTTGTCACTGTTTCAAGTCACAGGTGATGGACAATGAACTCTGCTTCCTTTTGGAAGGGCTGCACAGGATGAAGACAGTGCTTTCTAAGGACTCGCCACAATTGAGATATGTAGATGTTAAAAAAATACAGTGGACAGGTCTGCCAGCAGTGTGTGCACACACATCTAGACATACACACAAACACACAGACACAAATCACACACGCAGGCCCACGTGTACCCAGGGCACCTCACAGCATACATGTATGCACAAAGCAACACAAGCTTCAACTTTCAGGATGCACATACATAGTGACACACACACATGCACACACACACACACACACACACACACACACACACAAACTGTGGCTCAAATTTTTCTCTTGATCTGAAAAATCCTTCAGTTTTCATCTTAACCATTGCAAATTTAACTTCAAGGCTTAGCACTATGTAGCACCCAGCTTCTAATTACACAAGTAATTGGAACAGGGGAAATTGAATGTGAAGAATTGTTAAGTAGTGGAAGATGACTAACCTCTAAGAGATCCAGTGAGATTCTAATGGTGGTGACAGTAAACAGGCACAGCATCCATCCCTGGAGATGAAGGGCAGAGAGGAGGGCTGGGCCTGATGACCCAGCTCAGTTCTCTCTATCTTGGGCAGCCTGCTGCTGCTGGAAGAACTTGTTAGTAGGTATGCGCACAAGCTAATCTGTAGGAAAGGTCACAGCCATAGGCTGCTGTTGATCTTTGAGCTCCCTGGAGTGAGTGTCTGCCCCTGCTGGTGCCCGTCTCTGCTGAATACTAAAACCATGAAGGATGACCCTGGCAACTTTCGGTCTTCATAGGATTCCCCAGCTGCCTAAACCTGATACATAGCCATAGGATTAAAGAAACTGTGAGTCCATTAACTGAGAGGCAGTGGAGACGGCCCCACCTACAGGGGTTTGATTTACTAAGGTTTTGTCCCTTTAGAGGCAGGGGAAATGGCCTAATTGGTAAAGTGCCTGCTGTGTAAGCATGGGGACCAGAGTTTGGACTCCTGTCACCTACATAAAAGTTGGGTGTGGTGGTATACATCTGTAAGTTCAGCATTGGTTGAGTCAGGAGACAGGTAAATGGGCTCCTGGAGCTCACTGGCCTGTCAGTCTGGAGGAATGGATGGTCCAGCTTTTAGTGTAGAGTCTGTCTCTTTAGTTAAAGTGGAGAGCAATTGAGGGGGACCCCTGATGTCGGCCACTGCCCTCCACAGGTGCTCACACAAGCTGAGATGTTTGTCTATAATAGTTTAATCTTTATACTGACCACTTCTCAGAACTACTGCTTAGCCTTGGCCAGCTGTGGACCCTGCTCTACCCAGTTCCATATGTCCGTCTGCTGCCTGGCACTGGCCAACTGTGATTCCTGCTCTACCCAGTTCCATATGTCCGTCTGCTGCCTGGCACTGGCCAGCTGTAATTCCTGCTCTACCCAGTTCCATATGTCCGTCTGCTGCCTGGCACTGGCTGGCTTTGTCCTGCTTTCAGTTCTTTGTCATCTGGGGTTGAAGCAACCCTTATGGATGCTACGTGGGTGTTTTTCTGCTCTCCATGTCTTAAGGCAATCTCCCTGCCTCTGAACTCCACTTCCTTTCGGGTCACTCTCCAAGTTAGAATTAACTTCTTTCTCACTGTCTCCTGCTAGAGGAAACAACTACCATGGTGCCTCTCGGACCCTGTCTGCATCAAGGCCAGAGGACTCCACAGAACATGTTTCCCCTAGAATGGGTTGTGATGGGCATCAGAACTGTATACCGGGGTTAGAAATGACTGGGTTCCCGTGGGACTGAAGACAGCCTAGAGCTGAGACATGGGCGTTTAGGACTGCAGAGGTCTTTCTTTTAAATTTCTAACTTTTTTGTTTATGTGTCTCAGCATTTGGATGCATGTGTGGATGTACACCAGGTATGTGACCGGTGTTCATGGAGGTCAGAAGAAAGCATTGGATCTGTAACTGCAGCCACAAATGATTGTGGGCCGCCATGTGGGTACTGGGAACAAAATCAAGTCCTCTGCAAGAGCAGCCTTAACCTCTGAGCTGTCTCTGCAGACCTCCCAGTGTTCTCTTCTCATTGTCTAAAGTCAGTGGTTCTCAACCTTCCTACTGCTGTGGCCTTCAACGCAGTCCCTCATGTCGTGGTGACCCACAACTGTAAGATTATTTTCATTGCTGCTCCATAGCTGTGATTTTGCTGCCGGTACAAGTCGTAATGTAAATATCTGTGCTGATGGTCTTAGGTGACCCCTGTGAAAACTTCCATGACCCACAGGTTGAGAACTGTTGATCTAAAGCAACAGTTTGCTGTGTGGCTCCCCTGACAACTAGTTATTTGAGAAGACATTTCTTCCACTTTTGTAAATTCTTCACATGGCTTTATTGCCAATTACATCATTATTCTTCTCAGCATTGGAGAGTGTAGATTCACCTTCAGTGTTCAAACGCCTTTGTTACTTCATTGGTAGAAGCAGGTAGCAGGTCTCCACAGCACACTGGAACTCACTGTTTCTTAAATTATATGTAAGGTGCATCTTTCTTTAGAAGCCGTAGATCCTACAATGCAGGACTCACCTCAACTCAAGACCCTTAGCTTGGCTGGGCTGAGAGCTCAGGAGGAGCATCTTGGGTGCTTGTGAGGACACCTCTCAGCTCTATTAGAACGAGTCACATCAGGGTGTAAATGAAGGGTCCCATGACTGATAACCTGCCCAGAAGTCTGCTCCACGTGAGGGAATGAATAAAGTCCTCAATTCAGTTTTGTAGCCTTCGGTCTGGGATTCATTTCTATTTTCTAAATAAGACAATTGATTTTCTTATCATTGAAGGTATCAACTCCCTGAACTACTTTGAGGATTAAAAAAAAACCCCATGATATATATGAATAGCTGTTATTATTATTTACTATTATTACTGTTATCATCCTGTCACTGGTGGAGTGACTTGAAGTGTTACATGGTCGAGGAGTAGGTGGCAAAAGTGTTAGCTCAGTATACCCTTGAATGAGTCAGTTTATTAGGCTTGGTTAATAGCTGTGAATACTCATTTGTGGGGAGTGAGGCTCCAACCATTTAATGGAATGGGAGGAGACTGGAAGCTCCAGGCTGTGTACTGAGGCTGGGCTTGGTGTGAGATTAGAATTGGCTGCACTGAGGACAAGGAGAACATTAAAGTAAAAGATGAAAAAAGAGGGTGTGTGTGTGTGTGTGTGTGTGTGTGTGTGTGTGTGTGTTATGTGTGTGTGCATGGTGTGTATCTGCCTTGGTTTTGGGTCATTGGGGAGTAACCAAGAGTGCTTGAGCAGAGAGGCAGGAGAATGGAATGCTGTTCAGGGAACACGAGGCACTCACTCCTCTGGCTTGCCTGTCTCCTGCAGGTACATCTCCGCTCTGCCCGGCGTCTCTGTGAGCTCTGCTGTGCCAACCGGGGCACTTTCATCAAGGTGGGCCAGCACCTGGGGTCTCTGGACTACCTGCTGCCGGAAGAGTACACCAGCACGCTGAAGGTGTTGCACAGTCAGGCCCCACAGAGCAGCATGCAAGAGGTCCGACAGGTCATCCGAGAAGACCTGGGCAAGGAGGTACCTTGTTCTGAAGCAGGGAGGGACCAGATTTACGAAAGGCTCCAGCAGAGTTCCTTTTGCCTGGGCCTAGGATCCATCACTGATGCAGAATCAAATGTCTCAGCAACATTCAGTGCCGAACCAGAAGCTAGAAGGAGCCTCAGAGACTCTCACTAAAAAATACTAGCTGAAATATGAGATGTCTGTATTCCACAGTGTTGGCTGGTAACCTAAGAGGATTCGGCTGCTTCAATCTAATTCTGTCTGTCAGCCCCTGGAGGCTTACAGCAGGCTGATAACTATTGTGTGCTACACTGTCACAGTTGGTCCTCACAGCAGGTGTGGGGTGAGAACTATTACTGACTGCATTTTGCAGCTGAGGGATGGGGGCTAGCACACTGTGCTAAGATGGCATCAGCACCTCATCCAGTTCACTGCACTGGCCTCTCTAGAAGGTTAAGTAAGCATCCTGCTTGATCTCCCAGGGATGGGACATTTACTCTTATCTGCCACCAAGGTGCAAGGTCCTCTGTTCTATTCTTTTTCGTTGGTCGCTGACGACTCCTGCTGTTGTCAAGGCCTTTAATCCCAGCTCTTGGGAAATGGAGGCATGTGGATCTTTGAGAGTTCGAGGCCATCCTGGTTTACATAGTAAGTTCCAGGGCAGCATGTTCTCTCTGTCTCTGTCTCTGTCTCTCTCACACAGGGGCAAAGAGAATAAAATAATAACTCTTTTGATGCACGCCTGCACACTGCACCTGGCCCCTCCCCCTGCCTGTTTTATGACTGCTGCAGCATGGGAGGGTCTGGTGGCCAGAGTGAGGGCTCTGGAGGCACAGTCCTGGACCTAGCACAGTTATGTGCTTTTCTGTAAGGTGAGGGAGACCGCAGTGCCCACCTTACAGTGCTGGCATGAAGATTACGGAGGAGAGTGCAGAGCAAACAGGGTCGCGTACTGTGCTCTGCCCTTCGCTCCCTCTGTGCGCCCGCAGTGCCTGTGGTCTTGGTGCCTGGAATGCTTTCCTACTATAGTCGCTGTCTGCCAAGTGATTCTAGGCCAGTTGTCCATCTGTCCATCCATCTAGCAGATGCCAGGCAGAGAGCTAGGTGCTGTTATCCTATACACACTGCAGCTGTCCTGGGAAGTCCTTGACCTCCCTAGACCATCTGAATCAGGCCCACATAACTCAGCCCCCACAGTGGTGCTGCATTGTAGCTTGATTGGAATTAGGCCATTCTACTGCACTCAGAAAACCTTCAGGGATGAAGACCATGGCGGTGCATTTCCTCTGGACCTGAAGCACCAAATAGTATGGTGTAAACTAGGAATCAGTGTTTGAAATGACCCTTCCTAGCTTACGTGTTTTTTTGTTTGTTTTACTGTTTTTAACTGATATGCGGAACATTCAGCACCCAGCTAAGCATCCAGCTACAGAGATCCTGCATATTAGCAATGGCTTGGCCTACAGAGGCTCATGATCTGTGGGGCCCTGGTCAGGCACAGATGCCTCCAACTGCCTTGCTTTAAGGAACACTTCATTCAGAAGGAGTGAAAGGCAGATTGACATAGTGCTGTAGTCAGGGAGAAAGCTGGAGGCTAGGAGGAGCAGGGCTTGGATAGAGGAACCCTGGGCAGCAACAAGAGGGTGGGCCTTGGTGCTAGCCAGCATGCCTTTGCTTCTTGCTGAGACTGTTGGCCTCTGGCTTCCAGCAGTGTGAGATTCACCCCCTCCCCTGGCTAAAACGAAATAAGTCACTGTAATAACAGTGCTGAACATATCATTGCTGGCATGTGGTAACTCAGCAGGGGTGGGTGTGAGGGAGGGGGGAGAAGATTAACCCTTAGAAGCTTCAGAGGAAGAAGTGGGGCAAACAGGTCAATGGCTGCTTTGAGAGACTAGGCCAAGGAAGAGGGAGGTGAAAAGTCAGTCTGGGCAGTCATGGTGGGCCCACCTGGAAGATGTTTCCTGCAGATTCATGGTGTCTTCTCCAGCCTCCTCCAGCTGAGTAGGCCTAAGCCCAGTGACTGCATGGCCACTGCCCCAGTTTGTCTGTAGTCCTCCTGAGATAGTGTCACTTTTGTCCATGTTCTAGTTTTGAGGGGGCTGTCTCTTATTTCTGGGGAACTTAGAAACCTCAGATTTCTTACCACAGGTTCCATAAGTACCCAGTCAAGAGTCTTCCCCCCCACCCCACTCCCAGGAAAGTGGTATTTGTTCTCTGGGGACACACGTTGTCATCTGTGGGTGGAGGGGAGGAGAAAGAGGCTGTGTGGGAGGCAGAGTAGGTGAGTGTGGGGGAGTGAGGGCGGAGGAAATCACTCACTTTGCACGCCCTCCTCCTCCAGCCCCTCCCTGAACTGCTTGGGAAGAACTCTCTCTTTAAGGACAGAGTCGATGAACTACAAATTCCTGCCCCTCTGGCAGTAGGGACTCCTGCAGCAGCAGGCTCCACCCCTGGTCTCCAGGACGTAGCTGGAAGAAGCTGAATATTCAGCACTCACCATTTTCTTAGCTTTCCTTGTCCTTGGCTAGGTTTTAAGGTCGTCCTAAGTTCAGAGACTGTGTGAGTGTACCTACTTCTGGGGTAGGTGCTTTGGTCCTGATGGCTTAGTTTATGTTTCTTTATGCACAGAGTCCCTGAGAGTCATTGTGTATTCAAACCTTTTCCTGTTCCAGATTGTTGGGGCTGGCCTGAAAGGGTGTCCCCACTATAGGGATGGCATATAAGACCGAGACAGTATCATTCCTGGACTCTTTGCCCCACGACTACAGTTGGGTCCAGGTGAGTTCCTGCCTCTGGACATCAGGTGGTACCACGTTGTAGAGAAAAAGGTCACAAAAGCTCTTCATCTTTGCATAGGGACTGTCTCAGAAGAGTTCTGGGGCCACTTGGCCAAGTGAAGAGCAGCAGAAAACAATAGGAGGCCCAAGAGCTGGGCCATAAAGAGAGGGACATTTTCTGTTGTCTCAGAAGTGACCTTGTTCTGACTGAGTATCTTAGCTGTTTTCCTGGCTACCACAGGTAGGCCACAGGTCCAAATGCAGTGCCTCCTTTGGCCAGAAGATGGCACCTAAGTTTACAAGTCAGGGATGTATGTTGGAGCCCTGGCCCTTTCCTCACAAGGTGTGCCCTGAGGGATGAGATCTGGCTCTTTTTATTCTTGGACATGGTCCAAGGAGGTCAGACTGATATCTCTTCACCATGAATGGGGCTGGTACAAACCTGAATCATGAGGCGGTTGATTGTTGCTAAAGTTTGAGTAATTGTCTTCTAAAGGTCCGTGTTTTAGAAGACTTGCACGTTGGAGTCATGGCTTTCTACCTGTAGTAGATAGGGCCCCCTGGGAGGACTTAGGGCACTGAGAACTGTAATAATTACTGATTATCTCTGTCTCCTTTTATTCAGTATGGGATCCCAGCCTGCCCCATGCTTTTAAGGTGTGTCTTCTTACCTCAGTTAACCCAATGTAGAGAATTCTTTACAGACACTCAGAGGATATTAATTTCTGTGACAGGTCTGATCACCATTACATTGATTGCTAATATTGACCATCACAGGGACCCTTGAAGGGATTTGTTAGCCTCTTTTACTCTCTCTTTGCTTCCTGGTCATGAAACAAGCGTTGTGCCCCTCTCCCACCTGTTCTCAGTCTTTGGTCTCATGCATGAGTCCTCTGAAGAACCATGAGCCCAACCACCGGTTCTAACAGCCCGCGACTCGGAGGCTCAGTGCCAGTTCCTTCCTTTTTCCCTCTTTTTCTTGCTTGTAGAAACAGCTGGAATGTGTGGGAACAGGAGTTTTTAGACCCTGATGTGGCCAATTATGGTTTGATCTCATTCCAGACTCCATGGTGTGAGATAGGTTGATCAAGGTAATATCTGGTCACATGAGGGTCCAAGGGGTTTGCAGGAAAGAAAGGGAGTCCATTGAAGCAAATAGAAACTTTCTGAAGCATGGGGCACGTGGTCCAGGTTCTTCAAAGATGAACAAGATTAGAGAAGTTACGGATGGGAGGAAGGGCGCACTGGGGGATGATGCTTGCTCAGGAAAGATGTAGTGGTAGAAGAGGTAGAAGCTGGGAGTAACTGAGCTTTCTTGGTTAGACTGTAGTGTTTAGGAGCTGAGCTGTGTTTTGAAAGGCCTGAGGTGTTCTTTTTGGGATGTGAGCCTGAGGGGTGAATGCACTGGAGGGGGGGCTGGGCAAGGGAAGCTGAAAGGACTGACAGTGGAGAAGGGACAGCATGAGAGACTGAGTCTGGTTGTCTCAGCGATGCAGAGATGTGCTCACCTGTTTGTTTTGTTTGTTTCTCAAGACAGGGTTTCTCTGTGTAGCCCTGGCTGTCCTAGTACTCGCTTTGTAGGCCAGGCTGGCCTCGAACTTGCAGAGCTCTGCCTTCCTTTTCCTCCCTAGTGTTGAGATTAAAGGCACGTGCCACCATGTCCAGCGGATGTGGTTCTTTTCTAAGTGGCAAATGAAGTGAGCAGAGTTCAGGGATAGTGGCACTCGGAAGCGATCATGATTGTCAGCTACACCGGCACTGCCATCTTTAATTGCAGACACACACCTGCACAGGCATGTCTGCCCATGGACAAAAGCAAGTCCGGATACAACACGTTTCTACAAATGATCCAAGCATGTGGATACGGTCTGGAGAGCCATAATCATAGCTCTCAAGAGGCCAGGGATCATTAGTTTGAGGCCAGCCTGGGATATGTAAGTGAGCTGATGCTGAGATAAAGGAAAAGAAAACAGAGCAAGCAGAAGAGAAGCCATGGACAGAGGGATCTTCATTATTGTCATGGAACATAGTTGTGCCAGGTAAGAGTTTCACCTCTGAAATTTTAAGAATGTTAAAGAGAATGATGTCACTGGCTACAGTGTAGTCTGGAAACTCTAATGTTTGTTAAGGAAAGCCCTTGTGAGGTTTGTGTCCTCTGAAACATGTTTATTTCAGTCTTTTGCCATTGAACTGCCCGACCAGGGTTGTAGGGATATCGAATTGGTTTTATTTTGTTGTTAGTAGTTGCTAGGGATGGGTGAAATGTGTTTTTAAGAGTGCTATATGTTGTAGGGGCTTAGTGTTCTTTGTGGAACACATGGTTGGAGGGTCTGTGGAGATTCAGAAGAGATGGGGATGCGTGCCAGGTGAACACACCCACTTTTGTATGAGCTCCCGGGGCATGTGGAGGAGGATTGGTCATGGTTTGTTCTGGGTTGAATCAAAAGTTCAGAAACGATAGGAAACTCCTGCCCCAAAGATGTCAGCTGCTTATTCAACATGGTGGTTCTGGCCAGAAAGACAATGCTGCAGGGTGCAAGGACCAGCCAGAACAAAGGAAGGCAGGAAGGAAGGAGAGGTAGGAAAAGGGACAGCCTGGGCAGGGAGCTGCTGCTGGCTCAGGGAAATCTTGTCGAGAAGTAGGACAAAGTGTACCTGGCAGGCAGCCTTTCCTTTGGGCTATTACCTCTCTGCCAGTTCTGTGTTACTCCGGGTTATTCAGAGAAACTGAACTGATGGGACCTGCTTGTATGCATTTCAGTATGTATGCGTGTATATAAATATGTAGAAAGATAGACTTAGAAATTGGATTATGTGATTGTTAAGGATAGTAAGTCCAGAGCTGTCAGAGTGGCCCTGCCTGAATCCCAGTAAGAGCCAGTAAGAGACAATACTGTAGTTCAGGTTCAAGTGTGAAGGCCGTCTGCTGGCAGAATTCCCGCTTGCTTCAGGGACATCATCTGATTACATGAGCCCCACTCACATATGGAGGGCAACCTGTTTTACTAATAAATTGGATGCGAAGATCTGTAGTCTCAGTACTGTGGAGGTGGAGACAGGAGGATTGAGTTGGAGGCCAGCCTGGTCTACATGGTGAGGCAATGTCTTAAAACCCAAGGGCTGGGTTTTGGATTTCCTATGTAGCTCAGTGGGAAAGTGCTTGCCCAGCTTTCTCAAGGCTCTGGCTCTGACCTCAGCACTGGGCCAAAGGAAAAAGGGGGAAACCCGTCTAGAGTAGCATTTACGCTAATATCTGGGCACAGTGACCCGGCCAGGATGGAGCATAGAAAAATCGCCTCAGTCCTCTGTGTGGCCTTTGAGGGGAACTTCACATGACACTTGATGTTTTAGTAGAACTGAGGGGCAGGAGCTAAACTCCCTGTTGGTTTACTAGTTTTGTGGCATTGGGCTATTTCCTGCTTCTTTTTCTGTAGACTCTGGAAGGTGGGTTTGTTGTGTGGGTGAGCACAAGTTCTCTGTTAGAACAGTGTGCTCTCTGACTGCCCCCTGGCCTCCTGTTATGCCCGGTATTTATTGAGTTCCTCCTGTGCAGGTATTGTGGAAGAGTGGGGGAGGTCCTTGCTACCTGGAGCTGGTCCTGGTGCTCTTACTTTGGCAGGGCTGCTGCAGAGGTCAGCCTGCCTCACTGGCCTGCAGTCATCTATAGGATCTCATTGTATGGCTCTGCTGTCTTTTGACCTGCTTCTCCTGGCCTGAATGCCACCTTTGTTTGTCCTGGCACTGTCTTGTCTCCCAGATTGTCTCTAAGAAGGCCACCAAGTGAGTGTTCTGGAAATGGAACAGAAGGATCTGGTAGCCACGCAGCTGGTACAAGGAAGAGGGTGAGGGGGGAGGGAGAGTTCTTCCTCTGGCTTGTCCTCATCCTGCCTTCCCAGCAGATCTCAATTAAAAAAAAATTATATTAAAAACATAATGAAGAATAAAAAACATTTTCCCCCAATAATGCCAAACATCAAAGGAGATTTTTATCAATTATGAGAGAGAAAGATTTTGGCCATAAAATGGTAATTTAATGAGTAGGGGACGGATGGTGGTTAGCATTAATGTCAGCCACAATGGATGGCCTGCCATTAGTCACTGGAGGAAAGGCAGGCGAGGTGGAGGGTGGCCATGCAGCCTGGATGGTTCTTTTTTGATGTCCCCCAACGCTAGCCCTGTTCTCCTTAATCTGCCCTTCTCTGTCTGCTGAGTCTCTGCGTCGGCCATTTTCTAGTTTTGCCCTAGCTCAGTCTGTTCTCCTTTTCCCCACTGCTCAGTCTTGGCTCCAGGCACTGTCCCTCATCCCTTTGATGATTGTAACTTTTCTCTCTCTTTCTGTCTCTCTCTGTCTGTCTCTCTCTCTCTGTCTCTCTTGATAGGGTCTCACTATGTAGCTCTGGCTGTTTTGGGTTTCACCCTGCAGACCAGGCTGGCCACGAACTCGTAGAGATCTACCTCCTCTGCCCCAGCACCACTCTGCCTGGCTCAGGTGGCTCCTGTCTGTGAAGAAAGTGCCACGGTGGGAAGAGCAGGAACCGTGCAGCCGTGCAGCCTACCCTGGCCGGGCTGCTCTAGGGCTCCTCTGTCTTCTCACTTTACTTATTTTATGTGTATGAGTCTTTTGTCTACGTGCATGTATGTGCACCATGTGCATACCTGGGCCCACAGTCATCAGAGGGGGGAGTCAGATCCCCTGGAATTGAGGTACATATGGGTGAGAGCCAGTGAACCGGGGTCCTCTGTAAGAGTGGTGAGTGCTCTTAACTGCTGAGCTGCCTCCTGCATCTGTACTGTTTCATGACGTTCTCACCCCTACCCACTACCCCGTGAGCTCACTGGGTTTGTTCTCATTGTTTGAACCACTGTGTCTAATCATCACTACCTGCCTGCTAGCCAGTAGCCACTATTCCAGGTGAGTGCCTGATGAACAGCTTCCTATGAAGCTTTCTTCTGTGGCCTCTTCAGGTCAGGATCAGTGGCACTTTTTGGGGACTTGTAGTTTATCACTTCCCAGTACTGAGTTTCTTATGGTAACCAACTTGGACTTGGTGTGCAGTAGGTTTTAATAAATGTTCCTTAATTCTAGTATTGGGTTGCTTTCTGTGTTCTTGAAGCCTTTACTGGCCCCCCAAGGAGGTAGATGGACCCTCTTGTGGATATGAAGCACATGACCTGGATGCAGGTCCTGTGCTTTGGCTGGTCATCTGGTCTTCTCTGTGCTAGCTTATGGTCTTGGGGATTCCCTCAGGGCACTACCCCAGGCTTGATTCCAAAGCCACCTAGCAGAGGAGTGTTAGGTGAGTGGAGATTCTGACTTGGAACTGGAGTCTTGCTTGAGTTCCAGGTGCTCTGTGTTACCCTGGGTATGATCTTTCTAGCCTTAGTTTCCTTGTCTGTAGTCATGGGTGATCAAAGAACCTGTGTATTAATAGGGCTGTGTAAGAACTGAAAGATATAAGCCATATTGAAATGCCTCAGAACCTTTGCCTGGGCAGTGATGCCCTCAGAAGCACAGACAGGTACAGAACCCAACAGAAGGAGAACATAGAAAACAGTCAGCAGACTGCAGACACCACCTGCAGAGTGGGAGAAAATATCCGAAAGCTGTCTCTTCAACAAAGGAATAATATTCATGGTTTATCAGAAACAGAACAAAAAATCCCTACACCCACTTTAGTAGAAAAAAACATTTACTAAGAGTTAAGTGTGATGGCATATTCCCTCAGTCCCAGCACAAGGGAGGCAGAGGCAGGAGGATCTCTATGAGTTTCAGGCCAGCCTAGTCTACAGAGTGAGTTCTAGGCCAACCAGAGATACACAAAGACAAAACAACAACAAGAAACAGGTGGATGTTCTCAAAAGAAGACATATATGTGGCTAATAAATATTTGAAGAAAACACTCAGTATTGCTCCTCAGGGAAATGCTCATTCAAGTCATGTGCACTGACAGTGGAGGTGTACCCCTGTAAGCCCAGCAGAAGGCTGAGACAAGAGGATTCCTGCAAGTTGGAGTTTAGCCTGAGACACATAGTGAGTTCAAGAGTAGCCTGGGAAATGTAGCAAAGACTCTGTCTCAGTCTCTTCACAGCCAGCCTCCTGAAAATTAGATATCTCACACCAATTACATATGCTCTGTTGGTGTATTTGTTTAGTTATTTTATTTGGTTCTTATACCTCTACTTCCCTTCCAACTCTCATCCCATCCTAATTCCTTCCAACCCCCACACTATGTAAGAGGAAGAAGGTTGTCAGGGAAGGGACCTTTTTAGGCTACTTCCTGATGATTAGGGACATTGGGGTCTTTGGGGGGTAAGTCTAATCTTCATTGTCAGGATATCTTTAACTTCTTGTCAAACCACAACAACAACAACCAGGAGCAGCAGGGTGAGCAGCAGGCTCCACAGGCCCTCTTGGGGCTTTCCCATTTATACCCTCTCCAGAGTCCCCAGAATTAAACTATCTGTAGCTGGGGAAAATCATGCCCCTGCTAGTGCACCAGGCAAATCATAGTCACCTGCTGTGAAGCAGCCTCTTATCCCAAACCTGGGACTAAAACAAAATCATATTTACAAAACATAACCGAGTTTTTAAAGAAACCAGAACTTACTACATTTAGCAAAAAGACAAAAATATAGAGAACTGAGAATTTTCCATACCTTTTCTTTTCTTTTTTTTTCTTTTGAGATAGGATCTTGCTGTGTAGCTCTGGTTTCCCTGGAATGAGCTATATAGACTAGACTTCCTAGTTCCCCAAAATTCTGGGATTATTGGTGTTTACTACCACTCCCTGCCTCTCCTACACTTTTTGATCTACTGCAGAACCTGTGTGAAGGTTCATCAGGAAGCTTGGATCAGACTGCCTTACGATTCAGTAGTTAGTAGTATTGGGTTTAAAGTATTCATCATGCAAAGAGACACTTGTATTGCCATGCAGTATTCATGGTAGCTAAGATATGGTAGGTACCTGTTTAAGTGCCCAAAAGAAAATGTCATACATATGCACGAGAGAAGATTATCTAGCAAGAAAAAACAATGAAACCTTATTTGCAGCAACATATCATTTTGAGATCACTGTGTTAGGTGAAATGAGCCAGACACTGAAGGGCAAATGCTGGCGTGTTTTCTTTAATATGTGGAAGCTTAAGAAGTTCATCACCTAAAAGTAGCCAGCAGAATAGTCACCAGGGGTTGAGAAGGGTAGGGAGGAAGCAAGGACATGGAGAGGTTGGCTGGAGGAAAAGCCTCAGTGTTCCCTGAGAAAGTGACTACTGTCCGCAGCATTATACCGTATATTTTAGAAT
Organism: Micromys minutus; assembly: GCF_963924665.1. Classification (NCBI taxonomy): domain Eukaryota; kingdom Metazoa; phylum Chordata; class Mammalia; order Rodentia; family Muridae; genus Micromys; species Micromys minutus. The sequence continues at coordinate 231,490,278 of NC_137969.1, forward strand.
AGAAGAGAGAATTTCAAATGTTCTTACCCTAGAGAAACAATGACTGTTCTAGGTGATGGATATGCTGACTGTTCTGATTTGGGCCTTACCTGTTGTATGTGTGTATCAAAATGTCATCTCTGTACCCTCATCACTGTGCACAAGTAGTACTTGTCAATTAAAGAAAAAGACATAACCATCTGGAGCACAGGGCTTGCTGTAGAGTAAATGGCAGGAACTGTCAGCTGTGCTTCTGACGTATCGCGCCGTCAGAGTGTGTGCAGGAAGCTCCTGGTTCCCGGGTCTTCCTGGGCTTTGACAAACAGCTCTTTTCTTTCACTGATGTCTGTAAGCAAGTGTGCTAGGCAGAAGCAACCCATGAGAACCTTGGCGGATGGGTCATAAAGGTTGTGTTAGTTTGGGTTTCTATTGTTATGAAGAGACAACATGACCGACTCTTATAAAGGCAAACATTTAATTGGGGGCTGGCTTACGGTTCAGAGGTTTAGTCCATTATCATAGCGGGAGGCACGGTGGCATGCAGGCAGACATGGTGCTGGAGAGGGAGCTGAGAGCTCTACATCCAGATCAGCAGGCAGAAGGAACAGAGAGACCGTAGACCTGGCTCGAACTTCTGAAACCTCAAAGCCCATCCCCAATAACACACTTCCTCCAACAAAGGCACACCTAATAGTGCCACTCCCTGTGAGCCTAAAGGGGCCATTTTCTTTCAAACCACCACAAGGGTTTAGAAACCTTCTGGTTCAACCCTGCATATCCTAAGTGAGGAAGCTTGCCTGGAGTGGGATATCTGGGTGGTAGACAGGAGAGTTGAACCCATGTGTCTCTACTCTTACCTCGTGTTCCACCTGGATGGTAATGGCCTTGGGTAGAGGTTTAGTGTCTCATGGGAGGCTGGTCTTGAGCAATCTGTCTGGACCCCAAGGGCTGAGAAGCCTCCACCTCTCCCTTGAGACCTTGTGGTCTCTTGTGGACTCTGAAGAAAGATTATTTTTTATACACCCATCCCTCGAGGTCACAGAATCCTGTGTTTAGGGGTTAACATCTGTCCTGTGCTGGATGATCACAGGTCTTCCCCCATTCCTCTCACTGTAGGTCCTGGTCTGAGAAGAGACATATCTATTGTTTTGCATGAGTTTCAGTAACTGTCTGCTCAGGCCTTGAAAAGTTTGGCTCCCTCTCTTCTGATTTCAGAGGCTAGAGGCTGAGCTGGGCCTGAGCCACCTCCACCCGGTTGCAGGACTTGGGGAGGGTCTGCCCTTTCTCATCCAGCTCCTGCCAGCTGCTGCCAATCTCTGGCATTGATTTGAAGTTGTGTGGCCTGAACCTCTAACTCTTTGTCACTTGGCCTTTTTATAAGGATACTTGTCACTAGACTGCTGGCCCACCTTGCTACAGTATGACCTCATCTAACTTAGCTAATTACAATGCAAGGGTCTTAACTTACATGCTCAAGTTCCAGGGCATAAACCTGGAGGGGGCAGAGGTGGGTTCTTTCTTGTGCAGTCTTCCTGAACTCTCCTCTCTCCTCTCATCTCCCCTCTGCAAGTCACACGGTTTTCTCCATGACCAGTTGCCCCTGGCCTTGTGGCTTCCTCTCAGCTTTGGTCCAGGAGAGAGTGAGCCCGCCCTGTTTCATTTCATGACATTACAGATCAGAACTCTTTGCCTAGCCAGGTGTCCTACAGGGTTCAATAGTGTTTTTCTCTGTATTCATTACCTTTTGGTAGCTCTGACAGGAACAGCTTAGGAAGGAGGGGTTCATTTGGCGCACAGCTCATGGACGTGGGCAACCATGAAGGAAGCCACGGCAACAGGAGTGCGAGGCAGCCGGTCACTCTGCATCTGCAGTTAAGAATCGGAGTGAGGTAATGTTTTGCCCTGTTAATCTGCTCAAGACCTCATTTCTTACACAGGTGCTGCCCAGTTAGGGTGAACCTTCTTACCTCAATTAACTCAGTCCAAACGCTCAATCAGACACACTCAGATTTGTGCCCTAAGTCATCGTAGATCCTGCCAAAGTGATATTCTCACATTCATTCTTCCTGGTTAAAGAGTCAAAGACCTGAGATGTTAGTGGGGGCTACAGCCATAAGTAAAATTTAAATCAGAGAGAAAGGAGGGTGCAGGAAGGAGGGGGAGAGGGAGGAGGAAGGAAGGGAAGGAGAGAAAGAGATGGTGAGTGTGAGTTGTCATCCAGGCATGGATACAGGCGAAGCCCAGGACTGACCTGAAGATGTTTCTGGCAGAGAGCCACCATTGAGAAACAGATAGAAAGGACCTGTGCAGTGCCATATGGAGAGGCTCTGTGGAGTGGGGCAAGGTTGGTATTCCTTTCTCCTGCCAACCCCTAGATCTCAGAGTATGAGTGTCACCAGCTGCTAGAGGACAGATGTTACGGTCGTTGTGACAGCTGTCCTTGAGCCCCCAGAACTGTCAGAAGGGCTACAGCATTTTCATCTCGCAGAACAGAGCCTATAGGCCCCCTCACCTCCATTATAAGAAAGGAAATGGTCCTGTAGGCTGCTGGGGGCTAGGTCAGTGCTGTGATAGGTCATGAGCCGCAAATGGCTTTGTCATTGGTGATGGTTTAAGAAGAAATGGCTGGAGGCGGGGTTTAGGCTTTGCCAATCTGCCAATCATCACAGCTGCCAGCATGGACCAAGTGCTGGCAGTATGGTGGGTGTTCATCCTTGTAAGGGGGACTCCAGGACAAGCCTTCGAGAGGATTTTGTGGATAGCTCAGGTGTTGCACTGTGGAAAGTTGTCATGTGCTAAGGGAAGAGAAGGAAATTCTTATGACTCTATGCTCTTAGACCAGCAGCCATTGTGGGCAGAGGAGACTTTGTCCAGTGGAATGACTGGGAGATGGTGCCACACATCCAGAACAAGGGCAGACACAGTCTTTAATGCTCCAACTTCCTCACCTCCTTATACAAAACTGGCCCCGGGAGCTGCTAGTTCCCAAGACTGTAGTCAAGACACTCACATGAAAGGGGCCAGTAGGAAGTGACAAGAACCAGGGAGCAGTGCCTTGTGGCTTAATTCTTTTGGTTTCCCTGTGAGGGGAATCCATTTTGTCAACGAGCAAACAGTTCAGAGAGGTCAAGTCATGAGCCTGAGTAGAATCTTGGCTCTTACCTCCAACAAACTTTGGCTTTCCATAAGAAGGAGTTCTATGCCTTTTGCCAGGGTTCCTGTCCTGGCAGGGTAATGCTTTCCTGTGACTCCTAAGAAGAAGGTGGGCAGGACGAGGGACTCCTGCTGCTGCTTCTACTGCTGTTACTTATTAAGTGCTTCTTCTGTCTGAAATGGACGCTGGGTGTTTTCAAGCATGTGGCTTCATTTAGTCCCAGAGCAGCTCAGCAAGGGATGTATATAGGACACCAGTGTTCCTAGATGTGCAAAGGTGCATTCAGTGTAGAGACATTGGATGACCAAGGATCACACAGCAGTGAATGAGCCAGGGCTGGATAGAAAAGCTTGGTTGGCCCTTGACTCTAGACCCACTCTAGTTACACAGGCTGCCCCTAAGAGGGGCTGGGCCTGCTTCAAGGCCACACTGGTCAGCTGGTGAGGCTAGACTGAGCCAGCACCAGTCTGCCCATGAGGCTCTTCTCCCTGCTCTGATCTCACCTGGTTCTGCCATCTTGCTTACAGTACCAGGCTGCCCTTGAGTGGTTACCTCAAGAGCCAGTCAGCTGATGGCGAAGTAGAGGCCTCAGGAAATGCAAGGACAGGTGGTCAGGCTCTTGTGTGCTCCTCTGGAGAAATGGCTGTCCTGTGCTTCCAAGCTGTGGTTGTAGGGGAGGGACACACTCCCTTCTGAAGAGAGCTTCCGTCATTCTTTCTCCCTACTGGCTGTCTACTTGATGCTGCCCCTGGGCTCTGCATGTCTGTCTGATTTATGTTCACCACTGAAACAATAATGTTTAATCTGGAAATGGCTAATCAATTTTCTATGCTGATTATGAATCAGCCAGGTGGGCCTGCTGCTTCATTCACGGAGCTTTAGGAACAAGTCCATGTCCTATTTGGACCTCTGTGGTGATATATGCTGGGGAGGCCCAGCCTCCAGGATAATGCCTCCTTGGGGCCAGTGTCTCTTGGGAAGAGAGTGTGTGCATGCCTGTGTATATATGTATGTGAATGCATGTGCATGTACATATATCTGTGTATAGGTATATATTTGTGCACATATATTTGCATGCATATTTAAGTGTAGGCACATGTGCATGTGTGTCTAGGTGTGTGTATGTGTAAGTGTATATGTGCACATATTTATTTGTTTGCACATATATTGCACATGTACACAAGTATTTATGAGTGCATCTCTGGCCAAGGAGGTGGCCTGACTTCAGATGGAGAACCACACTTGGGTATGCATGTGTATTTGTGTAGGTGCAAACATTCATGTTTCAGCTTATGTGCCTGTGTGCACACATCTACACATCTTACATCTTAAACCAGAAGTATACACTGAATCTAGGTAGTGTTCTAGGCTTGCATATACATGCTATTGACTGTGTGTGCATGTATGTTGCTGCTGTGGACCTTGGACATAGTTTGGGAATTGTAAATCGGAAGGAAAGGGTTACATCATGGAGCTTGAAAGGTCAGTGAATCTTCTAACATTATCCTTTTGTAGTTTAGGAATCAAGACCAAAAAAAAAAAAAAAAAAAAAAAAACAAACCAAAAAAGCAGTGTAACTACCTGAAGTTACCTGCTTGGTGACAGTGTGGGTCTCCTTACACCCCTGTGTCCTCCAGTGACTGCACATGCTTCCATGGTCATGTGCATGGGTGACAGTCAGAGTAGGGCACTTTATGAACCGCTGGGGTCGATTAGTCCTTTTGACTTTGCAACTCTCCTGACATCTCTGAGAGCAGGCACTTTAGGGAACAAGACAAGGCAGTGACATGCCGAAATGTAAGGCTGGTGTAGCATGAATGAGCTCCCCAGCTTCTGCTTCCAGGGCTTCTGGATCCCACAGGAGCGTGTGGAGCTGGATGGCCTAGAGCTTTTAGGAGAGGAGAATGAGCAGGAAGGCTTCCGAGCGCCTGAGCTGACAACTGAGGCAGGACAGGGTGCCACGGAGGGGTGTCCTCAGGGAGGTGTGCGAATCTTGAGAGTAAGTGCAAGGCTGGGTCACTGGGGTTTGTCATCTCCGTGAAGGCTTTCCGTTGCCTGCTTATGCACTTCCTGACTTATCGACTGGCCATAGAACAATTGACAAACTTCCACGAGGGAGCCCATCTTTGGGTTATGGGCAAACAATAAATCTTCAGTGACCCTTGTATAGGTGTCACAAGAAACACACAGTGTTCTGGATAATTTCTGGAGGAGGAGCTGGCCTCTCAGAGGAAGTGGCTTGGAAGTTGTGATCCTAGGGTAGCTAATGAACAGAAAAGTGTGAAATGTCAGAGGCCTCAGTCAGGGACGAGGAGGTGGTGACTGCACTCAGAGGCTGCAGAAGTGAGCTAGGTGTGTTAAGGGGATGTAAGACTGGCAGCCATTCACCGGCTCTAGAAGAGCGCAGCATGGTCTACTGTGTGGTAGCTGATGTATGTGGAACTATCTGGAAGACCAGTTAAGTGTCTCTCATGCTCATCCAGGCAAGAGGTGATGTTGGGTGGACCATGGCTAGGGAGCAAGAGAGGATGGGTGTGCATATTTGGAGACTGAATTAAATGGGGAGGTGGAGTGGGTATGCAGGAGAGGGAGGTGCTAGGATCCACCCTCAGGGTTCAGACACGAACAGTAGGAACCTCAGTATTGACTTCAGTGCTCAAAGGGACAATATAAGAGGGTGTCAGCAGGCCACCTGAGGAGGTGTATTATTGGAATTTACAATAGTTTCCCCATGTGTAGGATAGAAACCAGTAGTGAGGGTCAGAGTGGCCTTGGGTTCAGGTAGGAATGATGCTGCAGAGGGCCCCGAGGAGATAGTTCAGCACTTGCCTTGCAAGTATGAGGACCTGAGTATGACCCCAGAACCCAGGGAAATAGTGAGGTATAGTGCATTTGTTATCTCAGCACCAGCGCGGCAGAAACAGGCATAGCACCGGAGTTTCCTGGCCAGCCAGTGTAGTCTACTTGGTGAGTGTCAGGCCAGTGACAGACCTTGTTTCACAAAAGATGAGTAATGCCTGAGCAGTGGCACCCAAGGTTGTCCTCTGGACTGTGCAGGGTGGTTGGCAGACACTCGCTTATGCATCCGTATGCATGACCATGCACAGGCACTAAGGCTGAACAGACCTCGGTGTCTGGATTCTAGATACTTAAGTTGAAATAACACATTAGCATGCTGGTGCCATGTATCTTGGGGCGTTTCTCTGTAGTCAGGTATGTAGAAGGAGAGGCTCATTGCAACAGCTGGGGATCCTGCCTGTCAGGCTACAGTCATGCGACAGAAGGCTTTTGGGGGTTGTGTAGCTCTCTCTTAGAGCCACAGGTAGGTGAGGGCTGGTTACCTGAGCGGCACAGAAAGTGGGCCTCCTGACTGGGGGTGAGGGTGCTGCTGAAGTTCATGGGCTTGGCCTTGGCCCAGGGGTTGGGAAGGGGCAGCCTGAAGAAACAACTGGGAACAGAAGACCCTTGACCCTGGGAAGGGAAGTGGGATGGGAGTCACGAAAGCTCTGGCATCCTTTCCTGGGTCCATGCTGTGAGATTCATGTTCTGCATTGCCCTGGGATTGTCCCCGGCTTTCTGACACATGTTTATCCTGGGACAACAGGCTATGACTTGTTTATACTTTAAGGGCACTCATACGGTGTGCCAGGGTCAGAGGACACTGTAAATGGCCTGCATAAGACGCCTGCTGCGGTGACAAGTCTGCATGCCATGGACTAAGTCAGCACCTGCTTATTTATTGTACTTGTGTTTTGTGGGGAGGAATCCTAAAACGTTAAGATGTTGGCCAAGGCATTTTCCCTCTGGAGACCCTAGGAGGGGCTCTTCTTTGCCTTTTGTAGCCTTTAGAAGCTGGCTGTCTTGGTTTATGGCCCCTTCTTTCAGTGAGAGTAGCACCATCAAATCCCTAGCTCAGCCTCTCAGGCTCTGCTCCTCTCTTTGATTCTGATCCTTATGCACACCCCTCCTCTCTTCCCTTTTCATTTCTTTCTTTTTTATTTATTTTTGCTTCAGTACTGAGGATTGAATCTAGGGCCTTATGTATTCTGGGCAAACTCTCTGCCACTGGGTTAAATTCTCACTTCCTCCTCTTCTTCATCTTAGTAATCACATTACGTGTGTGTGTGTGTGTGTGTGTGTGTGTGTGTGTGTACATACGTATATATTTGGGTGGAGGTCATAGGACAACTTATGGGAGATTCTCTCCTTTCAACATGTGGGAGCTTGGAATTTCAATGAAGTCGTCAGGCTTAGTAGCAAGCACCTTTACCTACTGAGCAGTTGTGACATTGGGTCTTGGATGCTTCACGAGCTCAAACTTCTACAGTCTCTTCTGCCATGTAAGATCACATTTACACCTCCTGGGATGGGAACATAGACCATTGTTTTTTCCTGCCTACCCTAAGGCCAGAAAATCTGTTTTTTGACTCTCATAGGTCATATGCTTTTTGTCACAGTTGTTCAACCCTGCCTGGTGTGAAGGGGCTGTGCAGTTGTATGAGTGGGTATGCCATTAGCAGGTTGGCAAGGAGATCATCCACCCTATAGCTATTTTGCATGTGTGTGTATGTGTGCTTTTCTCTGTAAGTGGTCTGTGTACATGTGTGCACATATATACATGTATGTGGAGGCCAAAGGTTAACATTAGGTGTCTTCATCTATTGTTCTTCACCGTTTTGTATTTTAAAGACATGGTTCTCGGCGTAGCTGTGCTCTCTTGAAACTTACTCTGTAGACCAGAATAGCCTCAAGCTCATAGATCCGCATGTTTGTGCCCCCTGAGTGCTGGGATCAAAGGTGCATCACCACAATGGGTTCGAACCTTTTTTTGAGACAGGGTTTCTCACTGAACAGCTGGCTGATTTGGGTAGGTTGGTTGGCCGTGTACCCGTGTCCACACCTGCAGCACCAGGAATACAGGCATGTGCTTTTGCCCAGCTTTGTTTGTAGGTCTGGGGATCCAATCGGAGATTCTTGTCTTGTTTAGAAAACACGGTACCCACTGGGCTTTCTTCCCTGCCCCATAGCTGTAGCATGCTCTCTTTCCTTGTAGCTTCGGTAGAGGCGCTGCAGCTGAGTTTCCTTTCCTTTTAAACATTTTGGCACTGCAACTTCTTTACATGGAAGGAGGGTCCAGAAAACTTTTTGCTACACACCTTTTCTAGAGTCCTCTGCTCTGGGCATTGAGGTATGGCAACATAGCTCAGGTATGCTGCCACTGCCCAAAGCTCAGAAGCCTGTCCCAACAGCAAAGGGAGCAGCTAGACTTCATATTGTACTCCATCTTTCCTTTGGAGCCCAAGGACATCTGAGGGCGATTGGAGAAGGCCTTTGGGGTTTGTGACCTGAGTCTGGCAGGTTTCAGGATTCATGAGCTGCACAGAGTATCTTGTGCTTGCTCTCTTGTCATTAGGAGCTGTGGAAGAGGGCCCCTTGTCTTTGCTGAGGGGCCAGGAAACCCACGTTGCTCTGGATTCTGTATTGGAAGCGGTTGCCATCAGATCCTTGGCTCTTTCTTGTCACATATGCCGTTGCTAAGTTCATTGCTTTCTTCCCTGGAAGGCACTTCTTTCCCTCTGTGAGCAACTTGGCTGACTCCTCAGTCTTCAGGTCTCACTCTGGCTATTTTCTCAGCAACCCATGCATTTCTGCGCATGCCCAAGTTCTGTTCACTGAACACTCTCTCTGTCCCTCTCCTTTCTCCGTGCTCGGGAGGACCAGACACTGCACTCCTCATTTGCAATGAGTTGACAAGTGTCTGCTCCCCACTTCCCTTAAACTCTGTTAGTGACTTCAGAAGATGGTGACTGATTCATGTTGTACTTACATCTCCTTAGGTCCCCAGTGACAATCACAGTGCCGTGCACTTGTTAGTCTCTTAGCAAATTTCTGTTGTATGTGTAAAGGAATAATGCCACCCTCTGTAAAACAGGGTGGTAATAGCTCCTCTAACTAACCTCCAGAGATAGTGGGGAATTAGGTAAAAAGTACTTTGAGGACACTAAACATTATGCAAATATAACACGTTGCCTGTGGTTGATTTGAACATCTTGTTCCTGAGAAGCTACGTTCTCATGATGTTCCCTTGGGCATACCTAGGTTCAGAATCGTTGAGGTGGAAAGTCCTTCTGTGTGCCAACTGTCACTGGAAAGCAGAAAGTTCCAGACTCTGGTCCTATGTATTCGGACTGTATCTGGTGGAATGGGAGCACTTCGCCTGCCTTGGTGACTGCAGCTCCAAGAGTGGCTCATTCCTATGCTCTGATCACCCAGGGACACTTGCTCAGACTGTGCCCTGGCCAGGGTGGGGAAGGGGCTCGATCTCATAATCTTCTTATCTAGGATCTCTGGTCTCTTGTCTCAGAGACCTCTGTCATAGGCAGGAGCATATACGCACCACCCTCCAGGGCTGTAGGAGTTATTAAGATGGGGAAAGTTGAAGGATTAGATTTATGACAGGCAATGGTGGATTATGAAGAATAATTTATCAAATGTCAGTGCCTGCAGCCTACAATTTACAGAAGGTTTGCTTAAGCTGAAGAAATCTGATTGGACTGCCCCTCCCCCACCACTAATGAATGACAGCTCTAATGGGATGGCTTCCCAGGCTGGCCAGCCACACTGGGTGTTTATCTGCTTTTTATTAATCATTATTAACATAAAAAAAAATCCTAAAGTCCCCCCAGCCACAATTCTCAAGATACTCAGTGCTAAGGAGACTCCCATGGCTACCTAGAAGGACCTGTGGTCACTTTGGGGAAGTGTTTCAGCGATCCTGGTTGGGAGAAGACCCTAAATACCTTTTCCATATGAGTACAGGGAACCTTATTTCAGCTTTACACACTCACTAGGAAGTACTTAACTGAGCATAGTTCTGGGTCAGGTACTTAGGATGCAATCCTGGGCAGACCCAGAAACCTCTAATTTAAGGGGATGAGGGAGACTGAGGATGAGGAGGGAAATGTGCAGCCATGGCCACTGTTCTCAGGGAGGGCACGGGAGCTACGAGATGTACCTAGGAGGTTTGTTTGAGGAGGTGGCAGTGAGGGTTGTGTGAGGGAAGGTGAGTCTTTCAGGAGGGGATAACATATGCAAAGACTGGTAGGGGCCAGGGAAGAGTAATGCAGGTCTAAGAAAGTCTTCTGGTTGGGACAGAGGCAGATTGGCACAGCCCTGGTGGGTCTGCTAGGGATCTGGACCATAGGCTCTGGTAGGTGATGTGCACAGAGAGAAGTGACATAGTCTGGATGTGTTTGTGGTGGAAGATAGATCAGAGGAGACAGGAGTCTAACTGGATGAGTTGGTTAGGAGGCCAGCTCTGGGTAGATGAAGGTAGTACCTTATACTGTGACCGAGTAGGATGGAGTTGAGCATCTCTGACCCATGCTTTGCATAATGCCACTGTGTCCCCATGGCTGGAACCATGCAGGCACATCCTCTCTACCCTTTGTGCAGCTGTTGGTGGTCTATACCATTCTATACCCTCTGTGTCTATGATGTTCTGCGTCAGCCCTACAAAATTGTTTTTACAGTAAGCATTTTATAGATGAAAAAGACAGGCAGAAGGGTATGTGACCTGTTGGAGCTGGTACATCATGGAATCAAGATCTGAACCTAGATATTCACCAGCACTTATATAGGAATCTTCATAGCTCACTGCCGCTCAGGTCTGATTGTCTTGACCAGCTGCTGACCATATTCTAGAGGCATGCTCACAGGCACCATAGTGTGTCCTTGCCCCCAGGTCTTTGGCATTTGCCACTATCCTACAGGAGATATAGCTCAGTTGATAGAGTGCTAACCTAGTATGCAGCAAACTCTGGGTTTGGTCCTCCAAATCACATAAGTGGCCCAGTGGGATACACTGTAATCTCAGCACTTGAGAGGCAGTGGAAAGGAAGATCAGAAGTTCAAGATCATTCTCAGCTGTGTAATGAGTTTGGGGCCAGCCTGGGCTATCTGAGATCTTCTCTTCAAAATGAAACCAAAAGCAGAAAAGAAAGAACAAACAAGAATAGAAAAGAAAGATGCATGGTCTGAGTGGAGAGGCCCTTGGCAGAGCCCGATGGATGATTGCCTAAGTCTGGAGCCATCAGCAAATGCAGAAGTTGCACTGGGCTGGCCTCCTTAGGACTGTTGCCAAGTTGACCTAAGAGTCTGCTTCTGGTCCCTCATTTCCTTCCAGTTCAGTGATAGCAATAGCCAAGGGTTCTTCAGAGCTGACAAGGTGATCCCTAGAGCCCAGAGAGAGCATGCCACAGACCATGAAGGCCCATGTTTCTTGGGATGTTCTTGCTGTTAGGATTTTCTTAGATTTAGGTGGTGGCTGTGAGTGGGAAGCTGAAAGTGGGTGTAGCAAGCCTTGAATGCAGAAGAGGAAAAGGAAAGAGCGATGCTATGCTCTCTTCTTGGTCACCTAGGGTCTGTGAAGCCATATTGGAGATCTTGAGGTCTTCTTGTCTTAGCTCACCAGGTTGGCCTTCAGGATTAGGTGATATGGTGAATGCAGGTGTATTATCTGCTGTAGCAAGCCCTAAAACACAGCTGTATTTTTTAAAGAGGCGATTGTCTTCTTTCTGAGGTCTCTTTGGGGTGAGAAAGATGGTGTTTTGTTGGCTCAGTGGCCTAGCACAAACATGGTTTCTGCCATGTTAAAGGTCTGCGTTAGGTGAAGGAATGATGTATTGATTCTGCTCCATTGGCAGTGGCTGCCTTGAGCACTGTGTTGTGAGACTTAGTAAGGCATCTCAGGACTACAGGAGCAACAAATGCTGGATGGATTAGTGATGTCTGGCATGGGTATGGCTGGATGTATCACTTGGCTGTCACTGCATAAAAGGTTCCCCCACCCCCAAACCCACTGGTTTAAAACAATAAGCATTTTTTAAAATTTTTTTAAGTTTCTGTTGGCCAGGAGTTCAGGAATGGCTTACTGACTGGTTCTGGATCAAGGTTATTAAGGTTCTTCATAGAGACAGAACCAGTTGGGTACATTTCAATAGAGGTGAACATGCAAGAAGGATTCGTTAGGGGAATTGCTCATGTGATCATGGAGGACCAGGACTCGCATGACAGACTGCCTATAAGATGGACACTTCAGCTTAAGACTGAGAACCTCAGAGCTGAATAACCACTGGACTGTCCCAGGAGAGGGGCCTGTGGAGGCGAGGAACTCCTGGGGTCTCCATGATTCTAAAGTACAGAGCCTGGGGAGAACATGGTTCTACCTCTAGAAGGAAAATTCTTAAGTCTGAATCTTCAGCTAAATGGACTGTACCTACTCAGAGGATGGGTCTTCTCATTCTCCTGACCCCCAGGTCATCCTCCTCTGGAAATGTCCTGACAGACACAGCCAGAGGAACACTTTGCTGGGCCCCTCTGTGGGACTTACTTCAGTCAAACTGGCATTTAACCCTGGTAATCATGATCAGGGGTTCTCATGAGGCTTTGGTCATCTGAGGACCTGTCTGGGGTTGGAAAGACTGTGTCTAGGGGGCTCCCTGTGTCAGAAAGCTTGGTTCCTTACCATAGAAATGACCTGTGGCAGGACAGCTGTTCCCTCCCCCCAAAAAAATACAATAGGGGGAGGGGAGGGAGGAAGGGCGATACATATACACTCTCTCTGTCTCTCTGTCTCTGTCTCTCTCTCTCTCTGTCTCTCTCTCTCTCTCTCTCTCTCTCTCTCTCTCTCTCTCACACACACACACACACACATACATATACCAGAAAGAGAGAGAGAGGGAGGGAGGGAGTCAGGAGGAGATTGAGTGATTGGTTATTAGGATGCTTCTGTTACTTAGAGCAGGTCATGAATTCCAGTTCACACTTAAGGGAAAGGGAATAGACTCCTCAGAAGAGATGTTTCCAGGGGGAGTGAGAGCACCCCTGCAGCTACTCATTTGCTATTGCTGTCAAATGTGACCTTAGAAGGCAGAGACAAGACCTTGAAGGTGGGGGTGGAGGAGCTACAAATCAGGGTGTGTTCTGGGGGGTATGGCTTAGAGAAGCTGGGTGGATCATGGGCTCCAGGTAGTGGTGATGAAAAGTGGCAGCGTGCATTGGTATTGTTTGGTTCAAGGCGTTTTGCAGAGTCTGGGCTAGCTGGAGCTGTCCTGTCTGCCTTAGGCTGAGGCTCATGCTAGCTACTCCATTAGCAGAGACTGAGACTTTGCCCATCAGGCTTGACTGGATGGCAGCTGGAGCCCAGCCAGATATGGGGTGGGCCAGCTCCACAAGAGAGAGCCAGATGTTCTTGGTTGCTGATGCCATGGTAACCTGCCTTCACCTCTCACCAAGAACCTTGCTGCACTGGTCTGTGTCAGGCACCCAAGGCATCCCCCTTGCTCTCAGCTGCCTGGCCTTGGCCTCTAGGCCTGCTTGAGGCAGACTCCTAGTTTCACTGGGAGCCTGGCTGCCCAGGGTCAGGGAGATGCAGTAAACCTAGGATGATGATTGACCATGGGGACCATGGGATGGGATATTTGATGCTGGGCTTTATAAGAAAGTCCATCCTCACCCAGCCCTAACCTGTGACCTTGAGCCAGTGGTGTGGCTGGCTGAGAAACTGAGTTGAAGCAGAACTCTGTAGCTTCTTCAAGGCAAAATGACTCTTGTCATTTTATTTTCAATCAAATGAGGCTCCTGGCCATGTCTTAGCCACTCTACGTGGCATTTTGGAAAAGATGCCCAGTGGCCTTACTTTCTGGGAACCCACAGGCCTGACTGCCTGGACATCTCTATGTGCCTTTATAGGCAGTGTCCCTTGGTCTTCTGGTCCTGGGATCCCTTCTTCCCACGTTGGGCAACTAAAGCTCCAGGCAGACTCCTGTTCTTGCCTGGCCGATGTCTTTCTTTATAAAAGACCATCCCTTTTACATTCATGTTCTGTCAGTCTGCCTTTCCCTCGCTCTGTTTCTCCACAGAGCTGGAACAACTTTTTCCCTGGGAATTTTTTCTTTTCTAGATGATCATATCAGTATATTTGAATCTCAGACCGATGGTAATTAAAAAGCACACAACCAGCCATTTTAAAATTCAGCTGTTTTACTTAATTGATTTTGCCGCCAGACCCAGGGAGGGGTGGGGGGGGGTGGGGAGGAAGAAAAAGGAACAGGGAGGCAGGAGGTGGAAGGAGACAAGTTTCCATGAGAGACTGGAGGCAGCCGAGGGCCCTGCTTGAATGTAATTGCTGAAAATGCTGCAGTTTGTTTCTGCTGATGGGCTTTCTGCCGAGAGGGCCAGGGAAGGAGGCAGGTCCGAGGCAACTGGAAGGGAGGGGTGGCATTTGTTTCAGCGAATCGGGGGGTATAATTCTGCTTTCGGGACAGGGTCTATTTTTTCTTACTATCTATCAGCATAAAGTACTTTCACTGAACACTTTGAATTAAGGTTCCATTTAGAGATACTTTATTCATATTTAATTACAGGCTTCAGCACCGATCTTTAATTACCTTTTTTTTTTTTTTTTAATAAGCCAGCTAGGAGCATCCACCAGCGATCAATTATTGTGTATGTGTATTATGTGTGTATATGTTGGCATGTGTGCATATGTTAGCATGAGCATGGGAGGGTATAGGAGTTACTTCTAGCTAGAGAGGAAAAGATGGCTGCCTGGCTGCTGCGGTGCTTGGGGTGCAGGGATGCTTGGGATGGGTCAGGGGTTTGCCTGTGTCTCCTTTGCTTCTTTTGGTCAAACTGAGAATTTGGTTAACCCCTTACTGCTAGAGATGGCTCAGAGCTGGGTTAGTTGCTGGGTTAGGTAGTACCTTGAGGGCTTTCTCCATTTCCTGATGAGAACAGGAGGTTGTAGGGACCCTTCCTATCCCTGGGTGAAATGGCAAGCCTGGCTTCCTCTCATCCCAGAGATTGTTAGGATCTGCTTGCCTCAGCCCTTTTCCCCCTCCACTTCCCTGTGGGGTGCTCTTGGCAGCTGTTCTTGTCACACAGTTCTAGAGGTGCCATGTCACTCTTCAGTTGCAGTGACTCTGCAGTGTCCCCACAATGACACAGGTTTGGAACTGGTTGTCCTTCTCAGATAAGGAGGTGATGTTCCCTGGGCCTGGCAAAGGCTAGGGTTGGGGAATGAGGCCATAGGAAGACTGGCCCATGGTTCCTCCTTGAGAAATGGCCTCCTTGGTGGTCCTCCAAGTGCCACTGATCTCTACAGGGGTCTGTGTACATCTCACCATGCAGTAGCAGAATCCCTGCCTCATACTGTTCCTGGGTCCTTGTCCCAGTAAGGGGGCGGAAAGGGGCTAAAACCCACAGCCACTGAGTGTCTAAGAGGCCTTGGCCTGGGCCTCCCTCCACTCATCTCATGGGTACCGGAGAGCACATTGTGTTAGTCAGAGCCCCTGTGTCTCTGTCCCAAACCTTTGCTCAAATTGACTTATATAAGCAAACAGTCAGGGATGGCTAGCTTAAGGAGCCATAGGATTTTCTCCAATTTCTTGGCTCTGCCTTCTTTGTTTCTTTTCTGTGACCTTTGGCATGCCCCAGGTTGTGTGTTTTTTCTTTTCAGGCTCAATAGAAAGCATTTTTAAACAGACACAGAGAAAGTGGTTCTGGTTGTACTAGTTGGTCAAAATGTCTTCTTTCTGAGACAACCAGGGTAGCTGGGGCTGCTGAGGGTTCTGACAAACCAGGCTGAGTAACAGGTGCCCAGGGAAAGCTCCCAGATGGTTTATTCCTTCCTGTGATAGACAGTGATCCTTTGGGATGCTTGTGTTAGTAGCAGTGTAGGAGCTGGATGACCGGGCAGTTTAAGGGGAAGACTAGACTGATTCTGTTCTCCAGTGGAAAGAATACTGCCACTCTACAGATACTTGTTTGACTCGGACTAGTTCCATCTCTGTAGAAACTGCAGGGGGAACAGCAGTGACTGGAACAGCAACCCCCAGTTCACTCCTTACGTGAGCTTATGAGGAAGGTGGTTATGATGTTCTCCCATCTCAAGCGCAATTCCGTGATGAACGTTCTTTCATTGAGAGACCCAGAGGAAGCGAGTAGATAACACAAGAGAATCTTGTCCTCAGGAGCCCAGAACTCACAGAGGAAAAGCTATCCATTGGAGAGCTGTTTCTCATGACCAACTCTTAAGGTCCTTCCTTGATTCCTGGGCCTTGGCCTCTGCAGAATTTTAGTAAATAGAATAAGACTAAGAGGAAGGTACAGAAATGGTGGCAAGGAGGTGGGAACCATCTGTGCTGTGTGATTAGCAGGTGTGTCCTGGCAAACAAGATTGGGATGGTAGTTGTGGGCCTTTGGCATCTCACATTTGAGGAGGCAAAGGGGGAGTGCTGAGGGGCAGGGCGATTGTATTTGGACTCGATAGTGGTGATCAAGTAGCCAGAAAGAGAAGATGTAAAAGAAACTGCAATTTCCATGACATGCAGAAAGAAACCGAGGCACAGAAGAGGCAAGGGCAGTCCCAGAGGCTCACTTTAGGTGTCTGGCAGCCCGGGGAACCTGCAAGAGTGTAGCCAGGCCAGCAGTGGCCCAGAAACCTGAGATCGAGGCTGCTGCTCAGGCAAAGGTAATTGATGGCTGTGATTTGGAGCCTCCTTCTTAAAGGTCCCCGAGCTCTCTCGGATGGTAGGATTGGAATGTCTTCCATCTGGCCTGTCATGCTGCTCTGGCTCCAGTTCTGTTAACTTTTTATGATTCAGCAGACTCAGTGGTGGATCATTAAATGGGCAGATGATACAGTGTTTCTTTGGCCTTTGATGGGAGTCACAGGGCTTCTGTGCTCCTGTGTAAACTGGTCTCCACATGTGTCTGCTGCCCTGCCCTGCCCTGCCCTGTCCATGAGTCTAGTGTGATTTCTGATTAGCCAAAGGGCCATCTAGGATCCACAGAACTAACCGACAAGGCAGGAAATCTGTGGGACACTCAACAGCTTGGGCTCTTCTTTCTGGCTTGCCTTCTCACTGAATCAGGCCACGCTTCCCTCAGTTAATGTCTTCTCTTTCTACTCCTGACAGATCCATGATTTGTTCCTGAGCTTCGACGACACCCCTCTGGGGGCAGCCTCCCTGGCCCAGGTCCACAAGGCGGTGTTGCATGATGGTCGGACGGTGGCAGTTAAGGTCCAGCACCCGAAGGTTCAGGCTCAAAGCTCCAAGGACATTCTCCTGATGGAGGTGGGTGCTCCCCAGTTTTTTCTTTCCTGTTCCTCAGTCTTGTTTTTCCTCAGGAGCCAGACAGCTACTCAGATAGTTACCCAGGCTGGTGGGTGGGCTGTGGCCTCTGAGAAGCAGAGTGGGAGAGGAGAGCTGAGACACGACCAAGGCTGTGTCATGAGAGCTTGGAATCACACCCAGGCAGGGTTGGTCAGTTGTCGGTTCATCCTGGAAATGCTCTGGGATGTGTCTCAGAACACGATGCACAAGCTGACGGGACCAAGCTGATTCAGGTCCTGATGCAGACGCGAGTCACAGGGATACCTCCAGGGAAATGCAGGAGAAATGAGAGGAACCAAAGGTGATGGCTTCAGGGGTAGACAGAGTTGTATCAGGATGTGCTAGATTATAGCATGAGAGGACATGTGATAAGACATGGCACAGAAAAATGTGTGCATGGTGTGCAGATCACACAGAAACATTCATGCGGATGATTCGTTTGCTTGTCTGGCACCTGCTTTGAATTAACAAACCTAGATGCTTGCAAATGGCCCTAGGGAAATGCTTAGAGGGCCTTGTGTGCCCCTGGAATCTTCTACATGTGTGTCTAGACCAGGGTGTGTATGTGTGGGAGAGTGTGTGCTCCTTCTGTTGGAGAAGCCAGTACCCTTACATGGAGGTCAACAGTCTGTTGCTTCTGCACGTCTGACTTTCCTTTCTGGGCTTTCTTCTTCTTCTTTTTTTTTCTTAATCTAGACTCAACTTTCAACTCATTTTAAACCAAACATGTGTATTGAGGTCTCTTCTTGTTACCTGTTCTGTGGGTGCTGAAGGCATGTGAGGAAGTGAGCTCTGTCCCCACCCTTCCCATGCAGTATAGGAGACAGACATGTAAACAAACAACCATCAAGTAGGAGCCTGAGCTCTCAGCACAGCAAGGCACTGTGCCTGGATGCCTGGAGTTGACAAGGGGGCTTCCCTGGAGGGTTAGTGCTCCTGTGCACTTGAAGGACTCATGAGACTGCTGGGCAGTACATGCATAGCTTAGCATGTAGGGGGGCAAGGCTAGAAGCAGACAGAGCGTGGAGAACAATCACAAGCTCAGATGGGGAGTGATTGGGAGTAACACTGGGAAGACAGGCAGGACAAGAGAGGGTCCTTACCCCAGGCTCAGGTGCGGAGCAGTAGCCACAGTCAATAGTGACATACTCGTTTGACTGACGACATTTGATTTTCTCCGTAGTCAGTGGGGAACCATTTAAGAATTCTAATCAGGAGGCTGTCAAGATCAGATATGTGCTGGGAATCAAAGTGGGTTGGCAGTCAGGAGACTGCATTGGGGAAGCACAAGGTCTGCAGAGCCAGGAGACCAACCGGGAGCTGCTGTGCTGGTGCGAGAGAGATAGAACAGGAAGCAAGACAGAATCATGGGAGTAGAGGAAAGAGCTAGGTTCCAGTGGGGGAGTTCTCCAGACCCTGTGACCAGCTCTTCATGGGGAGATGCCAAGGAAGAGAAAGAAATGCATCTTTAATTTCTGGTGTGCGTGACTATTGTTGGGTATCTTTGCCTACGTATATCAGCTCGAGTCTATTTGGGGAAAAAGACATCGCTCTGGGATAGGAAATCATTTAGTATAGAAGGTTCCAGAAGCATAATGGGATGGGAGTATTGCTGCAGCCATTTTAGTAAATAGAGTTTCCCAGAATTAGTTCGCATTGTCAAGAGGGAGGTCAAACCAGGAAAGCACAGAGAAGGAGATTTTGAGTTGGGGGTATCTTAGAAGTGCTGAGAAGAGCTGCTGTGAAGGTTTGAGGGGTGAAGGAGATTTGAGAGGCAAGAAAGTGGAGGCGCCGTATAAAATTCTCCTTTCCAGTGTTCAACCATGGGAGGTTGAGGAGCACGGGCTTCAGTGCTCCTGAGGCATGAGTAGGCCTTAGCCGATGGGGAAGGGATGCTGCAGTCCCAACAGAGAAACATAGCTGAGCAGTCCAGGCAGACACTGGCCTTTGATGAGTCTTTGCTTTGAAAGTAGAAGGCAATAAGGCAGAGCATGGATGAGCGTGTGGGACCCTGGAGAGGGGAGGGAAGGTGGGCAGCGGAGCGTGTACCAGCCTGATAGCCTCTATTTTTTCTCTGCTGTAGGAGGCCAGACCATCTGCCAAGAATGAGAGGATAGGAGGTGGCATTGGAGGCTCGAGGGGGTGAAGTTTTGGAATAGCTTCTGCGTGTCTTTCGCTGCCGAGTGGCCTTGGTCATGTGTTGTATACCTGAGGTTTTAGAGATTCTCTTGGTAGCTGAAGGCATGGTCATAGCTGGCAGAGAACAAGAGCCAGGGAGGACCCATGAGTTTCTGACTGCTCTAATGTTGGGCAAGAGCCTGCCTTCATCCAGCAATGTATCATGGCCCCCATGGGTTAGGAGGACAGCTGTTACTTTGCTCCGTTCAGATCCTCAACTAGCTTGTTAAGAAATGATGGCTGTAAAGCCAGTGGATAACAGTAGTAAAAGTTCGGCATCTTCCTTCCCAAGGTAAGCAGCAGATGCCTTTGTTGGGAAGTATGCCTGGCAGGTCCTCTGCAGAACATACTGTGTCTCTTGGCAGTGGGTAGAAGGGTTAGGATTAGGAGCACGGGTAGAGCAGAGATCTAGGGGGGCATCTCTAGAAGGGCCACCCAGCCATCAGCAGCCTGGGCCTAGGTAGGAAAGTCCTATCATGGCTACCTTTCTCCACTGGAAAACCAAGATCTCAATTAGAAAGCTTATGTTGTTTGACATTTGAAATGAGGGCTTTTCTTTCCCCAAGTCCAGATCTAAGTTATATCTTTATTTTAGGGATGACAATCCTCTAGAAAGGTGCTGTCACCTGTGTGGCAGGAGAATGCTTTACTCCTAGGGGACACTAATGCTACCTTAGGTTCAGAAGCCTGTGGGCAGGTGTAGGTGTCTGTCTTATCTGCATAGACTGCTGGGCTTTCTTCCATGTCAGTTCCAGGTATTATATGCCTTCAGGCTTGCAGCTCACCATAGGAAGGTCAATCTGATTAAAACAATTCCTACTAAACTGAGAGGGACTGATCGGCTTAGCCTCTGGATATTTGCTTTTTTAGGAAGGCACACTTGTAAATCTGAACATATGTGAGGATGGAGGACATGAAGGATTGAAGACTGTCCCCACTGGGATGCAATAATTAGAGTGCCCATGGAGAAATGATGCAAATGGAATGCTCACATTCTTTCAGGTGTGGAAGCACTTGTACCAGTTGTCCCAAGGCTGACTGATCTGACACCTCATCGTGGTTTGTAAGGACCAAGCTTCTCTAGTTGGTCACTAGCTTCCTCAGCTCCCTGGTTTGTCCTTCTAACATAGTGTCCCTTGTGGGCTCCGAACAGCTGCACAGCTCTGGTGATATCTAGATGCCAAGGAAGGCTTGCTTTCTCTTGTAATCTTTCAACAAACAAACAAACAAACAAACAAACAAAGAGTTCCCGGGGGATTTTCTCATCTGTTGTTGCTTGAGGTAATGGCTGTCCTGGCAAGAGAGACCCTGTCTTTCCTGATGGACAGGAGGGATGCACCAGTATCAGCTGAGCTGGAAAGGCTGGGGAGTGGTTCCTGGGTTGGTATTCAGGAACACATTCCACCCTAAGGTTTGATGTTTTCTGCAAACCAGACCCTTGGGGATGGGGACTATCTCTGGGAGAGAGTGTAGAGAGATGTCAGAGAGAGGGAAGTCACTCAGTTCACAACATCTGACAGTCCTGGTGACACCGGTGACATTGTCTAGGAGAGAGAGGTGCAGCCAGGATGCTTTCGCGCTTTGTCATTATCACCCGATACTGTCCCCCGAGCAGTTGGGGGTAACTCCATTTCTAGATGTGCAGCTAGTGACGCTTATTGATTTTTGTGGCTGTTTGGAGCCAGACTAATTGGGCCCCGAGATTGGAACGGTGATTCAGCAGGAAGAGCTGAGAGGACAGGCACCATCTTTCCACCTGCTGGCCAGTGCTGCAGTTCCTTCCTACCCAAGGAGGTGGGAGTTCAGCAGGCCATATTTACTGCCACAGTCACTGCTGGAGCAGAGTGGCAGTCAAGTGGCCTGTAAGCTGGTGACGAGTCCTTTGTCCCCAGTTCCACAGCACCACCCTGTGTCATCATTCCCTTCTGCCCTCACCCATCTCCATCTGCCATTGTCTGGAGAGCTGCATCAGCAGCTGAAGTATAGCCCTCACTCTGTCACCCCCTAAGGATATTCGTTGTGACCAATGCCACTCCATGCATGTGCCACAGTCCCCAAGTGGTCTGATGCATTTAGGCACACTTCTCAAGCCTGAGTGCCAGTGTCTGATCTATTGCTTGATGTCACTTGTCCTTTCCCAGGGGATGGCTGACTGGTGACAGTCCTGTTGTTAACTTTTTGGGTAGCATTCACACTGTCTGTCATCCTGTTTCTTTCCTAAATGTACAGATTGAGCTGGTGGCTAGGTAATTCTGTATCAGGTGGCTAGGTAATTCCGTATCAGCACAGAATCTAACAGCTGATTTTAGTTAAAAGAAACAGATACATAAATATGCAGGAATGCAAGCTATCCCATGGGAAATTGTGTTTATTCTTTACTTTTGTGTTCTAAAAGGCATGAGATTTCTAACTTAAGAAAGATCCTTCAAGTGGCAGGCTGTACGTACTCTGAGTAGAGTCTGACCTTATCAGCACCCATCTTCCCAGCTCGGATCAGTGTGGGCCTTTCCTCTGTGTGCCGATTTCCATGGAGCATTGTTGTTCTCATAGCGTTTTGCCCTTTACCAAAGCTTCCGGTTGTATTAGCTCGCACTGGCCTGTATGAAGGAGAACTAGAAAGGGCTGAGAAAAGCCTGGGTCCAGATTCTGGAGAGGTAGTTATGAACTGTTTCAGGGTTTGGCAGGGCTCCCAGAAGTGCTTTCCTTGTTTGTGAAGTGGGCAGGGTCTGTGGAGTTCCTGTAGCATACAGCTGGTACAGGGTGGGCCTTAAGTGACAGTGCTTTCCTTCCTTTCCTTTGGGAATTATAAACAACTGTCCCTGTGGCTGGGCCTGGTGGTGCAAGGTTTTAATTCTAGCACGTGAGAGGCAGAGGTAGGAGGATCTCTGAGTTTGAGGCCAGCCTGGTCTACATAGTTAGCTCTAGTATTTCCAACTACATGGAGAGACCCTATTTAAAAAACAAAACAAAACAAACAAACAAAAAATTCCCCAAACCAACTCCCAAACCCAGTAAATAAATAACAAATAAAATGAAATAATTGTCACTGGTTTTCAAAATTTCACCTGATCTTGTGTGTGTGTGTGGTTTTTTTTTTTTTTTTTTTTTTTTTGGTATTCTTTTTGTCTGTCTTACAGTTGATTTTTCTCTACTGCGAGGCAGTACTATATAGGTCAGTAATTTAGTTACCTGTATTTTTCTTTTCTTTTTTTGATATAGCATCTCAGTTTGTAACCCAGGTTGTTTGTGAACTCACAGCAATCCTTCTGCCTTAGCTCCCCTTTGTGTTGGCATCACAGGCATGGGCCACAGTGTCTTGCTCTTTTTAATCACTTTATCTTGAGAGAGGCATTAGTTACTGACTGTACCTTGACTGATCAGTCTCCAGATGTGACAGCAAATTCTCAGCTGCTCTCTGTTCTCAGGAACTCAGAGGTAACCCTCTCCCCAGCCAAATCCCCAAACCCGAACCCAGCCCATTCCCATCACTCAACCTTGCGTGTAATTGTCTTGAAGATGCTGAATACTTTGAAATATTCATGTGTTCATTTGCTGATTCACTTCTTCATTCATGCAAGTGTCCAATAAACATCTGCGAGTGTTGAGTAAGTGCTGGCTGCTGGTGAGAGCCCTGGATGCTGGGAGAATTTTATGGAGGAAGTGCGTTTTGGGGGAAAAAATTAAAAAGGCAAACAGAAGATAACACCTGTTTTATTTTCGTTAGCAGCATCTGTTGTCAGAAACAAACCAAAATGAATGTACTTAGGCTAGGCACTTGGATGGATGAGCAGTGAATGGGGAAGGTGAAGGAGGGCTTTACTCTTGTAAGCCTGGGAAAGGAAGACCTGCCCTCAGCTAGACCCCTGCACCCCATGACCCTTCCCTTCCTCCTCTTCACCTAATGGACCCCAGAGGTTGGTGAACACCTGAGCTAGGGGCAAAACCATGTACTTCCTGGGCTTCATAACTGTTAACAGAATGTGAAGTTGGTCACCTGACATAGGAGGAGGGTGACCTGAAACAGTGACACTTCCTGCTTCTTGAACTGGTCTCTCATTTTTAAAAGTGTGTGTGTGTGTGTGTGTGTGTGTGTGTGTGTGTGTGTGTGTGTGTGTGTGAGAGAGAGAGAGAGAGAGAGAGAGAGAGAGAGAGAGAGAGAGAATAAATGCGGGTGCCTGTATGACATGGCCTTGTATGGAGGTCAGGTTCTCCCCTTCCACTGTGGATTTTGGAGATTGAAGTCAAGTCATCAGAATGCACAGTGAGTGCTTTTGCCCCCTGAGGCCTCTCACTGGCCTGAAAACCTCTCATTTGAAGGATAGAGGCTCCCTTTTCCCAGCTTGATCTTTTTTCAGAAATTTTAGGTATCTGTGGTTCAGCTTCCCACAGCCAACCAGTCCATTTAGCACAAAAGGCACAATTTTGAGAGACTGAATCTGTATATTATTATAATTACTTCTCATTCTTATGACTTGCTATGCCTCATTTATGAATTATAAGCCTTTATGTATAGGAAAGAACAGTAATTAAAGGACTATATCATCTGCAGTTTTCGATGCCCACAGGGTTCTTGTATTCTCCCCTGGTAAGAGGGCCTTGTGTAGCCACTGTCGGACCTGCCACCCACAGTGACTTGGAACCCAGATCTGCAAGTGCCGTGAAGGTTTGGGGTTATGGATTAATGTACTAATTAGTTGTTAGCAATGAATATTAATAAAGTGTCCGCCTTTGTGATGAATGGCATCGAGTACCAATGGTGACCAGTAGCATTAGGCTTGACTAATTATATGAATGATTAGTGATGGAAAAACCTTTAAAATACCTCTCACTATGCTTGGATATTAAGGATAATTAAAAATTTCATAAATAGCATGAACTATAGAAAGCAGTGGGTAATGGCTGCTTGGTCAGTAGCTTCACCTAGCATAGGCCAGTGTAGACTCTCATAGACCACCCTATGTGGGCCAAGTGCTGATTGTACAAGTAAGGGAATTCATGGGCTGCTTTCTTGGGCCTCTCCTGAGCCTCTAGGTAAGGCTCCGTGTCTAGACCTGAGCAAACAGCCTTGAGGTAGGTTTGTTTGTTTCGTCTGAACTTGGACCCAGAGAGAGGAATTCAGCTGCTTTCAGTGGTCCCGATGCCCTCAGACTGGGCTTAGGCCTAGGATAGCCACTTTTCTTTTTTGTGCATTTGCTCTGTCCATACTTGAGTGGCAGCTGAAGGTCATCTGCAGATACCTGATGCGATGCAGTATACGTAGGCTGCTCTGTCCAGGTGCCTGGGTCTGATGCCCGGTACCCTGGCGCACTGTATGTTTCACGAGACACAAACAAAGACAACAAATGAAGTTGGTGTAAGGTCACAGGTTTAGCCTGTGAGTGACTAGACAAGACGGAAAAGAAATTAGACAACGGCCCAGTGTAATTAAAATTGGTTCTGTTAAGAATTGACCGTGATAATCCAGTGTGACAGTTCTCAGAGTGGCACCTGGTACATCACAGAGGACATAAGGTTTCAAACAAAGAAAGCAGCACATGCCTTTTGGGTGATGGTTTTGCAATAGATTTTGAATTTTCTCTTTCTCGAGTATCTAGTACAGTATGCATAACCAGCAAATGGAGACAGATTCTGCCTGCCAGTGGGGGTGCAGATAGTCTTTCTGGAGATTGGAAATGGAGTGTAGGAAGTGAGTGGACACCGTCACTGAACCCACCATGCCTGTGGGGCCACGGTATGTGCTTGGCTCCTCCCACTGGGCTCTTGTCCTCTGTCTCTGATGTTTAACTCACATCATCAGAGCCACACCCAGATGCCAGGTCAGAACCCCCACAACTGTCATCACTCAAGGGTCCACAGGGCACCAAGTGCCAAAATGGTCTTCATCTAGATGGATAAGCCTTGTTCTTGTCAAGCCTGGATGCTTCCTTATTCCATTTTTTAAAAAATTATAAAGTTTTATTTTATGCAGACAACATAGAAAATAAGGCAGGGTGAGTATGTCTCTTAGCAAAAATGCTTGAGACCAGGAGTGTTTTGGGCCTTTTTAGATTATGGAATCCTTTTGGGATTTTGTACTTATATAATGAGGCATCTTGGGGATGGTCCCATGTCTAAGGACAGAATTCATGTCTCATATACATTTTACACTTATAGCCTGAAGGTAAATTTTATATAATAATTTTAATGCTCTTGCATTTTGAATGCAGCCTGTCATGAGGTCTGATGTGGACATTTCCATGTGTGATGTAATGTACTCACTCAGGAAGTTTCAGGTCTTGGGGCAAGTCTGATGCCAGAACCTTGAGTCAGGCATGCTCAGTCTATATCACAGCCACTTCAGTTTTAGCCTCTGGGCTTAAGCAAGTGAAGGTGTCAGCTGCAGTAGGAAGCACCTCCTCTACAGCCTTTACAAGTTGGCCAAGAACAGCTCTGCTTAGGGATTTCAGTCAGTTATTGAGAGCTTGCCCACCTACCTAATGTTCAACACCCTGGGTTAGTCCCTGGCACCAACAACCACCACTGCCACCAAAATAATGACAAAATATGAACAAATATGGGCTGCCTTGAACAAGGCCTCCTCGCTGTATAGATTTGGAAAAAGGATCACAGGAACTTTCAGAGCCCCGATTAGTGACATGACATGTACCTACATATCTCCCACAATTGTGTGGATTTGGAGGAACATTAGCGCTCAGCATGATGCTGGGTACCCAGCTAGGCAGTACCTAGCCAACAGTTGTCAAGGTTACTTCTGGATGCTGTTAGCTTCTTAACATTTTGGACTTGGCACAGTTATAGTGACAGAGGCCAGAAGAACAGTTCCCTCTCCTGTGTGTACTTGAGGGGAGACCCAGGCACGGGGTAGAGTAAAAGCTGGGGGCTTCTCTACATTTGCCTTTGTTCTGAAATGATGACATGGAGACCTGGTCTATTTATTCAAAAGCTTCTTGTATTTTAGCTGGACAGGGCTCTCATCTATTTTAACCGAACTATGCCGGTCTGGTCTACTTGCCAGCCACCTTCCATCTTAGTCTTGTTCTGGCTGTTCCTGCTCCGTCTGTCAGTCCTTTCCATGGTGACTCTTCTCACAGCCTCTCATGGCAACTCCCTCCTCTCCTTCTTCCTCCCAGGACCCCCCTCATTGGGATCAGAATCTCACTTATTCTCTCCTGTCTAGCTATGAGCTGATCAGCTTTTTATTAACTAACCAGAGGTGATAGAAAACAGTTTTTTAACAAGAGTAAGACAGGATATGCTTGACAGTGCCAACATCTGTCAGGTCTGCAACCAGATCTCTGGGCACAATAATCAGCACCTGAATACACAGTGCACAAAGCCATCCCCCAACAGGGTAGGAAGTGCACCTTCCTTGGTGGGTTCCGTGGGTGGACTGACAGGTCACTTGGTGGATTTCAGGTGCTTGTCTTGGCTGTGAAGCAACTTTTCCCAGATTTTGAATTCATGTGGCTGGTGGATGAAGCCAAGAAGAATCTGCCTCTCGAGTTGGACTTTCTAAATGAAGGGAAGAACGCTGAGAAAGTGGCCCACATGCTCAAGCACTTTGACTTCCTAAAGGTAAGAGGGCGGGTCAGTCTGGAATGAGTGCAGGGGGGGATTGGGTCCTACCCTGGCTATTCCTACTTAGCTTGAGTTGGGGCATCTCTTTGCCAGAGTTTCTTACTTAAGGTGAGTGATTTGTAATTGGAGACTCATATTAAATCCCTTGAAGAGAATTTCCAAAAGAATGAACCCTAATATGATTGTTGACCTGCCTGCCGGTCAAGTGAACAGTTGATCATTGCATAATCCACACTGAGTACCCCATAGGCCTTTGTGCTGTGGCTTCTGCCTCCGTAGAACATGGAGTGAGTGACAGTGACAGCTAACACTTGTGTACCCTGATCCTTCTCCAAAGATGCCCGTGACATTTGCTCCTGTAATACACAGTTCTGTTACAACAGTGTTTCTAGCCAACACTACAGTATGCAGAACTGTACAACAGGAACTTTGGGGGTCACCAGAGAAACAGGCCTGAGGCATAACACTCCACAGCCTTATCCGTGACACAGAAAAAGAAGGGTTTGGTCCCTCAAATGTGTGTTCACTCGCGTGAACCATTTTTTCTTCTTCTTTATCCTATACTTACTGTTTTCTTGATCTCTTGGTGTGCTGTGGGAGGCCCTGGTTGGTGCTGCTCTAGAAACTTCCCACTTAATGGGAGCAAGCAGATACATTGTTGCCTGACATACCGAGTGTTTTGCTCACAGATCTTCATTTTTATTTCGGTGGCTTCCCATGAGGAAATGCTTAATCTACCTAGGACGGGGAGCTCAGAAGGAAGTGTTCAGCGAGTGTTTCGGTATGCCAGGCACTGTAGCACTGACCGAATGCTGACACATCCTGATGGTGACCCCCTCCCCCCAGCCCCGTACACAGCTGTGTCTTAGGTAGAGTTCTAGTTTTAGCCCAGGCTCTCTGACTCTGTGTCTGCTGCTCACCTCAGAGTGTCTGCTACCTTTAACCTGGCAGAGGTGCCCCTTAATGCCAGAGTGCCAAGCCAGACAAACCCAACAGTCTCCTCCACTGTTTCCATGGAAACTGCAGAATCATCCTCTCGTTGGAGCCAACTAGCAACTGCCAGACCAAGACATGTAATAATAATAATAATAACAACAACACAGATTTTTGAAACAAGGATGCCAAATTGGTAAATAATTAACATACTGATCTGACCCACTGCTGCCAGAACTCACATAGCATTCCTAAGACAATGGAGGAACGAAGGCTTCTGAGTAATTAATTTTGCCTAAGCACATCATAAGCAGGAAGCAAATTCTGTGTTGTGAACCCAGCTCAGCTTTTAAAACTGTAGATAGATTGCTCTTGCATGCTGGCACACCATCCCAACATCTGTGCATAATTAAGCCTCAGCAAAGAGTTTGCCTCTCATCTGTGAGGCCCCTTCCAATGCTTAAGGGGGGTCCTCGACCCTTTACGGTAAGTCTTTGGGTCTCAGCCCATCTCTGAATAAAATAGAGAGGAGGCCGGAAGAAGGTGAAGGGCAGCCAGACTAAACAGTACGGATCTGAGCATGCATGGAACCGGGCTGTGCCAGGCAGTCAGGCTTGGGATTAACCTGGGGCATAGCTGGGGACAGGCAGGCAGGGAAAAGCTGTCTAAGCATAGGTTTGGAACTAGAATAGATAAGAGCTTGAGTGGGGACCAGAGTGTGTCGCATCAGGCAGGGTCACTCCAGAGTTTTTTGTGTGAAGTCAGGAGCCTGAGGGATATGTGAGATTTTGGAGACGTGTCATAGCTCATTAGACTTCAAAGATGAGCAACATGTATGGTAACATCCGACCATTTAATGTGTTAGACACTCCAAAAAGTGTTTCACATGTGTTTACTCTTTAATATGTATAGCGACCTCACAAAGGAGGTGCCATTTAAAATCCTGTACCATTGGTAGACATCCCAAGTGGCCAAGTCATTAGCCTAGGGTTACACAGTGAACCAGCAAGGGGCAAAAGCAAGGCTAGGGTGGAGATAGAGTGGCTTAAAGCCTGCACATCAAACTGCCTTTGTTCTACTGGTTTGAAACATTTCTGAATCACAGGGACAACCAAGTTTGTGGGAGGGTATGAGCGTATGGCATTGACTCAGCTCTGAGGTGGATCAGGATCCTCATGAATCACTGTAGAGCAGTCACAGGACAGCCAGTGTTTGACCAGCAGCTCAGCATCTGGTTTTGTGTGGGGCACCTGTGGTAAGTGTGGTGAAGCAGGTTCTTCTATAACCATCTACATCATCTTACTAAGAGTGCACTTGGCCTCAGAGAAATTATGCATGTGTCCACAGTCAATACAGCAAGTAGGAGGTCGAGCTGTGTTCTGCTTGGCTAGGCTCTGACTTCAGGAGGACTGTACCCTGGAGGATAGATAGCCAAGGCCCCACCATGAGGTCCAGGCTACCCAAGCAAGGTCATGGAACTTTTTATAGCCCCCTTCGTAGGGTTGGGGTAGTCTTCATGTGGGAGCAGGTGGAGCCTTCAGGTGGGCCTCTGTGGGGGCCTGTCCTGTATGACATAGACCAGGAGTCAGTGTCCCATTGGCCAGAGGTGGTCCTACTGGGGCCAGTTAGTCCCTCCCAGAGCTTGCTTGCTTGATTGCCAGGTGCCAATGTTTGTCTCTTGCTTTTACCTTCCTGGATTGACGAAGGAGACAGGCAGTGGTGAGACGTAGCCATTTGGGGACTTGAGAGACAAGACATGCATTTCTGCGCTTTGTGATTTTCTATCCTACTGCCCCGAGTTGCTGAGAAGGGCATGTGATTATCAGACTGAAATGGTCACATCACAGGGAATGAAGGTATGGGAGGGAGGCCCAGGCTTATCCCTGCACCTGCCCAGGCAGCCTAGAGAGACATCAGCCTTGGGCTCTTACCCCATCCTTGGTGCTCTCCTGGCTGTCCTCCAAGTGACCCAGTAGGTCCTGCTGGGGCTCTAGCCTAATGTTTACAGAGCTTCAGGGCCCACTGCCAAGCTCAGGCTTCCAAATCAATGGATGAACTTAACCAAAGGTACTCGAATAGTGCATGTTTCCTCTGGAGACCAGGAGCAATGGCAATGACAAACAGAGTTGCTTTGAGTTGACAAGTGTGTCTATATCTTACATTCAAAACAACAGAGAGGCAGAGATGTTTTGATCAGCCTGGATTTCCAAAGAGTGAGAACTTAGCTTACACTCATCTGGTTCTCAGCACAAGGGCTTCAGATGTGGGTAGCTCTGTGCCCTGCAGGGCCCCTTGCCAGGAAAGGAAACTGAGGCACAAGGTAAGAGAGTGATCGATGGCACAGCTTTCTCAGAAGAACTAGGAGAAGTATGTGGCTGGACGTGAGGGCTGTCTACATGGGTCTTAGGAATGGGGAAGGGGAGGACTCAGTCTCTGAAACACTCGAATAAGCTGCCCTTGGCTTTTATCCTTAAGAGGAAACAGTCATCAAAAGTTTGGAGAAACAGCATGCTGAAAGCATCATGGCTTTGGTGGTACCTGCTATGTGACATCATGCAGCCTGTGGTGCCCTCTGACCCCTTGCTGCTCCTGAGGAAATCTGTTTTGTTTTGCTTTTAGGAGTTTTCAGAGTCACAGAGAGTAGGAGTGTGTTAGTGTATGGTTTGTTTGCAAATAACCAAAGCCCAATCCAACAGGTTGTTTGTTTGTTTATTTTGAGACAGTGTTTCTCAGTGTAGCCGTGGCTATCCTGGAACTTGCTGTGTAGACCAGGCTGGCCCTGAACTCACAAAGATCCTGCCCCTACTTCCCTAATGCTGGGACTATAGGTTTCTTTTAATTGTTATTGTTATTGTATTGTGTTTTTGTTGTTGTTGTTGTTTTTTTTAATGCTTATTTTTAGGGCTACAGGGATGGCTCAGAAGTTAAGAACATGCACTATTCTTCCAGAGGACCCAAGTCTGGTTCCCAGTAACCATATCAGGTGGCTTACAACTGCCTGTAACACCAGCTCCAGGGAATACAGAGCCTCCTGCCTCCTTGGGCACCTGTGTGCACAGGCACATTATCTGCACCCCCCCCCCCATACACATCATTAAAAACATTCCACAAAATGTTTATGGTATTCCACAAATGCTGGTGGTACTTGGAACTGTGACAGCATCAAGACTGACTTCTTTTTCCTTCCTCTGTGGTTACAAGATGGCTGTTACTGTCCCAAGAATCACATTTGCTTTCAGGGTGGGAGAGAAAGAGGGCAATAGTACCATAAGCATCCTTTTATAAAGAGAAACTAAACTTTTCCTGAATCCTCTAACAAAGTGTGGCTTACATTTGATGGGCCAGAACTGCATCATGTGACCACCTGCTATGGGGCAGGCAGGGAACAGGTTTTAGTTTCTTAGACATTGGGTTAAGATCCACAGGAAGCTTGTTAAGAATCTAGTAGAAAACAGAATTTATTCTCTGGTTCAAACTTGGTTCATAGCTTCAATAGGTCTATTTTGCAGGTGCAGAAATTGTAGCAGGGTTAGGGCCCGGCCAGGGTTTGATTGAGGGAGAGGCAGAGGGAAGCAGTTCTTAGCACTGGTGTTAGCTGCCCGTGTAACACTGACCACAGTACCTGATGGAAACAACCTAAAGAAGGAAAGATTTGTTCTGGCTTATGTCTTCAGAGGGTTTCACTCATCATGGTGGTGAAGTCATTGTGGAGCTTGTGGCTGAGAAGGCAATACCGGAGGCTCTTTCCATTACAGGGGTCCAGGAAAGAGAACTTCTAGATATGGGGGCTGGGCTCCTGTATCAGAGATCCACCTCCAGTGTGGCCTTCTTCCACCAGCCAGGACCTACCTCCTAAAAGTTCCTAAATCTCTCAAAATAGCGTCGCCAGCTGAGAACCAGGCTCTAAAGCGTAATGAGCCTGCAGTGAACATTTTCAGTTAAAGTCTTAATAATAGCAGCCTCCAGGTAGGAGCATTTCTCTCCCAAGTACCCATTTCTGTTATAGTGTGTGGCTTACAGTAAAATGGAGGATGGGTAGGGGTGAGAGGTAAAGAATGTGGAAGGTAAGGGGTTTAGGGATGGCAGTGGGGGGAAGAGGGAGTTGTTCCTCCGTTCATGAAGGATTTGTGAAGGAGTTCTGCTGTAAGGGCACCTGGCTGAGGTAGCCTGAGTGGTTCTGTCCAAACAGCAGTGTGTGCCACTGTCTGGCTCCCAGAACTTTACTAGGGGATGGGCTTGCGCACAGCCTCTGTGTGATTCACCTTTTCCTTCTGCAGGTCCCCCAGATCCACTGGGAGCTGTCTACCAAGAGGGTGCTCCTGATGGAATTTGTGGAGGGAGGTCAGGTCAACGACAGGGCCTACATGGAGAAGAACCAGATTGATGTGAATGAGGTGAGCTAGGGGCTGGTGCTGGGACAGAGGGACAGAGGGACAGAGGGACAGAGGGACAGAGGGTAGTTGGGACTGCTTCCTAGGCCTGGGCTCTGAGGCCCTAGAGATTGGCCACTGCCTTTAAAAGAATTATATATCTACCAGGGAGAGTTCTCCCAGGTTTTCCCATCCAGTCCTGGGCCTGGAGTGGGGACAAGGACAAGCAAGCCTCCCTGAGTATGAGGTTGTTGCTGGCTTCTTTTCTCACAGCAGCTAAGTCCGTACAGATGAGTGAGCAGCACAGGGGCCATCCATCAACTCCCACCCTGTCCTCCCAGGCCAAGGTGCGGAATCTAGAGAGCAGCAGCCATCACCTGATCAGTTGAGCAAGGGAGAAGATGGGGCTGTGTCTTTACCTCCTGCTTCCCTGCTATCAGGGAATCTGGCTAGTGGACCAGGTTCTGTCTCCAACCTTCTGCTTCTTGGTCACCACAGGCCCCTAGGAACGAGGGGATTGTACTTCTTTTCTACCCACATCCATTGTTAATACGGTCCCTTCATATGCAGGGTCTGGGTGTTCAGGATCTCCATGCTGGAATCAGACAGCATCAGCTAACTCCTCAGAGGGGATTACAACCAGGATTAGAACCCAGGTCCTTTCTCCTCCATCTTCTCTATCTCCCTCCCAGAGACACATGTGGGTCCGCAGTAGAACTTGCAGCCACTTGAGGGCAGCTGATCAGTAACTGCCAGGAAACTGGCGGCAGGAAAGCTGAATAGGCCCCTTTGTTACCAGCACACTGAGCATTGCCAATACTTTCCCTTGCTCTCAGCTCCTAGGGTAGGGAGGAGGACAGTGCCTAGGTAGCTTACAGAGTCTGGCTGTAGTGGGGACTGGCTGGTCCTACTGGGAGGTCACCTCTAGGTGACCTTCCTAAAAGGAAGTAGGGCCTCTGCCTGCTAATTGGGAGACCCAGAATCTTTGCCTCATCACTGGCCTCTCCTTCTGCAGAGATGGACTTCCAGTCCAGGGGCCACCCACACCTATTAAGGCTGTGATGGCATCTTTCCAGGGTGAGTGTAAATACTTAAGTACATTCTCTGATATTGTGGCTTGTTCCACTGAGTCAGCTGGAAACCCTGAGTCTGAGCAGGGTGGACCCTCTGGGTCTGGGCCTCTTTGTCCCTGCCACTGAGAAAAGCCAGTATCCAGACTGAGAAACCTTAGTAGACATCTAATTTTTCGAGAATGAAGTAAGACACTCTCTGGCCCCCAGTTCTCTTTGTGCAGGTGATGGACCAGCTGACCTCCAATTAAGGATCGTTTGTATTTGAATATTTTATAGACCCATGACTCTGGCTTAGTGAGCATTGGCTGGCTCAAGAGCCATCTATTTCAGAACCGTAGGAGAATTTGTATAGCTATGCAGATACCCCAGGGTACAAATGAGAATCTGGGGTGTGAAGGGTTACAGAGCATCTTTAGTGAATCTGCAGAGGATCTCAGTCTAGTATAAAGCCCTTGAGCTATCTGTGCTCACCTGAATTTGTACACGCAACACCTACCCTCCTGTGCTCACCTGCTAGGAGCCCTCAGCCTGCTGGGGCCCCTCTACTTATATCCCCGACCATGGTAGCACATCTGTCCAGGACATCTGTCCAGGGTCATGTTTGCTTGTAACTTCAGGGGAGGGTGACAGCAACTGCCATTGATTTCATTTAAAGCATAGGTTATGCAGGAGTCTTCTGCAGACAGACGGGCTCCTTCTAGCCACAGAGGACTATTGAGTGTGAGACCTTTATCGAAGGTTAATTGAATTTCAGTGAGTGTGCGTTGAAGACTCCACCGGGGCCGAGGTCCAGCTTAGTTGGCATGAAATTAGCCACGAGAAAGGTGACTGCATTGGTAGTACAGGGCAGCAGGGACGGATTCAGGGGACCTGGTGGGCGGATATCATCTGTCTATGAAGGCTGACTGGATCCAGAGGCCCCAGGGACAGACACCGCCAGCGAGTGGTGTCTGGAAAAGAGGGACATAATTATGTGGTCTTGGATTCAGCCCTGGTCGTCAGGATCCCAGGCAGAAGAGAAGTGTGGGGTCTGTCCCTTCACTCTCCAGGGAATAAACTTCTGCGGATAGAGTTAGGACTTAGCTCAAACCTTCTAACTAATCTTCCATTTTAAGACCCCCAAAACCTGTTTGCAGGGATGCTTGGGTACCGAGCCTCCATGGAGTTGAGATCCTCAGCCTTTGCTCTGTTACCACCTGTCCCCATCTGTCCCAGGCCATGGCCCTCCTTTTTCACATTGGCTGCTGTGGTTATGCCTCTTGCTCTTCTTGTGCTGGGTGTGTTGCCTCTTCTTTCTCTCATTTTAGAGGCATTTGCAATGGAGTGGAGACTGTGGCTTTGTTCTCCATGTAGCCAGAAGCCCTTACTCTGTTTACTTCTTGAAGTAGTTCCGAAATCCATTCCTGTCATTGTAGGAACAGTGAAGGATCTCAGAGTCACCTTTCAGTGTACGCTTTGAGAATCTACTATGTGCAGGCACTGCCCACTTGTGCTAGAATAGAAATGTGGACAGAACCAAGCACTGGGTTTCTAAGAGGCCTGGTGCTAGACACGCTGGGTACCTGAGGACACCTGGCTCTTCCATTCATTGCTCTGGTGGCCTCAAGTCAAGTTCTTGAGAGAGGAGGCCACATCCTTTCTGCTACGGGACAGATGCCATCACCCAAGTTTTATAAGCAATATGGCCATGTCAAAACATTTTCATAATTTATAATTCATGAGGGTGTCACTTACGGAGGCATCTCTTCCTCCATAGACTCTTTGAGAACCTTTCTTCCCTTCTTGTCCTCTGTCTCTGGCCTGTGAGTGCATAGATCTGGATGTACTTGATTGGCATGCTAATTAATTCAGAAAAGCTGAAGCCTCTTCCTTTTCCCTGATTACCTTTGCTTCTGTCACTGCTCCATGGGGACAGAATGGGACCTTCTCACTTGTGCTCAGCATCATTCCAACCTCCTGGTCCTTCCAGCTGGCTGGAATCTAAAGATACTAACGACCCAATTTCTGAAACCACTAGAAGAAAAGCAGTTTCTTCTCTCCAATCCCCATCACTCTAGGATGCTCATGGGTGTTAGTGGACTCCCAGGTAGTTCCTGGGGATTTGTTTGTTTTCTCAGAGCAGAGGTATTGTTTGGTTGGTCCAAAGTAGTTCAGGCTTTGTCATTTGTTAGCCAGTCTGCTGTGGGGTTGCTATTCTTTAGGAACCCTGGTTTCTCTGTCTGCAGTTGGCCATGGGTGACCTAGAGATCTTTGATAACCAAAGCACAGCACACGTGGCACAGCACTGAGCCTGATGTATATGTTCAATACACAATGACACGGAAACTCCATCTCTCAGATGTCCTTGGAGCCACCAGGACAGTGTTTATCAAAGGGCAGGGAAAGTAGCGACAAATCCTTTTCCTGGCTTTTTATGGTGACCCAAGCAAGCCGGAAGGGGATGGAATCTGTGGGGTGAGTTGGCACCCTAGAGAGGAGCTGCCAGTTACCAACAGGAGTTTCTTCCTCTCATGTGTGTTCTGATGGTTGATGACCCCTGGGACTCACCTTTGAGTCCCCTGAACTTGGGGTGCCTTGCAGAGCACCTGCGGTAGATATCCACAGGCTTTCTTGCTTTGCAATGTTTGTGTCTGTGTCTCATGTGAAGCCTGGTAAGGCCTGATTAAAGACACTGCATTGATTTTCTTTTTGTGATAAAATACTCAGCTGTAGTTAGAGAAGTAATTTGAGGATGAGTTTATTTCGGCTCATGCCTTCAAAAGGTTGCATCCAGCATGGCAAGGAAGACATGTTGATTGGAGTGGCCATGACACAGAGGGTTTTCATATGGCCAGAGATCAGAAAGTAGTGTCTCAGCCAGAACTAGTGGCAGGTTTCACCTCATCACCTGAAATGACCTCTTTTTACCACAAGGCCCCACTTGAGAAAAACTTCATCACCTTCCAAATGCCACAAGCTGGGGACCAAGTATGGAGAGCATCACCGTGTGGTGGATGTTTAAAGCTTAAGTCTAAACAGGAGGCTTTCCAAGTGCCACCATCAGAGCCACCTCTCAGTCTTCTGTGACTCACTGGGATCTTCTTCTTGTCCCCACTGCCACTGTGAGGCTGAGGAGTTCACAGCTGGGTGGTCAGAGACATCATCTCCCAGCTCGCTCATCCGAGATCACCATGTGCCACCGGGCAGCTGGAGAGGCCTGCAGCTTCTAGATCCCAGTATTTGGTTTGGGGACAGGAAGAGCATGGTGGTGCTGTGTCCCAGGTAGCAGGCTCTGCGGACAGATGCCACAACCGCACAACCACAGCCTTGCTTTCCTCTCACAGACACTGGCCTTGCTTTGGACACACCCCCACCCAGGAACATACATAGACTTTTCCTTGGGGGTAGGAATGAATTAATTCACACAATTATAGACCAATTAAACTGCTTTCAGCCAATTCAGGCCTTGAGAAAAGTCCCAAAATAACTCCTTGATTTAAATATTATTTACTCAATTAATTCTTTACTCAGCCTTTTTATGGAGTCCTGGTTTTTCCCTCTCACCCACTGTTAGAGGCATTTGTAATTAATGAAATCCCATATGAGTGGCACATCCTTTTCACAAAGAACAATTCGTACTTCTCCGTGGCTTCTTAGTAAAAAGCGCTGTTCTGTGCCTTTGCTTAGAGGTTGGGACTGGGGGAGTCACCTAGTCAGAATTTCCTACCAACATCCTTTTCTTCAGACAGACACCTTACTGGATGCCAAGGTCCCTTAGAAGTCAACTCCTGTGAGAGCTTCCCTGGAGTGGAGAGTCAGGTGGCCTAGCCATTGAACACTTATCCTCTGGAGTTAGGTCACCTGATGGATCACCTGACTGCTGAGCAAGTGACCAATGGCTTTTTGCTGTCTGTGTATCACCCCTTCCGCTGTTTCTTGCAGAGAATAACTAAGTCTCTAGAGCAGGGCCCGGACCCATCGTGTGCCCCTGCCTGTCAGCATGTTTAGCCTGGCTTTGCAAGATGCAAAGAGAATTCACCCAAAACTAAGAAAATGGGGCCACAAGAGTGGCATGCTCTGTCCAAGCCGTTCTTGAGTGCACTTCAACCAGAACTGCCAGTTCCACCTCCCTTCCCCCAAGGACTTTTTGATCTCTAGGGAAATGGGCTTTTCTTTGTGCTTGTAATCAAGAACTATGAGCTCAGACTGAAGGCATGCACCAACCTGTAGCTCTTTCCAGTTGAGATACAGATAGTTACTGCTCAGGAGAAAAGATAGCCCTAAACCAGTGGTTCTCAACCTTCCAAATGCTGCGACTGTTTCATACAGCTTAATACCTGTTATGGTGACCCTCAGCCACACCATTATTTTCATTGCTACTTCATAGTTGTACTTTTGCTCGTGTTATGAACTGTAATGTAAATATCTGCTTTCTAATGGTCTTAAAAGGGTTCCATTCAACTCCCGACCCACAGGTTGAGAACTGCTGTCCTAAATATTGATAACTTTTTTTTTCTTAAGGTCTTTTAGGACAATAAGCAGTTCACATTTCATCCAAGAAGTCCCCTTTCTTTCTGTTTAAATGCTTTGAGTAAGTCCCAGCTCCCTCACAGTTGTTTTAGAAGCAGCTGTACCATCTTACCTGCTTCCCAACAGTTGAGCTAAAAGCTTTCAGCACCTCAGTCTCTGTGTGTTTGTGAGCTGTGTTCATAAGGCTGACAGTTGCACTTAGTAGTAACAGGTATGCATCTTCCTCCATGTCTAAAGCAATGAAAAGCCAAAACAGTGACATCTGTGTGTCTAACACTGAGTAATGGTATTTGACTTTGAACCATGAGGGTGCCCTGTGAGGAGGTGACTTTAGTCCTAGTTAAGTGCTAATGGAGATAGAGGACTAGGGTGGCTTATCTCTCAGGTCACCCGTACCCAAAGTGGCATCGCCAAGATGGTTTCAGTGCTGAGTTGTTGGCATCAGCCAGTTCCTGCTCCTTGCTTTGTCTGTTGGGCCTGGTGACATCTGGTTGAACTGAACATCCAGAGAAGCCTCCCAAGTAGGAAGGCCTCCAAGTGGCAGCTGGCTGGCGTGCATTGAAATGGTGTGTGTGTGTGTGTGTGTGTGTGTGTGTGTGTGTGCGCGCGTGCGCTCTTTCTCTCTGGTAGCTCCATTCAAATATGGGGTAGTAGTTGGCAGTACCCCCAGCTGCCGGATGAAAGGCCATCCCTAACGGATATGAGCCCCCTACCCTGATTCACCATGCCCCTGGGGGCCATCTTTCATTGTAGAAATAAGGGGCCCAGAGCGATTAACAATATTTCAGAAAGCTTAAGGGAGATCATACATCTCTCTGTGACAGGTTTGCCCAGACTAAATGAAATGTCACTTCTCCACATTTTGACTGGAATTCCGTCAGCTCAGTCTGGCTGTGCTGCTTATCTTGGGCTGATCAGGAGCCCTGATTGGACTTTATATGCGTCCTTGACAAATAAAAATGAATGATTACTTAATAAATGGAATCGGTTTGTCAGATACGGCCTTCTGAAGCGTAGCTCTGAGGAGCTCCAAGAAGCCTAACAAAAAGGATTATTGGTAGCACAGAGGTGGGGAACTGGCTGGTTTTTCAGGACCTGCTTTGGCTGAGGCCCACCTCCTAGGAAACAGAAAAGAGTAGCCCTGGAAACCCCTGTCATCTCAGAATGAGTCTAAAATTCAACCCAAGGAAAAGTCCTATTCCTAATGAGAATGACAGAGTCCCAAGGTATGTGGCAAATTTCAGGAGTCCGAGTGCTGGTGTTGTAGGGCAGAGCCTTCAGCATCTTCATCACTACAGGAACCAGTGATGAACCACAGGGGTATCTACAAGAGGTCACTGGATCCCAGGCCCTGTGACATGCTAATTCACTTCTGCAGCCACCTGTGAGAGTTATTACTTACTTAATTCAGAAGTATAAGTAGCTGTGTCGAGGTCTCAAGGGAAAGGAGCTCCTGTATAGAAGGGCATAGTTAGGCAGCTGGGGTTCATATCTGTTTGGAAGAAACAGGGCTGTGCCATGAGCATCTTTAACCTCAGTGTTCTGGGTTTCCTCACTTGTCTGAAAAGTGAGGAGGAGGTCATAATTGTACTTCTGAGCATTGTAAGGATGATGGCTATTATTTAAATGCAGGGTTATTCTTAATCAAGTCTTTTATAGCCCGGGCTAGCCCTGGACTTTTGACCCTCCCATCTCAGGCTCCTAAGTGCCAAAATTATGTCTGTGCCACCACACTTGACCATTCTTGATCTTTTAACTTGGTGCTGACTATGAATGTGTGAGGCTTAGGAGACTGATAGGGTTAGGATACACACTGGATACACACAGCATCTCCAAAGACCATGGAGAACTCACTCCCATTGCGTGTAGAGCCATACTTTACCTGTGTGGTGCTGTTACAAGCAAGTGCATGCATAATACAGCCAGTCTATAGCACATCAATTACACCTCAATAAAGCCATTTAATAAAACAGAGCCAGTCCCTGCTGTCCTAGGAGTTTACGATGGTGAACCAGATGGTCATTTGTCAAATGATCACACGAGTAATTGCTAGTGCTGTAAAAAAAAAAAAAAAAAAAAAAAAAAAAAAATCCAGTATCCTCTAGGAGTGTGGGGATGGACCTGGAGATGGGGAGATGGTAGGGCTTGTGGCAGCAGAGATGGTTTGCACCAAAAAGCCTGAGGTAGGAAGGCACGGGGATCATTGGAGAAGTCTGTGTGTGTGTGTGTGTGTGTGTGTGTGTGTGTGTGTGTGTGTGTGTGTGGTGAATTGTAAGGTGAGAACAGGGAGAGAGGCAAGACCTCATGACATACAGCTTATGGGTTGAGGAGGACTCTTAATCTTGAAGCCC
Organism: Micromys minutus; assembly: GCF_963924665.1. Taxonomy (NCBI): domain Eukaryota; kingdom Metazoa; phylum Chordata; class Mammalia; order Rodentia; family Muridae; genus Micromys; species Micromys minutus. The sequence goes on from NC_137969.1 coordinate 231,530,583, forward strand.
CCTCACCATTGGACCCTGTCTCCTTCCTCTTCCCTATTGTTTATTTGTTAATGACCATGAGGTTCAACTGAGGCTAGAAGAAAAGCCAAGGACAGTTGGTGTCCTGGAGCATCTACCTTCTGTCTGAGCATATCTTTATCCCCTGCATGTCCATCGACAGATCATCTGAGGGCCCAGGTCTGGTTCTATTCAGCAGCTGCTCCCAAGCAAGGAAGAGGCTTTTAGCTTTAATAAAAAAAGGGAGTAGAGATAAGAAGGCTGCCTTGGCAGGGCTCGCAGGACTGACAGGATGATTTAAATGGCCTCTCCAGTGTCTTTCTTTCACACAGACATCATAAATCAGATTAGCATTGGGCTCTGGGGGATGGGGAGAGGGGAGCAGGTCCTGGACTCTGGGTCTGTCTAGGACTAGTCTGGCAGCAGGGCAGCTCCAGAAGAGAGAGACATTGTATGTATTACCCGTTCCTAACCCGGCCCTGTTTTTTGAAGGAGTGGGTGGGATTGTTCCCACCACCCACTCTCTCACCTTTGGGAAAGAGTGAAGAGGAGCTGATAAAAGAGCAGAGAGGAGACAGATGTGAGCAGGGTGTTGTGGGAGGTTAAGACTGACTGACAGCCATCAGGAAATAGAGAAGCAGCCAATCTTCTCCCTTTGTGTGCAGGAGATCACTCAAAAAAGCACTGGTGTCTCGGGCTGTCCCAACATGTCTGAGCTCCAAGTGGTTCTAATGTGTGGTTGGACTGGAGCTTCTTTCTTAGATGTGAGGACTCCATTCTCTCCTATGCTCAGGCTCAATGGCTCCTGTCATCTCTTGAGAGTGACTAGCCTAGGGGGTATGAAGCTCCTGGAGCATTTACGGGCAGGGCAGAACTTCCACTGGGTGGCTTCTCTTTCAGATTTCCTGCCACCTGGGCAAGATGTACAGTGAGATGATCTTTGTCAATGGCTTCGTGCACTGTGACCCCCACCCAGGCAACGTGCTGGTGCGGAAGCGTCCTGACACGGGCAAAGCTGAGATTGTTCTCTTGGACCATGGGCTTTACCAGGTAGGAGAAAATTCTCTTCCTTTCTGGAGTTGGAGCCCACTGATGTTCTCCAGAAACCTGCAGCTTGGAGGCAGATAGCTGAGGTAGCAGAGGAGAGTCACCTTGCTCAGACTGGCTTGGTGTCTTAGTTAAGGTTTTACTGCTGTAAACAGATACCATGACCAAAGCAACTCTTATAAAGACAACATTTAATTGGGGCTGGCTTCCAGGTTCAGAGGTTCAGTCCATTATCATTAAGGCAGGAACATGGCAAGAGAGTTCTACATCTTCATCTGAAGGCTGCTAACAGAATCCTTATTTCTAGGCAGCTAGGATGAAGGTCTTAAAGCCCACACCCACAGTGACACACCTATTCTAACAAGGCCAAACCTACTAAAAGTGCCACTTCCTGGGTGGAGCATATACAAACCATCACACTTGGGTATGGTAGATGGAGTTCAGAGGGTTCTCCTCTCTTGGACTCACAGGCAGTGATGGCAGAGGGGAGGCTCAGAAACCTGTGGGGTTTCCGAGCTTTGCAAGAGGAGGTGAGGTTTTCACTCCACCCCATTGGTCACTGTTGAGTATAGGACTGCATCTGTGTTTGTTGGAGCCCAGGGAAATAGCCTATACCTAAAAAGGAGATGACAATATAGATTTTGGAAGGGAGTTAGCTGTCGTTGCCAGTTAGGACCAAGGCTTGCCAGTATAGGCTGAGTAACCCTAATCCAAAAACTACACTGCCAGTGCTTAGGGCCTCTGAGCACTATGGCATCAGAAAATTCTATGCCACACAACTTGTTTCATGCACAAAATCGCTAAATACATTGTACAAAACTACCTTTGGGCCATGTGTGTAAAGCATGTATGAAACAAACGGATTTCATGCTTAGATGTGTGATCCAGCCCCAAGATATTATGTATATGCAAATCTGAGAAAGAGACTGAAATCTAGAGCGTTTCTGGTCTAGGAAGTTTCAGATTTACAATATTCAAGCTCTCTTAATTTTGAACTTGGGCCCCTAGGAATGGCTGAGTGTTGGGGAGCTATGGTCCTCCTTGTCCCCCCTTCCCCATGTAGTGGTCAGCACTAGTCTGGGCTCAGGCCTTGGGCCAAGAAAGACACAGTTGCTGCCTGTGTTGCCCGGGCTACAGGTGCTCACAGAGGAGTTCCGCCTGGACTACTGCCATCTGTGGCAGTCTCTGATCTGGACCGACATGGACAGGGTGAAACAGTACAGCCAGCGCCTGGGAGCTGCAGACCTCTACCCACTGTTTGCCTGCATGCTGACAGCCCGGTCCTGGGACTCAGTCAAACGGGGCATTGGGCAAGCTCCAGTCTCTGCTACTGAGGTAGGTGACCCTGTCCCAGATGCCTGGGGGCCTCTTCCAATCCAGTGTCTGAGGTTCATGATTGGACCATGTGTCTGTAGGGAGGGCTGCATTGGAGCCATATAGGGTGAGGAGGAGAAAGGAGAGGGTGAGGAAGGCAGGGGAAGGATAGCCTCTTTTGGCCCCTGGGACCTTTCATCCTGGAGTAGAGATAAGGCTTGTGGCTTAAAAATCCCAGGTCCTAGTAAGATGCCAGGCTTCCTCCAACACTCCCGGTGGCTACCATACTCCTGCAGCCCCCACACCACCTCTACCCACTGGGCACTCTCTGGCTTTATGTCAGGGAGAGCCTTCACTTCCTCTCCATATATAAACAGCCCTGTCCACGTAAAGCAGCCTCTTTCCTTTTCCCACCTCATTCATGGACTTGGACTGTCTAGACTGGACACAGACCTTAGGAAGCTTCTGCTCCCCATATTCCTGTCTACTTCTGTTTGTCTGCCAAGGATCATGGGGGTTTATTTGCTTGTTTCTCGGTGCAGTGCTGGGGAGACTCAGGCCCCACTGAGGCCTGTGTTCACTGTAGGAAGAGATGAGATCCTACTCAGGATGTTGGAAAGCCTGGGCTCTGCTTCCAGGATCCCGTCTTTCGGGTTCTGTAACCTTTGGTGTTTGTGTCACTTACGGGCCTCAGGGTCATTCCCTGCAAGCTGCTTTGCCACAGGCACCTCTAGCAAAGGCTGGATCCGGAGTCTTAAACAGTGCCTTAAAGAATCTGTCTCTCTGTTTTTCTTCAAATGGACATATTTCTCCAGCAGGCCTAATGGCAGTGATGAGCACTTGCTGCTCCAGGCTCTATAGCCTTCAAGTGCATCCTAGAAAGGGGGGTAGTCTAGGGATGGTAGGAGCTGTGCATTCTGTCTTACTGTCAATGCATGCAAAGTACCTACTCACAGCTCCTGGAGTTCATTCATTCAATAAACATTTGCTTTAGCTGGCCCCTGAGCATGTTTAAAGGATCCTGTGATTAACAGACAAGATAGGCCTTTTGTGTAATTCACACTTTGGTCGAGAGAGCCAGACAGTAAACAACTGAGCCAATAGGCAAGTGGGATAATTGCGGGTTACAGGCATCTCTGGGGAGGGGGATCTGAGGAGAGGACAAATAAGATCTGAGGAAGGGGTTGGGAGCCTGTCTGGCTCAGAGACCTGGGGTACTGGCTGACATTTGAGCTAAGGTGTGAAGGACAGGGAAGATACTGCCCATCGGGAATGCCTGACAGATGCACTGTTGGCCCACTAAAGCTACCAAGGCCCAGGGCAAAGAATTTGGTATGTCTAGAGGGTGATGGGCCACATAGAACCCCATTCAGGGCTTTAGGTGCAGTGGAAAGAGGTGTGGACTCAATTACCAGGAGGAAGTGAAGCCCTTGGCAAGTTATTGAGCAGGAGATGCTAAGACCTGTTGGCTAAGGGTTTCTGTTGACTGAGGTACAGTGAGCCAGTCACAGAGGAGGGAATAAGTGTTCAGAGCCATCACTGGCCGAGATTGAACAAGATACCAGTAGGCTGGGCCTAGCAAGTTCCTGACCCAAAGGGCCAGATAAACAGAACTGGGATGGTTTTAACATAGGAGAAGGGCTGGCTGTTAGGCATGCACTCACCATCAGGACCCAGGCTTAGGGAGAGCACAGGGGATAGGAGATCTGATGTGGTACAAGGCTTGGGTGGGACCTGGATGTTCTGTCCATGGACTGGTTTAGGCTGGACTTGGTTAACTGGGAGTACTTCTTCCAGGCCTGGCTTGAAATTGGTGTCCAATAAAGAAGCCTTAGAGAACCCTTTGTCTCAATGTACCCTAGTCCTGTTTCCAGGACTTGCCTGGGAGCCAGGTTGGGATCTCCCATCTGGGTGGTCAGGCCACAGGACTCAAATGCTTTTTTATTCCTTTGCGGAGCTGGGTTCTTTACAGGGTTCCAAGGCAGCTGTGCTAGAAGCTCCTACCTGGAGCTTATTTGTACTCTCTTGGTCACAGGCTGTCCACACTCCTGGCACCCTGATCTTCATGTGCCATATCAACCATTCTCATGTCCCCTTGCTGCTATCAGGACTCGGAGATTCGCAATAATGCATCCAGCTACCTGCCCGAGATCAGCCAGCTCCTTAACCATGTGCCTCGCCAGATGCTACTCATCCTGAAGACCAATGATCTGCTCCGCAGCATTGAGACCGTCTTGGGCACGCGCTCCAGTGCCAGTTCCTTCCTCAACATGTCTCGGTGTTGTATCAGGGCGCTGGCCGAGTGAGTATGCTCCCACCTTGGCCTCTCAAGCTCTAGATTTCTCTTCAGGGAATCCTTGGGGCAAAATGAGCTGCAGTGACAGCGGATGCCTTGAGACAGTGAGTGTCTTAGGTGGCCTGGAATGCCGTGCTTTGCCAAATGACAACATCTGGGGTCTCATCTTCCCAGGCCAGCTTTCCAGATGATTCTTTCCCCTAAGAAAGTTTGAAGTTGATTTCTGAGTAACTCCAGATCCAGGTGTCCCTTGGACTTGTGGTCAGGAAGCCCCAATATGACCCTATTTCTTACTGGCCCTGTGACTTGGCTCCCAGGACCAGTCCAGTCAGTGAGACCATTGCTTCTTATCCTGGAGATGTGTCTGTGACTTGGGATTGTGTGACTACTAGGCTATCTCAGGGTCGCAGATCTTTCTAGATGCCTTAGCACTCTTGAGACAAAGATGATAAGGAGAACCATACTTCTTCAGCAGGAGTGTGGAGGAGCATGTTCTAAGCCTCCAGTTGAGCACAGTGAATACAGCAGAAAGGCCATGTTCTGGCAGAATACTCTTACCCTAGAGAGGAGGCCTAGCATGTGGTCACGTCCCAGCCTGTCCATCCTGGGGAAGGAATGGCTCGTTCTGGGAAAGTAGCAGATTTGGTCATATAGATCATGTATCTACTAGCAAATATAAGATTTGAGTCCAGAAAAAAAACCCTGACCAATGAGGGGTAGGGTATAATTCATCTTTTCTCTGAGGGCTGTGGAAGCCAAGTCTTAAGTAGTGAAAGCTCTTGGGTTTGGAGCTCAGTGGGGTCTTGGCTATAGAATACTGTTTAGGGTAAGAGATTCTTCTGAAGAGTTATTACCACCATAGACAGCAGCAGATTAGCAGGAGCTCTAAGGAGAGTTCAGGCCTGTGTCGCAGACTGGGAGATCCTTCCTACAAGTTTAAGAAGAGGGAGGCTTTGAGACATACAGTTGACCAGTACTCCACAGCTGGGACCTATCTAGGCTGTCCCAGATTATCAGGCTGCAGGGGTTTGGAGCAGGGGTGCCACATTTCCTGAGGATGTGAGGGAAGAAGGACACGTTGAGTTGAGGGGGTTGTGCTCTCTGATGTCTTGAAATCTGGTACCATGGGCTTACAGACTTCCTTGGGGAAATAAGAATTCTAGATTCTGTGAATCTCCTGAGATCCAGATACCTGGGGAGTCTATTAGGTGTCTGCAGATTCACAATAGGGAGTTTTGTCATTTCTTTTATAGTAGCTGCATATGTGTGACAGAGAGACTTCTGTGGCTTGATTAGATCCTGGCCCCAAACCTAACAAGAGGCCATTGTCACAAAATCCCAGTTTTACCATGTTTTGTTTTGGGTACAGAGAGACTAAGTTGGGTTGGCAAAGTGCTTAGCCTCCTCAGTCACCTGACCTCAGAATTTGTATTGACCACAACAATTTTTTTTTTCAGTAGAAAAAGAAGCCACTGGATGAGGGGATTGGAGATTGGTGCATTGTTATTTTACTGCTTTCAAACCTTCTTTGGGATATTTGAGTCCCTCTGGCCCCTGACTGGGCAGTGGTATGGTTGGGTACCCAAGCGGTCTATGGGATCAGGGAGTTGGCGAGTTGGCCAGGCCACCTGCCTTCTTTTATTTTCTCTCTGGTTCTGAGCTGGAGTTTCTTACCTGTTTCTTTTCTCCCCTCCTTCTTTCTCACCCCTACTCTAGGCACAGGAAGAGGGATGCCGGCTCATTTTTCAGAAGGACCCAGATATCTTTCAGCGAGGCCTTTAGCCTATGGCAGATCAACCTTCATGAACTTCTGCTTCGAGTGAAGGCCTTGAGGCTGGCTTGCTGGGTCTCAGCTCTCCTGGGCTGGCTGACTCGGGCTCCACACTGAATGTGACTGTCATTCCCTGCCCCTTCCACACCTCACTCTTCCCTACATGCTCAGACTACCCAGTGACTTCCTGTCTGCATACGGTTGGCCTATGCCCAGGGTGATTGTCCATGATACCATCAAGCTCTACCTTTGGAGCCCCTGCCTGTGGTGGCCTTGTCCTCGGGTCCTGGAATGTGCTGGAGAGTGAGTTTCTTTCCTCCAGGGAGGGGATAAAGCAACCTCCCTCCCATCTTCTGTATGTGCCATTGACTTGGTCATCCCTACTTTAATGAGGATTGTCAGAATGGACCAACCACGTGTGTCACAGGGCTATGTTTAACTAGTAGGGAGTAAGTAGAGTCTCAGAACTTGCTGAGAACAGACTGTATTTTTGCCATATCACTTCTAAAGGTGTCCTACCTCAGTGAGGCAGGATGCATCTGAGAGTGAACGCTGTGGGTTCATCTGTCATGGTGACACCTTCAGTGCTGTATGCATTGTATGTATTGTTTATTGTAATAAACCCTTTCAAGGTTGCCGGGACTGTCCCTTCTGACTCAATGGCTCCATTCGGACTTTTAGTTGCTCTTGCTAGCTGCTTCCTTGGGAAATTCCTAGGTTTCTCAGAAAGGCCTAGGAGCATGAAGTCTGGTGTGGTTATAGAATGTATTTGCTAGGTTGGGAGCAAATCCGCATAGCTCACAGTAGACTTAAACACCATGTACCCCGAGACCTTGCCTCCCAAAGCCGTGCAGGCACTAAGACTCCTGCAGTCACAGGGCCACATCCTGCTTCCTGGAAACATCTCCTGCCTTTTACATCACAGACCTTGGTTGGAACCCAAAGCTTGGAACTAGAGGCAGAGGCGGCCCCTACTTGTTTCCTATGACTGAGGCACCTGCCTCGTTCAACTAGTCGGGTCAGGACTTGCTCTCTGGTTCTTAGTCAGTGACTTAAGTCTCAGGTTTAGGATTGTACTAGGTCCTTCCAGGTCTTTGGAGACAGCAACCTTCCTGATGATACCACAGTCGCCATGGCTGTGCCCATTCTAACATATCCATGTCACCTGATTAAGTTTTGTCTCTAGTCTGTTTCCCTGACAGCATTCACATCTCCCAAGCTCATCATTTGCTCCTGTGTGTGTGGTCTAGAGGTCCCTGAGACTCTATGTGTGGAAGGTCCTGCCTCCACAAGCATCCATCTTGCAGATGGATAACTATCTGATCAGAAAATCTGAACCTCATTTCTGCTCTCTCTGTTAATGAAAACAAGCAGATTTTCTAGTGAGCAGAGACTATTTGCACTCTTTTGTTTTCTGAAAGAATTAATTGTTCTTGGTGACCAGTTGGATGTACCCATGGGCCCAGGAGTGTAATTCGAAAGCTCTGTTATTAATCATGAGGATACATGCTGCATATTCTATTTTTTTTTTTTTACAGCCACTGATGTAAATATAAATGTCCTTTCTGTTTGAGATAATGGTCTCTTTTCACTTTGGATGTAATGGTTGTCTCACTCTGGGATTTAAAACATCAGCATGTTGCCTCTAGACCTGACACCCATACTAGTTTCCAGGGATAGGAAAGGTAAAAACAGAGTTGGGAGTACAGGGAAGTTTGAAAATCCATCAGTAGGATGACACTTGTGTATTGCAGTAAATATTAAAACATACTAAACGGTTTATCTCTTTACCGGCTCTGTGGTCTCCCTCCTCAGGCCCGACCCTGATATAGAACCCTACCCCCTCTGGAGCCCGGTCTGAGCCTCCAACCCGGCCCAGCTCGTCCGACAACTCCCTTCCCTTGGCGGTTTTGTATCGCCTGTTCTCTGCCTCTGTCCCAGAGTGTTTCTCGGGAACCAGAGGAGGTCAGACAATGGAGGTTAGAGTTCGTGGCAACGTGGAGCTTCCCAAGGCCCAGCTGGACCCAGGTGGGATCTATTGGTGTTAAAAAGCTATGAACAGTAAGGATTTTACAAGTCTAATATCTCATATAGAAGGGAAGTTTGTATCTTTGTCTATTTGATACAATCTTGTTGTGTAGAGAATTTGTGGATTGAGAGTTGAATATATAAACCTGTATAAAAGCTATCGGGCCTTAGAGCTGTGCTTGTGTGGGACTTTGGGGTACAGAAATACCCCGGGACAGAGGTGGGGAACAGGCGATAGAAAACCGCCAAGGGAAGGGAGTGTCTCAGACAAGTTGGGCCGTGTTGGCAGCTCAAACTGGGATCCAGAGGACGTGGGGTTCCATATCAGGGTCGGGCCTGAGGAGCGAGACCTCAGGGCCGGTAATGAGATAAACCGATTTTTATTTTTTAATATTTACTGCAACACTTGTGTGTGGCTTCCCACAGTACTGTAGATAGATTCTGCATGCTCCATGAATTGTCTTGTGTGCTTGAGCAGAGTGCCTATACGTACCCAGTACACAGGTATCCTGGCCTTTGCATAGTGCTCGGTAAGCATACACATACTGGGAGTCTTGGCAGACTGCGGTTTTCAGGGAATTTAAACTTGTTTTGAAAAGCTACATATACATCCACTGGCTCACAGGAGGCGCTTCCAGAGTGTTCAGGTTAATAGCCCCAGTGTATCTTTTCTACAGCAGGATCAGAGCTGGTCAGCCACTGCAGGCTATGGGGGTCTTCCTGCTACTGCACAGGGATGCCCTAGAAGGACAGAGATGCTCTAAGAGGCTCCCAAATAGATTCCCAGTAGTGGAGCTGATGGGAGGCTTGTGGCAGCTCTTGGTATGCGAAAGGTAATGATAGTGACAACTGTGGCTGGAGCAGGAGATGGGCTTTGAGCCAGGGTGTGACCTGTAAGTTCAAAACCAGCAGGATGAATAAAACCAGAGTGTGGTACATTCCTGGCAGTGGGGACATAGGCCGCATTGGCCATGTTGGCCGCATGGGAGGGACCATATTTAACAGGAGCTCTTGAATACCAGGTGACCAGGTGCTACTGCTCCTGCTTTGTGAACTAAGGGAGGCCCCTACAGCCATGTTTGCAACCCAATGCCTCTGCTGCCCTCTCCCCATATTTTCCTCCTTTACTTTTCCTTTTGTTCCTTTCCTCCCCCCTTCCTCTCTGCCCCTCTCTAGGGCTCAGGCTGTCTTTAGCGGATGAAAGCAGGCCTCAGCCTTGAGAAGAGGCAGTGGGAGCCTTGGGCTGCCACTGCCGTTTTCCAGGGTCACTGCCTTCTGGTCAGGCCTGGCTGCTCATGGAAATGCTATTGCAGCCCAGCCAGCCTGCCTCCCCTCTGCCCAGTTGCTGTCACTGGCCAAGGCTACAGGGATCATGAGCACTTCCCTCCAGCTCTGTCTGTTTCTAGGTGAAGAACTCTGACATTTCTTCCCATTTTTCTCTCTCCTGGGGAAGAGTCAGGCTGCTGAGACCAGCACAGTGGTGGGTGTTTGGCCCCCCACCACTGAGCCCGGCCTTTCCAGCTCCTCCCTGCTCCTCATCCCCACACCATGCATGATCTTTCTATAGATTTTCCTGTGTAAGCCAGCCACTTGGGGTCCTATTAAGTCTTGACTTTTGCCTCTGTGAGCCTGGGTGGGGCCCAAGACGATTCGATGGTGATCAGCCTCGATAGGATTGTAGTCTTGCTTAACCAGGGACCACAGTGCGTTGCAAGGATTGAGAGTAGTGGTTGTTGGGGTGTGTGCCCAGGACAGCCACCTATCCATCTCCTGGGAACTTGTTAGGGAGATAGACTCTCAGGTCCCTGTCCAGACTCACTGAACCAGACCCTGGCCTGAGGCAACCAGTTGCTCTAATAATTCTTCCAGGGTATTCGGATGCATGCTTACTTCTCTGGTTCCACCTTGATGACTCTCAGTGCTTCCTACACAGCAGAACCTCTGGAGAGCCTCGTGGGCCTGAGATTCTGAGTAAGTTGGTTTGAACACAGGCCAAACGCTTCCCCAAATCTGTTAATGTTTTATTCTGAAATAATTTTAGATTTCCAGCAACCCACTACCTTCCCCTTCTCTGGTGTCAACATCTCACATAACCAGGATGCCTTGATTAATTAGATGGCCATTCACTTGGTACAGTGTAACTCAAGTACAAGTGATGCCAACCCAGCCAGATTCCTGCCGGGATCATCCCCGTGCTGTGGATCCTGTCTGGACTATGATGGCATTTCATTATCCCAGCCCCTCAGAGTCCTTTGATCTGTAACAGCCTAGTCTCTCAAATCCTTTTGTATTCTGAGACTTTGACTATCAACTCCTGTGAATCACTTGTTCTTGAAAAAGATGTGGCGTGAGTCCCAGTGCCTCTCTGGTGGTTCACACCCATCAGGAGCTTCAGGCTCAGAAGATCCAGTGCCCTCTTCTGACCTCAATGGGCACCAGGAACACTGTGGTACACTTATATACATGCAGGAAAAACATGTATAAATATGTCACTCATAAAATAAATATATCAAAAATTTAAGTACATGAGAGATAAAAAGCTGAGCTTTCTCTTTCCCAGCTTCCCTTGAAGCTAAGCTGGCTCATGGCATGAGTGTTGAAGGGGAATCTTAGGAAAGTGGCAAAGTTTTTTCTTTGGAAAATGTTTAAAAGAAGCAAACACCCATGATTTATATGTGCTGCCTCTTCCTTTCAGCATGGGAGGCTGGTGTGTGGTTTGGGATGTCTGGATCTGTAGCAGCTATTTTATGAACTTAAGACAATTGAGCACAATATGCTATTTTATTGGCATATCACTTTGGACTGAATTATGTCTCTCCTTCTGACTTTTAAGTTGAACCTTTACCCTTAGTGTGACTATTTGATAGTAGGGCCTTTAAGGGGTTAACTCAACCTAAACCAAAATTTAAAGGTTCTAATCCTATAGGACTTATATCCTAACAAGATAAGGAAGATATCGACTCCTTGTCTACCTACTTAGAGGGGATGTGAGACTGAGAGATGGCAGCTGTTTGGTGGAAGAGAGATGTCACTGGGCCTCAGCAATGCTTCCTCCCAGCATTCAGAACTGAGAAATCAATTTGTTGTTTGAAGCAACATGTCCGTGGTAGCTAGACATGGCATCCTCGGAGAACGTAGGCACCAACCATTCTCTGCCAAATGCTGGGCAGTCTCATGTCAGAACCTTGTGCCTGTTAGACCAATGCTGCATTGTGAACTCAGGGATTTATAGCTCATTACACAGGTCATGCAAGGTAGAAGGACTCCCCAGGGAAAGGGCTCAGGTTCCATCTGGAATGGGACCTGTTGTGAGAGACAGACAGGCGGTTGTTTTTTATTGTGTTATGGTTGGGACCATGGCTATTTATGAGAGTAGACACAGGATATATATCTGTTATATAAAATGGACTAGGAGGCTTTGGGGAGCTTTTAGGAGGACCCCATGTCTGTTATTCAGATGCCTCTAAGCCTGTGGTTTGTGGTTGGCATCGGGAGATCTTTGTTAGATCTCAAACAGCCTAGCAGGTTGTATTAGGAGTAGGTGCTTTGTTTAGCTGCTGTAATGAATTCCCATGAACTAAGGAGTGTCATGCCTATCATAGCTTCAGTTTCTCCTGAATGTCAGAAGTTTGAAACGAGGCATTGGTCAGGAGTAGAGAATGAAGTGAGTGTGTTACTTGGTCTTTTATGGTCATGGGGGCTGTCTGCATTTCCTGTTTGTGGCCATATCATTCCAACCTGGCCTCTGTCACCACACTTCTCCTCTGATCCTCCAATTCTCTCCAGAAAGACTGTTAAAATGAATACTGGAGCCATCAGAATAACCCAGAATAATCTCCCTCTGTCAAAAAGCCTTTTTAGGATTACTTCCACAAAGTGCTCCTACAATAGAGTACCATTTGTGGACACCTTTAAGCATATTACCAAAAGCAGGAACACTCTAACTTTCACAGTACTGATAGCTGATAGTGATACCCTAGTGTTGTTTCTAGTGGGAGACTGAGCAGTCAATAAAAACTTTTTTTAAAGCAATAAACATAATAACAGCTAATTTCGCGCACTGATCGCATGTTCCTTCTGCGTGCATCCGGCTTATGTGACAACTCTACAGGTGGCATCTCTGTCAGCATGGGACAAATGGACACACTGCACAGAAGGCGTATGTCACTGTGGGAGAAAGCCAGGAACCAGTAGTAGAAATAGACTCTGTACTGGGGTGGTCCTCTGTCAGAACTTGGGCTCGGCCCTTGGTTGCATGACATGACTTTCTGTTCTCTTCCACTGCAGTACACAGCTTGATCAGGCTTTCCAAAGCCTCCTCAGGCTGGGGTTGCTGGGCACTGGCCCAGGGTACAGCTGGGGAAGGGTAACCGGCAAGTATTATTTCTTGTCTAGGCCTTGGGTCCTTGGAAGCCAGGCTCCTTGAAACACTGCAGGCCAGGATACATCCTTTCAGGAAATTCTCAAAAGGAGAGTTAGTACCAGAAGTACAATTATTTTTTTAGGCATAGAAGTACTTGTGATTTTTTAATTCTTTCTCTCCATCGGAAGAATTCAGAGAGGGTGACCAGAATGAGAACTAATTAGGAGGGAAACCACAGGAGATTTGGAGGAGCCAGGTGAGTTCTGTCTTGGAGTAATTCTGATCATCACATAAATATGATGGCAGCCATGCCTTGGGTAACCTTTGGTCCTTTCTCCTTCGGCCTGGCTCCGTGTCTCTGGTCGTGGCCAGCATCACCATCCTGGTTCAAGCAGCCAGAGGTCAGCCCAGTTTTCTCAGCTCTCTTGTCACCAGGTCTCTGAGCTGCAGCTTCCCTGCTGTGACATGGCAGCTGCCGTCCCCAGGTGCTGTTCTTGACAGGTTGTGGGGACTGTGAACAGAGCCGAGGAAGGCAACAAGGAAAAGCTGTGCTCTAAACCTGGTGGAGTGCAGCACAGCCCTGACAGCTTGTCTCCTAGGAGCCCTGAAGCTTTCACAGATACCCATCCTTACAAGAGCACTGGCTCCTGCCCATACCAGGGAGGCAGACAGACAACCACGCCCTGGCCACGGATGGCTTCTAGTACCATCTGAGCAGACTCCATTGGGACCTGTAGAGAATGACCACTTCCCATGTGCCCCAGCTTCAGTAGCTAATCCTGCCCCCCCCCCCATTCCTGCAGGCCAGATGCTCCCTTTAGTTTTCAGATATATGAACCAACAGCTGAAGCCTGCCAACTGTGCTCTGACATTCTGTTATTCTATATAAGTTATTTTAAGTTGGTCATTTGTTTTTTTGGAGGTAGGAAGTCCTGATCATTTTCCTAGGGGGCCTAGATTCATGTTGGAAGGTAATAAGAGAACTTAGTCTAGAGGCAAACTTCTGTACATTTATAGAACATGAATCCACGGGCTAGGCACTCTGCGGAGAGCGGAGCGAAAGCAGACGATTGGTTAAGTGGCCACACATTCTTACTGTCATTGCTGCTCTGAAGGTATGACTCCTGGCTGTGGACTGAGTGCTTTACATACCGTTTGTGACCCTTGTCACATTAGATGACAGGTTTGTATGTTAGCTATGTCTTGTTTTTCTAATAACCCAGGTTGGGGGAAGGAAGTTAGAACAGGCTGTTTGGCTTAATTTTTCCTATTGATTTTGCTTGCTGGTGTCTACACAGGTGATCCCCAGGGACTGGCGCTAGCTGGTTCCTTAATCACCGCATTATTTGATACAGACATCCTTGGGAATGGTTAGGACAAGAACAGACTCCCACAGTACTCCTCACCCTACTGCTCTGGACAAAGCTGGCTAGTTCGTAGGACCTAGCTAAACCCTGTGTGCGTGTGGGAACTGGGGTTGTGTGTGGGTTGCCTCCCACCGTTCCTCAGTCCAGGATGTCTGATTGAGTTTAGTAGAACCCATTGGAGAGTTGTCACCTGTCTGCCTGTGTCATTGTTTAGAGATCCATTAAAATGTCCATGTTGGCCTTTCCAGATAATAGTAGGCTCACCCCAGGTCCATGACCAGACTCTGCTCTTCAGGTAGATTCAAGCCCTTTTCTCCTTGCTTTCCTTTTATGGGTACTTTTCTAGACTACCGTGCCCCTTCTGACCTGTCCTGTCTCAGTCCCTCTGACCCTCTTCTCCATTTCAGTCATTTACCCTTCAGTCGTTCCTGGATTGTTGTCCCCAGACAACAAGGCTCATGTTGGATGGTTTTCTCCCAGACCCTTTCACCCCAAGACAGCAGAGGCAAAAGCTCATTTACATGCGGCTGTCTACACTTGCCTTGGCCTCAGTTGTCCTGTTTGGAAGAAGCCAAGTTACTTAGATGTGATGCTGCCTTGAAGGCCTGGAGCTTTGGATGGGACTGGCTCTGGCTTTGGCTCTTGCAGGAGGAAGTTGTAGCAGGTGGGAATAGTTCCTGTTGGCTGCCCTACCAGGAAGGAGGCCTTGAGATCATCTCTGTGAGACCAGAATGTCTCAAGAACTTCATTATGATCAAAGGTCATGGATTCACTGGCACGGGGGTGGGGGGTAGTGAATAGATCCATTAGTAGTCATTTGCATAAAGGCCAGGGCCAGGTCTCAAGCTTTGTCTCCTCTTGACATTTACATCATACACCCCAAATGATGTACGCCCTCCCCAGACACTACCCTTTTTTATCTCTTTTATCCACCAACTCTCCATTATTTCTTTATCCCCTTACTGTGTGGTTCAGAACTGGTACCCTTGTGGCCTTTTTACCCTTTGAATTGTCCCTCCTTATCTCTATCCTTCTCCCCCCAAAATTGCTCACTGACCTATAGGTTGCTATAGGTCATAATTACTTAATTGCCTGTAGGTAGAGAGCCCCAAACCTATTTGTTTGAGAATTCTTGCAAAGATCAGTTTATCTAAAATTAAATACTCTTGACTATTTTCAGAGTCATTTGACCTTTCTGTTAATACTTTGCCTTTTTTTTTCATTTTAAAGATTTTTATGGCCAATTCATGAAAGATCATTTGACTTAATTGTACATTTCTAATTAGTATTTATTACATGTACAGATTTGGTGAATGATTATCTTGTGTTCTTATGGATATATTTTTCTAGGTTACCTACTTCCATTAACTTTAAAGATAACCAATATTGTACCTAAAGACACTTTCTGGAGAAATATTGCTGCCCTAGCAGTAAATACCTAGGACATTAATTATAATCATTTTTTATACTCAGTTTCATAAAACCCACTTAACTAAGGGCACATTAATTTCCAAAGGAGGGAATTAGTATCATCATTGAGTTTTGTGGTTCATACCACAAATTAGAGACCCCCCCCCAAAATGATGATTATATATGTGATGCAGCAAGTATGTTAGTTCTTCTTGTAGCCAGTGACTGGGATGGAGTGTGTACTTAACGTGGACTGAACTAAGAAGAGGTGACTGGGTTGCAGCAGCTCTAAGGAAGCCGATGGAGAGGCATGGATGGGATGAAATAGACTACCAGCTTGGAAAGAACGTGTGAGCTTCTGGTCACGGCAGTAGACCAGCGTTGTCTGGGGCTCTAGAACAGTTATGACAAGTCTCAGCATGGTACTGCCCCATTTCCATTATGGATGATGGTGACTCCAGAGATGGATGGCTGCATCCTTTCTTCAAAACTGGGATGTGTTCCCAGAACCCTTTCTCACACAGCATGGCAAATGCCTGCTATGGATGGAGCAGGGTGGTACTTTGACTCAACTGAGGCTTGTCTAACTCAGAGCCTTTCTTTACTGCGGACAGACAGACTCAGGGCTCTCGAAGATGGGGCAATGAGCTGTTAACTCCTCTACTGTGTCAGAACACTCCTGTCTTTCGGTGATGAGAGAGGCACTGTGGCAACAGTCTCTAGTTTAGAGACTGTGCTATGTAGCTGTGTCTTCTGCAGGGAGTTTGCTCTTGTGAGGTGTGAGGATCCATCTGCCCCGTCTAGTTTTATGTCAACTCCACACAAGCCAGAGTCCTTTTCGAAGAGGGAGGCTCCGTTGAGAAAATACCCCTATCAAATTGGCCTTAGGGCAAGACTGAAGTACGTTTTCTTGATTGATCATTGTGGTGTCAAAGACCCTTCTCAGTGTGGGTGCTTCTGTCCCTGAGCTGGTGGTCCTGGGGTGTATAAGAAGGAACAGGCTAGTAAGTAGTACCTCTCCATAGCCTCTGCTTCTGCTGCCGCCTCCAGGTTCTTCCCTGGCTTCCTTGAATGATGTGATATGAAACTATAGACTGAAATAAACCCTTTCCATCCCAAATGGCTTTTGGTCATGGTGTTTTGTTTTGTTTTGTTTTTCTTGTTTTGTTTTTTTCCCACAGCAATAGAAATTCCAACTAAGACATCATCCTGAGTCACTTGCACTGGAGCCCAAAGTAGTTCTGAAAGAGCCCATCTCTTGTAGTTATGTTCCTGGGGAGGATCACCGTATGTTGAGGCTTATGGCTGCTGATCACCTGGTGTGATGGTTTTTATATGCTTGGCTTAGAGACATTGTTGGAGTAGGTGTGTTACTGTGGATATGGGCTTAAGACCCCCACGCTAGCTGCTGGACGTGAGTCTTCCCTCTAGCAGTCTTTAGATGAAGATGTTGAATTCTTAGCTCTGCTTGCACCATGTCTGCCTGGTCATGCTCTTGCCTTGAAAATAATGGACTGAACCTCTGAACCTGTAAGCCAGCCCCAGTTAAACGTTCTCCTTTATAAGACTTGCTATGGTCATGGTGTCTGTTCATAGTAGTAAAACCCTAACTAAAACACTTGGCAACTTAGGGAAAAGTCTGTTCCCCACCCTTCCTCTGAGTTAGCACCTGTCATCTAAGGATCCCACCTTATGTCAGTGGCTCCTGATGGAGCTGGGGATCCCCTTAGGGGATTTCTGCAGATGCATGCATATGTTTGTTTATTTGACCACTCCTACTGATTGACAGGTTGGGGGTCACAGATGCCAGATGTCTTTCTGCAGTCAGTTTGGATTCATTCAACAAATACTTTTTCTGTGACAAGTTTGATTTCCAGATGCTACTAAGCATGTTCTTGTAGCAAAAGTCCTGTTTATACCTGATTCTGTTTTAAAACTTACAGGCAAAACAGTCTTTGTATGGTTTTAACGCCTGTTAAGTATTCCAGGAATTTAGTGATCACAGGGATAAAGGGTTTGTTTCTCTGCTCACTATTTTGGGAGACTTCAGTATCAGTATGACTTAAGAAAATTAAATGTGTGGGTATTCATAAGTGTTATAAGTTCTATAGTTCATAAGTTTCACTTTCGCATTGTGAGGGGACATTACCAAGAATTTGTTGTAAAAAGTGACTGGGCTTCATTAGGCTAAAAACCACTAGTCTAAAGATTCCTTTTAGCTTTAAAACCTCAGTCCATGAGAGTTGAGGGGCAGCATGGAAAACTGAAAACACACAGCCATGGGAAAATGGTAAAAATGAATAGTGTTCATTGCTGAGATGGAACTCTGCTGTACAGCTCAGGTACCACAGAGAAGCGCTTAATTTTGAACTCTGACTCTAAATAGGAGTCAGGATCAGAGCTTACTAGTTGTGTGACTTTTAAAACATTGTTAAATGTTTTATTGTGATTTAAAGAATGTAGGTGTTATAGACTGAATGTTTCTGCCCTTGGCTCCTGTTATATATGTTGAGACCTAAGTCTGAAGTGTGGGGTCTTGGGGACATATGATGGATAGGACATGAGTGTAGAGCCTGTCTGTAAGATTGGTATGTACACACACACACACACACATGTAAAAGAGGTGAGTTCTCTTAGCTTTGGAAGGACACAGGAGAAGGTGGCTGTAAGTCAGGACACAGGTTTTCCTAGCTCTGCTGGTGCTTTGATCTTAAACTTCTCAGCCTTCAAAAATCATGAGAAACACATCTGTTTCTTCCACTCAGCCTATGGTATTTTTGCTTTAATAGCCTGACCTCATCAAAGTACCCAATTCCAATGTGTCCTCTATGTATGGGAGTGTTGCACGTGGCTCCTTCCCTTTTATTCGTAGTCTTTGCTCATGCCTTGTTTTCATGATGCAATTTGAATGGAATTAAACTTGAACAGCTCCAAATTATATAATTAATTACATTCAACTTCAATTACAATCACTAATTGATCCAACCCTGCTAGCACAACACTTTCATTATGTGGCACACAATTATTGAGCGCCTACTTTGTGTTAGGAATAAAGTAGGAATTGGTCAATTTCTCATGGGAAGGGAGAAAGGGGGAGAAGTGGGGGGTGTTGAGGAAAGCCATCTAGGGACAGCTGGCTGTAGTCAGGGGGGTTGGTGGGAAAAAGGGGAACTGGGTAAATCCTGCTGGACTTTGAAGTTACCATTGAATGTTTGTACACTGAAAACCTCATGTGGCCCACACTCTGGGAATGGGCAAGCTGGCTTTGGCATCAGATATCACACAATATAATCTAGGTCTCTCTGGTTTTCACTTTCACTGACTCAAATAATTCATTAAAATATTAATCGACACTGGCTAGGTGTGATGGTTGTTCCTGTAGTCCAGACTACATAGGACATTGAGGCAAGAGGGCCACTTGAGTTTGCCATTCAAACCCATCCTGGGTAAATGATATGTCCCAAGTTTAAAACAAAATTTAATTCCTACAATGAGTGTTTGCCAACTCTTGTGTTCTGGATCTCTTCTCTAGTCTCCCTTCTCCTAAACCTCTCTTACCTCTCCCACCACCATACTGTAGCCCCTGGCTTTGTTCCTCAAACCTGAACATGCATTTGGATCCCTGCTTCACCCAAGAGTATTCTTCATCCACTGCCTCCCAGCTGGTGGTGACAGAGCTGCCCGTGGGAAGCATTTGGAGTTGTCAGCATCTTCTAACTGTTGTTCCTTAAGGGAGAGGTCAGAGCAGAGTTGCTGAGTGCTGAAGTTTGGGAAGTGACAAAAACATACTGAGAACTTAGTGACTGAATCCACACGGAGCCTCATTTCTCACAGTCCCAGGGGCTGTGATGCATGGGATTGGGCTGATGGCACACTTGCTGGTGACAGTTTGCTTCCTGATCTATGAATTCTGCTTTCCTGTTCTCACATGGTAGAAGTCAAGTCTCTCTTTTTCTCTTCCCCTCTTCCCCAACCCTCTCCTTCCTTCCCATGTTAGTCTGGAACTGTACTCCCTACAGCTGGGATTACAGACGTGTCTCATTGTAACTTGCTCTGAGGTCTGTTTTATAAGGCCATGAATCTTGGTCATGAGGGTGGAGCAGTCTACTTTCTAATGCAGCCATGTTAGAATTTAGGACTTCAACTTTATATTGGGGGTTGAGGGGGGGGGGTTTACAAACATTCAGATCATGTTCCTGAGTTTTGCTCATGGTGTTCAACAAGGAGATTGCTGTACCATGGCTTCCCATATTGGGACAGTTACTGTCCGCTTGCTCTGGGAGCTTTTCCCTATCCTGTGCTCTTATTTGAGGGCAGGAGATATCTTATTTCTTCTTGTAGTAATTAGTACTAAGTGGTTCACCAAAGTTTTCATGAGTTTGGGTGTGGTAAGAAAGATGACCTGTTCCAGAACCAGGTTAGAGATTTGTTGAGTGACTATTGTGTTGTTCTTTCTGCCTGCCCCTGAAATACTGGGCCCTCAAAGGAAAGAGACACAGGTAAAAACAAAGGTGAAAAGTGGGGGTGAAAGGCAGGCTACTTTGTGATTTTACGGTGTTCTCAGCACTCCATAGGACCAGCTGTGCCATCCCTGATTCAGAGGGCTGGTCCGGCCACTTTACCAGGGTTGGTGGTAGCACAGTCTGCTTGGGAGTCAGAGGGCCCCAGGAAGCAGCTCACACCCCTCAAGCTCCGCCCCTGGCCTCCATGTTTGCCTCTGCTTTACTCCATGTCCCTTGTCCTCTGCTTTTAGCAAACCCCGAGGAGGTTGCTAGTTCCCAGGCCTTCAGAAAAGTGGGAAAGACTAGTGACTGAGAAAAGAGGAAGAGCATCAAGTGTATTGTCACTGCCAGTGTGGGTCTGAGAAGTCTCCTCAGTCAGACCGAGAACCTCAGGAGCTTTGGCCCCTCTGCTGGTGTCTCCCTTCCCTCCCAGACCCACAGCATACACATCAATGTCCCCTCCCCCAACTTTTTTTTAACCACAGTGTTTTTTCTCTTCTCTTCCCTTCCTGGGTTCCAATAACCCACAGGGAGGTGGAGGTCCTCTAAAATGGCCCTTGGATCTCCACCCAAGCCTGTTGAGTTGGAAGATTTCATCATCACCTTTTCTGCCAGCTCATTTCTTGGATGACAGTTTATCCTGAGAGTTTCTTTAGAAACTTGAGTCTTGATGTTTCCCCCTGTGAAAGCATCAGCTTGGGAAGTCAGGTCTTCCATCCCCTGGAGCTATTCCCGGAGAACAGACTTAGTAAACCTCTAACGTCATGTGCTTGGGTAGCAGTTCTCATTTCTCTCTACCCCAGGTAGTTCATGACTTTGGAGTACAGCAACTCCAGGATCTACTATGCCTGAGCCGTGCTGGGGCACGGTGAGGCTCTGAGATCCCAAACCCATCTAAGCTTTGTGACCATTTGTTGTCCAAAGGCCTGGCTTGTAGTCAGAGGTCTATACAGGTCTACCTATCTGTCTATCATATCTTCCTTTTATATATTTACATCACTTGCCTACCTACCTCTCTTATGTATGTATTTATGTATATTCAGTTCAGATCTGAAGGGAGTGGCAGCAGAAGAAAGGAATGTCACTTTTACTTGTGATGTTCTTCTCTTGGTTCTTTGCTTATACTGTGTAAACATTCTGTTCTCTTAAGAAAGGTTCAGATACTTGGCATTTTGATCTGCAATGCCAGTGACAGCTCCCTGCCATTCTCCCTTGACTTCTGCGTCTTAGTCTCCTCTCTTCCCTAAAGTGAATGTGAAAAAAAGTCTGGTTTGGTTACTGGAATGGGATAGAAGGAAATGGAAAAGGAAATGGTGAGAATGGAGGGAAAGCTTTTAACCGACATAAATTCATAAAGTCTTCCATTTGCTGAAGACTCTACAGGAAGGTGGTTCAGTCTGTTTTGATTTATGGGAGTTCCAGCTGCCAAGTGATATCTCCCTCTTCCTTTCTACCCCATTCTCCACTAGAAGCCGTGTGCTCTGCTTGGGTCTAGCAGAGGCCTTACTGATTTTTGATTTTTTCTCCTTTCTTTTCTGTTTTCAGATTCTTTTAGGCCTGTTCTGGACAGGTTCCCATTCTTTCGCTGGTTGTCCCTTTTTGTTTATTTTCCTCCAGCCCCTATCTTCCCAGACCTTTTTGTGCTTACAGTGATGCCCTGTGGGTTGAGGCAGCATGTTTGAGAAGGCTCCCTTTTATTTATTTTGAATATTTGGTATCACCCATCTTTGGGTCACACTAAGGGTGTGGAATGTGTGAAGCTGCCATCATGGAAGGCATGTATTGGAAGGAAGAGCTGCAGGGGTGAAAGGGTTAATAAGCAAAAAGAGGCCACACACCATCCCATCAGACAAGAGATCCCACTCAGGGAGACCCCCATCAGGGAGCTTGTCATCCCTCCCCCCACCCACAGCACCTGCACTTTGCTATTCTGCACTGGTAGAAAAGGCTCCATTGAACTAGGAATCTGATGAATTGTACCAAGATTCCCCAAATGATTAGGGGACAAAGAATGAACTCACACAATTATTACTAATTCCATCCGGAAGGCCTGGATGGGTAAAAATGACTCCCCGAGTAAAGCCCCAGGAGGCAGAGGGAATGTGAAAAACATTTCTCTCCACAGAATTAAACAGGCTCAGACCAGCATGGGGGAATTGAACTCCCCACTAGGAACAAAACTCAGCAGAGCTAGGATCTGTCTACGCAACTCTGATTTTGGGATCAAGTCAACATTTTATGTAACCCCAAATCATTCAAACCAGCTAGAACATGGGGGAAGTCACAATGGGAAGCAAACAGGTACAAATGGGTCTTACTCTACAACCGAGTAATACAACTCCACTGAAGAGTGGTGAACAGAGGGGGGGGGGTTAAAAACAGGATTGGGTGATGTATATCGTAAAGCCACAGATAAAGAGCTACTCATAAATATTGTTCTCTAATCAATAAAGTTTACACAAGGAGTTTGGATTCGAGATGCTGACGTCATGATTGAACAAAGTAAACACTTCATGGATAAAGAGAGTCACATTTCTCACTGGCAAAGGATGGTATGGCGAATAAGGCAAGGGAGATATTAAAATGAACTCTGTAATTGATTAGAGGTGTCAATGTAATAGTTAATACTTGCGTAGGTGGGTAGGTTAATCTATGCATATATGTACATAGAATTTCTAATTATGTTAAGAAGGCCTAGAAATAATGAAACTTTAGTCTGTAATCTCAATCCTCCAAGGCTGAGGCAGCAGAATACTGATAAATGACAAGTAAGTGGTTGAACAACTAAATGAGAAAAGCTTCTGATAGAATTTTAATTAGTATATACCCTAGGTTGTATCATTTAAAAATGTATATGTTAAAACATAACATACATGGGATGGTGTTAGGAGATGGGACCTTTGGGAGGTGGTCAAGTTTATATGAGGTCATGAGGGTGGAGCCCAATGATGGGATTTCTGCCTTTCCAAGAAGACAGACTAAAGATGCCTTTCTCTGCTCTGCTATATGAGGATACAACAAAAAAGCTGCTATGTGCACACCAAGAAAGCCCCCATCACACCCAAGATCTGTCTGTGTCTTGATCTTGGGCTTTTGAGCCACAAGAACCATGTGAATGGGAAGTGAATGGTTTCTTTAACTATCCAGCCCATGACATTCTTCTATAGCAGCCAGAAGCAACTTGGACACAAATGTATACGAGATGATGGAAACTGAAAAAAGAAACTCACTATGCTGCAATAGATGACTGATGTGTAACAACATGGATAATCTTACAGACACTAGGAACTGAGTGAGAGAAGGTCGAAGACCACCAGTGTATGGAGACTTAGTCAACATAGTGTCACCTTAGGAAGAAGAGAAAGGGAAGGTTGATTGGGCAGAAGTGGGAAGGAAGCTTCCGGAGTACACATAATCGTCTATGTCTTTATCTAGGTGTAGTTTCATAAGTTTATAAAAATCACCTGTTAAAAAAAAAGAAAGAAAAATCACCACTTGGCAAATAGTAGTAATTGTTGAGAGCAGGATCATCAGTAGAGACTAATATGAGGGAACGCACAAGGAAAACCAGGTAGATATTTGAGTATTTTCAAATACTTGTATCTTATAAGATATTATTTAAAAGTTTAAAAAATATGTTAGTACAGAAACTCACTGTGTTATTCTAGTGATTTAGGTTAACATCAATCATCATGTCTCCAGTAATGAGAAATATGGACAAAATGTACCTTTTGATGTGGGTGTCTATAGAAGGACCCAGCACTGATTGAGATGTTCTTATCCAAGATGCACAAAATAAATTTAGTTATGAGGAAACATTATAGGCTCAAATAGAAGCACATTTTGCCAAGTGAATGGCTAGTCTTCTTTAAAGTGTTCAAGTCAGAAAATACTTGGCCATCAAAGACTAAAATCCTATTTCAGGATGGAGGTCAAGCATAGTTTGGGGTCCCAAATTGGATCACTGGCTAGAAAAAACATGGGCAATCACATGTGCAAATTGCAACATAGAAATAAGAATATGGACAGTGAAGGCAACAGAATTTCTGCAAAGGTTCATGAATGCTCAATAACTGGACCCATATGTATGTGAATAGATGAAATGCCAAACAAAGAATACAAAAGTAATTCTAAGATGCTGATGATGTCAGAAAGGACTCAGATGCATATATAAGGGAATTAAAGAAGTCAACCCAAGATGTTTAACAATGTGGATGAGTAATTCAGTAGAAATAGGGATTCAGAAAAAAACATAAAAATAAAAAGTTCAAGAAGTAACATTTTAAAAGTGGAATGAAAACCATTACCAATAGACCAGACCAAGTTTGAGGGAATACTTACAATCAGACAGGAGTTAAATAAAAATCAAATAAAGCTACATGTTTAAGATCTCTTAGATGTGATTAAAAGATGAACCAGTGAGCCAGTGATGTACAAGAGGTGACAGAGATAAGACCAAAGGCACAGAAAAATCTATTGAATAAAATCTACAGCAGAAAGTCTCTCAAGTCCAGGATAGGATAAGGACACCTGAATACAGGAAACCTGCATTTTGAACCTCAAATAAATATGACCATAAAATGTTGTCTAAGTTGGGTTTCATTGATGTAAAGTGACACCACAACCACAGCAACTCTTAGAAAGGACAACATTTTATTGGGGCTGCCTATAAATTCAGAGGCTCAGTCCATCATCATTGTGGCAGGAAGCATGGCAGTATCTAAGCAGGCATGGTGGTGGAGGAGCTGAGAGTTCTGTTCTGAAGGCAGCTAGGAGGAGGTCTTAAAGCCCATGCCTACAGTGACACACTTCCTCCAACAAGGCCACACCTCCGAATAGTGTCATTTTCTGAGCCAAACATTTCCAAATCACCACAAACATATTAAAACAAAACAAAACTGATGGTTTGCTATCTTAAAAAACTTACCTGTGAAACAAAGGTATAAAACAAATACTTTCAGATGAAAAATGATATTCCAAGAAAATAGAATCTGAGAGCCAGTAGGAATAGCTGTACTCACATATGACAAAGTAGACATCACATTGGAATGACAAGGAGTGAATAGGGCTGTTCAATATTTATAAATCAATCTAGAAGATATCATAATCATGAATATATATACACACACTGAACATTGCTGACATTCATAGAACTTTTGTTCTATGACATGTTCTACTGGGCATAAAGACACAGGTCCAGATACAATAATAGTGAGTTACTTCAGTGCTTACTATAGATCCGCTCTTTTATAACAGATAACAATGAAACTCAGAGAATCAATAGAGAATATTATGAATACTTAATTGTAATTAATTGGAAATTAGAATAAATAAATAAAGCCCCAAATCAAATATATCTACTGATGATTTCTACCAACTCTCTAAAGCAAAATTAGTACCAATAACCCTCAGAATATTCCATAAAACAGAAAGAGAAGGGGAGGTTTCAAGTTCCTTCTGCAGAGCCAGACCTTCCTCAGTACCAAAGCCCAGTATGTACGTATACCACAAAACCCAGAAACTACAAAACACTTTTCTTCTTCAGTAAAGTACTTGGAAAACCAAATTTAACAAGACTTTTAAAAGATTACAGACTATGCTCAAACTGATTTGATTCTAGAGATATAAGGGTGGTTTAGCATATGCAAATCAATAAATGTAAAATAGCACATAAATATAATCAGGAGCAAAACCCACATGATTTCTCAAAGGACAGAAAAAAGCCTTTGGGGGAAAAAATCAAGCATCTCTTCATGATGAAAACCCTGCAAAAAGTAGGGCTAGAAGGCCCACCCATACCTTAATGCTATGTAAGAGAACCAATAATTAATACTGTCCTGAATGGGTGGAGTGGGGGTTGTGTTTTGTACGGTCTGGAGAACGAGACACGATAGCTTTATGTTTGATTTCGAATTGAAACAGATAGATATTAAAACATCACATCAGGTTCTTACAACATCTAGCAGAGATGGCTGGAGTAGCTGAATTGAGAGAGCCAATAAAGTTAACACTGTCAAATTAGTGCTTACAACAGTCAGGGGATGTTAGCTAGGGAAGCTGAGGTGAGGCAGTTGGCTGAGATGCTCAGCTGAGAGATTTCTTCACATGAACTTCTGGCATCCAGTTCCCACTGCAGGCATTTTTATACCAGGGTAAAAATAATAGTAACTTCTGCTGAAAATGTCTTACCTTCTGTTTGTTTTCTAGGACATTGTTTTAATTGTTAGGCTGGTTGTTGTTGTTGTTGTCTTTTGTTCCTGCCATGGAGATAGGGGATAGCCTCCCCCAGTTTGGAGGACACTTGGAATATGCATGCTTGGACCTGAAGTAGGAAGGGGAGAGCAAACCCTGCCTACAGAACCAGTGTTCAACATCACATGGTAATTTAGCAGCATATTGTGTATTATGAACTGAAAGCATGTCTCTGAATGAGACATGGGCTTCCAGTTTCACTATTTAATATAATGCCTGAGGAATAAAGTAGCAGAAAGAATAAAAGGATTACAAATAAGAAATAAAGAAGTTGAATTGTACCTCTTTGTAGATCATATGATCTTAAAAGACACCAAAACTTCACAAAACAACCCCCCCCTCAAAAACAACCCAAAACAACAATAAATACCTCTTAGGTCAGATATATGCTTCCTGAAAGGTAGAAGGCCATAAAATAAACATATGGAAACCACCCACTTTTTTACATATGAGTAATGAATGTACTGAGAGAAAAATCAATGAACTGATCCCATTTATGGTAGACTCAAACACAGAACCTGGAAATAGATCCAACCAAGGAGGGAAAAGAACTCATAATTAAAACTGTAAGGAAAACAAAAGATGGAGAGACCTCACATATTAATGGATTAGCATAGTAAGTACAGTGAAAATGGCCATATTATTAGAAGCAATCAATGCAGTCCCCATTGAAAGCCTAAAGAGTCAACACCCCCCCCAAAAAAGAGTCAACCCCCAGGACTACAAAACAATCCCAAATAACCAAGCAAAAAGATAAAAATGGTAGAGTCACAACTCCTGGTTTCAAATTCCACTATGGAGACATAGCAACAGAAAGACATAGCATTGGCCTAATAAACAGATACAGAGACCAGTGGTAAAAAAAATGAGTATACAGAATTAAATCTGTAAAGCTGTAACCTTTGATTCTTGATAGAAAGCATGTATTGGAGAAAAGACGGCCTCTCTCAATGAGTGGAGCTGGGAAAATTGGGTCCCCACATGTGTGTGACGACAGTATAAGTTTCTGCTTCTCATGCTACACAGAAATAAAATCAAAGGGAGCAAATGAAGACCTGAAACTCAAGAAAAGCTCTTAATTATTTTTAGTGCCTAATTTTTTAGAAATTAAAATTTAACACAATCCCCCTTCCCTCTATTCTGTTCAACACTTCCCATATTCACACCACCACCAAATCCATGACCTCTCAAACCCATGGCCTCTTTTGCTTTAATTATTGTTGTTTTATAAGTATATAAATATAACCTGCTGAGTCTGTCTAGTGTAAATCATATGTATATGTTTTAGGTCCGACCACTTCTTGGTATTGAATAACCAGTTAGGTGGCTCATCCCTGGAGAAGACTAACTTTTCCCCTGTTGTTAACTGTGTGTAGCTCTTCATCCCGGCATAACTCCCCTGAGATTTCCCTATCCCTGTAGGGATATCAACTTGTGCTTGAGAAGAACGTCTTGTTTAGTCAGCCTGTTGAGAATCTATGAGTGTTTCTTCCCTGCCTTATCTAGAAGAAACAAACTTGCACCTGACTTCCTGGCTCTTACTCTTCCTGTCCCTCTTCTGCATTGTTCCCTGAACCTTGGGTGCCAGAGTTGCATTGTGTGTGGACTGGGGCTGGGCATCCCACCAAGAGTTCTCTGCATCTTGACCAATTTTGTCTTTCTGTAATGATTTTGGCTGCATCTTTGATGAGGGAATGAGGGTGCACTTATCTGTGGGTATAAAGATAAATATTTAGAATGCAGTTAGGAATTATACTGTTCAGAAAAGTGGCACTAATACGTTCTTCCCTATGATTCATGATCTCACTAACCCACGAAGTTGGCTAGGTTTCCAGTATCAGACATATTTTCACTCCTATTAAGCAGGCCTGAATTCCAATTTGACAGCTGTTGGTTACCACCGATATGTAAGTGCCACTGTACCATTAGGGGTATCTGGCCACACCGGTCATTGTTGACATTAATAGGCATCACGATTAGTAGGATTATTGCTTGCTTCCTTTTGTTGGCACCTGACACTGCAGCCCACACAGCCAGCCAGAGCCAGCCCACAGCCTACATGTCTCTTGCATCTATCACCTGAACACTGATTTTTTTTCCCCAACTATAACATGAAAGCAGCTAAACTGAAAGCAGAGAGAGAGAGAGAGAGAGAGAGAGAGAGAGAGAGAGAGAGAGAGAGAGAGAGAGAAAGAGATAGAGAGAGAGAGAGAGAGAGAGAGAGAGAGAGAGAGAGAGAGAATGAGAGAATGAAAGAATGTGTTTGGGTCCCTTGTCTGCATATCCATTCCTTTAACCTTGGCTGTACACAGGATGCCCTTGAATTCACAGAGATCCACCTGCCTCTGCCTTCTGAGTGCTGGGGTTAAAGTTGTGCGCCACCACAGCAGCCACTCATAGGAGCCATTCACAGCAGCCATTCCTCAGATATATATATTTTTTTAGCCAAATTTATCCCCTCTTTACTGAAACCAAGGGCCTGCCTCCCATTCACAGTCCAAGAACCAATGAACCTTCAATGTCTCCAGCTCACTTCGAGGTTTACCCAAATCTCACCCAAAGCACAGACATCTAACCACTCACCTCTACTTTCTACCTCCCACCAAGTCTGAACATTGAGCCGCCTGTCTCTCTCTAGATTCTACTTGTCCCAGTGTTTTACACCCAGTGCTTAGAGCTGTTATTTCATTGTTTTTTATCAACTATTTCATTGTTATTATTAATTATTGTCATTAATTATTATTATTATTATTATCATTATTTCCTTTACCTGCATAAGCATTCATCTCTCTGGAGTGTCCCCCTCATCCAAGCAACGAGAGGTCCTTGTAGCCAGTGTCTGTGTTCCTGTCCTTGTTTGGGTCCCTGCTCAGGTGCTACTTTATCATATCCTTGCATGACTCCAGGGACTTGACCTGACAGAATCAGGGAGAGAATGAAGGACAAACAAAGATAAACAGGCAAATGCTGGGGTCAAGTGGTCTTGGGTCTCTGATGGAGACACCCCAGCACCTGGAAATTCAGTGTTTACTTTCTATGGTTGAACAGAGAGGCTAGGTTATTACATACAGCTGGACCAGGAAGTGGGATTCAGATAAATGAGGAGGCAGGGGTTTTGGTATAGAGCTGGATCAAGAAGACAAGTTTAGCTAATCTAGGCAGAAGTCATCTTTCTAGAGGAGTAGTCTTTGGGTTGTAAATACCTGGGGGAGAGGAGGTTATGGTGGATGTTTAATGCATACATAGTCAATATTTGCACCCTGAGCCTAGCCTGGAAGGAAAGGCAAGATTCATTTCAGCTCACAGTTTGGGGGTTCAGGCCATCATGGTAAGAAATCATGTTGGTGGAATCATGAGGACATTGTTCACGTTACATCAGCAGGAAGGAAGGGTTGAGTGATAGTAGGAAGTTATTTTTGCTTGTAACTTGACTACCTGTGGAATTAACAAAAAGCCAAGCAGCTGGGAACACATCTAAGGGATTTTTCTTGACTGATTTATCTGAATTGGAATACCCTCCCTAAGTTCAGATCTTTTGAGGTGGGAGGATCCTCCTTAACCCTGAGCCACACTGGGTGGCAGCCTATGGGAAGAACAAGGAAGAAGGAAGCATTTGCTCATTGCCTGCTTGTCCTTGCTCTTACTTCATTGGCATTAGAGCCCATTTCTGTGGGACTCTGGGATTCTGGTGAGTGTTGAAGACCCAGCTTCATGGACTGAACAACTACTGGGTTCTTAGATTTTTCCACTGGGAGATGGTCATTGTTGGATATCTGGAGCACAATCTGTAAGCCACTCTAAGAACCCCCTTTCTGTCTATGGAAATTCATTCTATTAGCTCTGTTCCTGTGGAGAACCATGAGCTCTACACATCCTTCCCACCTTCTCATCCAGTCTTGGATTCCTCCTTTCCATTGCTTGCCAACTGTCCTCCTCAGCCAGGGCTTTGTTTTGACCTTCTCCTTTAATAGCCACAGGCTATCCCAGTGGGCTTTCTTGGTTGGTACAGAGCCTGCTCACCAAGGGCCTCAAATCACAGCTTGTTTGCTCAGGCTCGTCAGCAGTGTCAAACTGGGTAATCTTTAGACCCAGTTGCCTAGGGAATCTATATGCTACATTGGCAGATTAAACTCTCAGAAGCATTGGTTTCTTTCTTTTTTGTTTCCATAAGAAACCCGGGTTTTCCCCAACCACCTCCAAATTTACGACGCTGCCCTTTATATCTGTTATCTGTGTTCATAGAAACAGCACAGGGTGTTTCTTAAGAGTGATCTTAAGACTATTCTAAATTCTTAAGATCATGCTTAAGAGTGGAACACACAACTCAGGCCTCAGCCCTCATAGCACTGAGTCATGCTAAGCACACTGATTGGGTAAGGGGATGGTCTGATGAACTCATTTGGACTAATCAGAGTCTTCTCTAAGACACCATTCCCATTATCAAAGAAAAGAATCTCTTCTGGGACTAAGTATATCTTTTTGAAAAAAAAAGATTTATTTATTTATTATATATAAGTACACTGTAGTTGTCTTCAAACACACCAGAAGAGGGTATTAGATCTCATAATAGATGTTGTGAGCTACCGTGTGGTTGCTGGTATTTGAACTTATGACCTCTGGAAGAGCAGTCAGTGCTCTTAACCTCTAAGCCATCTCTCCAGCCCTAAGTACATCTTTTTAACCCCTAAGGAAAGCTTCTGTGAAGGGTGGTGATAGAGACAGAGGCCTGGTGATACCAACTGAGGCCCTGGATCCTGTAGTGTCTCAAGCCTACCACTTGAAGTTGCACTCTGAGGTCATAAGGCAACACAGCTCCCTTTTAAAATAAAGTTCTAACTATATATATAATTTTCCTTAGCCAGGTGGTGGTGGCACATGCCTTTAGTACTAGTACTCAGGAAGCATAGGCAGGAGGATCTCTGTCAGTTTGAGGCCAGCCTGGTCTACAGAGTGAATTCTAGGACAGCCAAGTCTATTTATACAGAAGAACAAAACAAAGGGGCATTGGATTCCTCAGATCTGAACGTCTAGGTGTTGTAAGGTGCTTAATATGGGCTCTGGAGACTGAATCTTTATCCTTTGCAAGAGCAGTTAGAACTCTTAACTGCTGAGCCATCTCTTAGACCCTAAAGTAGAATTTTGTACAGGATCAATGTTATGAAAACCTTTATCATGTGTCAGGCTATGAGCCATGAGTTTAGAATATTTTCAGATTTATTTTCTGTGTGCAAGTGTTTGCATGCATGCATGTGTGCCACATGTCTGCCTGGTGCCTATGGAGGTCAAAGGAGGGCATTAGATCCAGGGCACTGGAGCTACACATGGTTGTGAGCTACCGTGTGGATGCTGGACTAGAACCTGGCTCCGGTACCATAGTAACAAGTGCTTTTTACTGCAGAGCCATCTCTCCAGCCCAAGCTATGAACTTTAAATACAGTAGTTTTTAAATCTTCTGTTGACAAACCTTGCACATAGTAATGATTTCCTCATAGTCATAATCTCCTCATTTTGAGGAAATTTATGAGGAAATGTGTCCCACTTTCCTCAATTGCATTTGCACAGATGAGTGAAATAGGGAAGAGAAACCTGTGTTTTTAGCCTGGAATCCGTGACAGGTCTTTCTGTTCATTGGTATTAGGGTTTATTTTACATTTTAATAAACATATCACTCATGAAATCATAAACCGTGGATTAATAATGTCAAACACCAAGACCTATGTTCTGTTTAGTTTTCAGCTTCATCTCCAGAGCACCTGGCACTGGACCAGGCACATCACAAATCCCTGAATAGTTTCTTGCTGAACCTACGACATGCCCATGGCCTTCACTAAACTTTCCCAGCAGCTTCCTATGGCCTGTATCCTAGAAAGGATTGCCCACTGAGTGCTGTCCTATAAGTACCATACCCGGTCTCCCTTGGAGCTGACATCCAGGGGGCCCCATCCATCTGCTATCCATTCATTTATTCTTTTATTAATGGCACACTTAGACACTGAATAGTGCACAGCCTGGGTAGCTGTGCCCAAGAGGGACCAACTCCCGATTGCCACCCCTGCTTCAGTCTTATTTGTACAGTTTACAAGGAGTTTCACCTACATTATCTCTGTTGAACTGAGAAATTCTATTTGTGTTTCCACAATGCAGTCTCTCTTCACTGTCCTTTACCCCATGGTACCCTCTGCTGCCTCCCTGGAGCCTGTCTTAGAGGACAGGCTAGAGTGTTAGCAACAGTTGCCAAGGACCAAGTAGAGTTACCAGCCCCAGGTTTCCCCTCTGGGAAAGCATTTACCTGGAATTAGCAACAGTCCCTGCACAGTGGAGGTGACTGTGCGGATCTTCAGTGTGGTCCTTGTTTGTCGTTTTCAGCCCAGAGATCCTGTCAATGTGGAGAAGCGATAATAGCATGTTATTAAGTTCTTTCTGGTAATGTAATTCAGAGGCAGGCAGCAGTTTGGTCACCAAGGTCTTTGAAAAGCTTAGAATAATTTCAATGTCATTATCTCCATTTTAAAGGACCAGACTCCAACATATAAACCTATATCTGACTACTCCTAGCATGCATATGTGTATGTGTGTATATATATATATATATATATATATATATATATATATATATATGAATTATGAAGTATATATAATTATATATATGTGAATTATGAAATGCACATGTATTAGTGTGTGCACATAGGCACAAGAGTGTGGGCAGCTGTGTGCATAAAGCAACTCCAGCTTCACTTAGAGACAGCAGTGTCTGCACTAAATATTTCCTCTTGGGAAGTACAGTCTTTCACCATCTAGAGGGTCAAGAATTTCTACCCTTATTTTCTCTTCTGCCATTTTTGCTTAGAATTGTAATTATTATACTAAAAAGATCTCTAAGAGGTCCTATCCTTTAGGAAGACACACAGACATGTGTGTCCAGGATAAGAGAAGTGACCTGTCATGACACTGAAACACTACCAGAACTTTGGAGGAAGATCAACAGGCCTGGTGTCCCAAGTTAGCCTTCCTACTCAGAAATTTAGCCTGGACTCTGCTCATGGGCCCATTCTGTCTTCACTGTGACAAGGGAAATCTGGGTGCAGTATTAGGAGAGTTATATTCACATGTGTTCATAGTATACATAGGTGGACAAAGAAAGTATGTACAGAACCCAAAGCTGAATGGAAGTTCCAAGGTACAAAGCTGTGCTTGGGACAGCTCTTAAACCTGTGTGCTCCTTTGTGGATTGGACACAGCATGAGCAATTAACTCCCAGTGTGGTCTGGCTTGATTAGCCCTCAGAAGGCCATGAAGTGTTTCACAGGTTGCTTACCACTGCTTACTGTGCTTGCCTGATACCATATTCACAGGCTCCCCATTGGGCTCTGTCCATCTTAGAAACTAATACCCCTACCCCCTTTTCTGAGGATTCCATACACACTAGTCTGGCCTTAAACTTGGTAAGTAGCCAGGAATAGCCTTGAACTTCTGATGTCCCTCTTCTTCCCAAATGCTGTCATTATAGATATTTTTCTTAACCCCTCATTTATATGATGCTGGGGATCAAACCCAGAGCTTCATTCATGCATCCTCAGCCTAGACTGCCAGTATTTTGTCTAGTTGTGCATGCTGGTATTTCTCATATATGGTTCTTCTCTTTTGTAGCTCTTCATTTGTGCCCCCTGCTTTTCAGCTACTGCAGAACTGGCTAGTTGTTATACTGGGAATCCCCTGTCCTGCATGTGTGTGTGTGTGTCTGTCTCTCTCTCTCTCTCTCTGTGTGTGTGTGTGTGTGTGAGAGAGAGAGAGAGAGAGAGAGAGAGAGAGAGAGAGAGAGAGAGAGAGAGAGAGAGAGAGAGAGAAAGAGAAAGAGAAGTGACAATATGATATGACTTATGACTTAAGCTTGTCATTTCAACGGCTACATTGAGAAGGCTTATAGAACAAGAATAGAAACTGGGAGACCAGTTAGAGGCTACTGCACTGAGCCAAGAGTCATGGTGGGTCTTTAGACATCATGTTTCAGATAGATTCTAAAGGAAAATATGATAGATTTCTGATGATAGAGAGAGCAATGAGAAGAGAGGGGTTGACATTGTTGTGGGCAGCTGGTGGACTCCTGGGAACAATGAGCTGAAAATGAGGAAGCCTTGGTATGTGTTTGCATGTGCACATGTGTGTGTGGTTGAGTGATCTAGGCACAGTGAGTCTAAGATAATTTTTAAGCCTCTGAGAGGACAGGCTAGAGTCGGAGATGGAAATGAGGGACCGTTGGTATAGGGATAGTCAAAAGCTAAGAGACAGGAATGAGGATCGGGACTTGCAGCAGCTTACAGACATAACACGGAGGAGCTATGATGGGACAGAGCATAGGACAGAGAGATGGACCTGCAAGTCACATGCTGGAAGTGTCTAAGGAGAGGCATGGGTGATTTTTGTGAAATGCTGCTGAAAACAGAATTGCAGCTGGCTGATTGGAATCGGTGACGTGAAGATCTTTGGTGACCTGCACGATCCAGGATTACAGTCTAAGCCTTGGGGCTGCAGCTGTGTGGCACAGTGAGCTAGAGGCAAAACACATACAAAAGGACACCCCTGGGGTTTCTAGACCTGTGACAAAACACTCACTGTCACTTGTAATGAGCTAAATGCATATTGAAATGGATCGGGACACCTGTGGGTTTTTTTTTTTTAATCGATCTGAATGGGAGCAAGATGCTCCAGGAGTTAGCCAACTCTGTGAGAGCTCGGGGCAGTCTGAAGGCTGTGAAGAGTTCAAGGACAGAGGCCAGGAGGCATCTGAAATATTTCAAACAGAAAGACACAGGGGACGATGCAACAGTAAATGTGTTGGAAGGTCTGGAGGACCTGGAGTTGATATTATATGACTCTTTCTGGAGTTGATATTATATGACTTTTTCTGGAGTTGATATTATATGACTCTTTCTGGAGTTGATATTATATGACTCTTCCTGGAGTTGATATTATATGACTCTTTGCTGCCAGCTATCACCAATGTTCTTGAATGCTGGTGCTTTGACCCAGATGATAGGTCGCTACAGCCAATGTTGTATCTGCTTTGTAGCCATGAAACCAGAGACAGATGGCCATTGCAAAACGTCACAGTGACCAAGAGCTGCTTGTGAGCAGCCACCAGAATGGAGAGCCACCTCTGTCCTCTGTAGTCTCACATCTCTTGTGAGTGGATCTTATTGGCAGAAGCTAACTGTAGTCAGATTTCATTTGGGGGAGAAAAGTAGTTTCCAAGAGCGTCTAGCCATTGGGATCTACCGGTCTTATCTCCCTGTGGGAGGGTGAAAGGGAGAGCAAGAGATATGAGTAGCAGCAGCTAGTACACCAGCATAGGCTATTGGCTTCTTAGTGCCTATGTCTATCCTTTTGCTCACATTTAATTACTATTAGGGACAACAACAATGTACTTCCATCTAGAAGAGGTTATGGTTACACCAAATAATGTCAGTGAAGAAGGAGCCTTTTATCCAAAGAGGAAAGACCCCCAAGTTGACCATCGAGTTCATCTGATGCTATTTTCTTTTCTAGTTAGCCGTAGTTACATTTGATATTCCTTTTTGTGTATGCGCGCATGTGTGTGAAGATGTATGTATGTGTGTGTACATGTAGAAACTAAAGGATGATGTGGGCTGTCATTCTTCAAATACTCTCTCTTGGCTTTTTGAGACAGGGTCTCTCATTGGCCCGGAACGTGCCAAGTAGTCTTTGCTGGCTAGGCATAGGTATCTACCTCTGCCCCTGTCTCTCTAGGG
Source organism: Micromys minutus (assembly GCF_963924665.1). Lineage (NCBI taxonomy): Eukaryota > Metazoa > Chordata > Mammalia > Rodentia > Muridae > Micromys > Micromys minutus. The sequence goes on from NC_137969.1 coordinate 231,566,697, forward strand.
TTCAGGCTGCAAATACAGGCCACCACATCTGAATCGTTTTTGCATGAATTCTGAAAGATTGAATGTAGAGCCTCATGCGTTCAGGGCAAACACTTTACTGACTGAGCTCTCATCTCACCCCATATAATGAAGAATAAAACACAGAATTAGTTTTCACTGACACTCTTTCTATATAATAATGACAGATAAGAGAGACAGAACAGAGATGCAAAGCAAAGCAGGAAAATAGATGCATATCTACTGTATTTTTATAATGTGCTTTTGTTGGCCATTCCCAACTTCTTTCTGCTATATGTCTCTGATGCCTTAGCTTTTACCCAGCATTTAACACTTTGGGTTTCTATATATATGGTGCAGTGGCCAAATCTTCCCTCCTAAAGTATATGATCTCTTAGAGATCCTGCTCATATATATAATTACTGTCATTTCCAGCTGACTTTTTCTTTTTTTCCCCAGTGTAATATTCTTTATCGATTATTTGGGAATTTCACACAGTGCATACCAATCCCATGCCATCCTCAGTCCTTCCCTAGTGACTGCTTCTCCCTCAAGAAAAGGAAGAAGGAAAGAAAGAAAGAACACGGGCCCCAAAGCCACAACAGATGTCTTCTATGACTCTTTCTTACCTGTTCATCTGCAATTATCTATAACTCCACAAAAGTAGCTTCCTTGCACTTTATAGCCATGGATCATGGATTTCCACGTGGTTTATGGCAACAGCACGGACCACAGACACGCACATGGTTTCCAACATCAGCATGTGCCATGGACCTCAGCATGGTCTACTGTCATAATACAGACCACAGACATTGATGTGGACCTCTGCCGTAACACAGGTCATAGGTATAAGTTGGGCTATGGGCAGCAATACAGTCTGTGGTGGCAGCACAGCCCACAGACATCAACATGGTTTCAGGCAGCAGCTCAGACCCAACATGGCCTTCAGCGGCAGCATGTACTATGAAAATCAACATGGACAAAGGCACAGATAAGATATCAAATGCCTGTGTGGCCTTTGGTGGTAGCATGGGCTACAGACATCAACATGGCTCTCTACTGTAGCATGGTCCTCATCAGCTACAGGACCACAGACCCCAACATGACCCTCAGTGGCAGCACAGACAATAAACTTCATTATCCGATGACTTTTTCTAATAGACTGTGATGATTTGAATAAGAATGGGCCCATAGGCTCAGAAGTTTGGATGCTTAGTCACCAGAGAATGGCACTATTTGAAAAGATTAGGAGGTGTAGACTTGTTGGAGGAAGTATGTCACTGGAGGTAGGCTTTGAGGTTTCATAAGCCTAAGCCAGGTCCAGTGGCTATCTCTTCCTGCTGTACATGGATCCAGATATCTGCCTGCATGCTGCCCTGTGCCTTGCCATGATGACAATGGACTAAACTTCTGAACTGTAGGCAAGCCTCAGTTAAATACTTTATAAGAGTTGCCTTGGTCATGGTATCTTAGGGATACAGAGATATTTACAAATTATCCTCCCCCAACACACACACACACACACACACACACACACACACACACAGAGAGAGAGAGAGAGAGAGAGAGAGAGAGAGAGAGAGAGAGAGACTGACTATATCGTATCCAAATATCGTTGGAGCCAGAAATGTTTCAAATTTAAGAGTGTTCCAGATTTTAAAATATTTTTAGAGACTTTATTGGTTTAGTGTCTCTAATCTGAAAATCCCAAATTCCAAATGCTCTGAACATTTAACTTTTTGAGAATGAAATAGAAACTCAAAGATTTTTAGACTTTTGAATTATATGATGGAAGATAAGAAACACAGAGAATGGGGTAGGGGACACACACACACACACACACACACACACACATACACACACACACACACACACACACACACAGAGAGAGAGAGAGAGAGAGAGAGAGAGAGAGAGAGAGAGAGAGAGAGTGATTATGAGGAACCGGTTCAGTTCTGGAAGCTGAAAAGCTCTTGATCTGTCATCTACATCTGGACAGCCCCAGTCTGAAGACCTGAGAAGCAAGACAACCCATACTGCACATCTTACTTTAAGATCAGGGGAAGATGGATGTGCCTTGTCCGGTGTAAGGTAGGTAAAAAGCTAGAAGGAGATGGTTTGTTTCATTCCTATTTGTTCTGTTGGGTGGAGCCTACTCACAGGGGATAACAACTTGACTGCGATCACTAGTTCAGACACTAGCCTCACAGGAAACAGTCTCATAAACACACCCAGAAATAGCAATACATTGGGTCCTCCTTTCTGTAGTGAAGTTGACATAAAATTATCATTGTAAGGCACAGGTAAGCACCCACAGTCAATTCTAGGTCACAGATCTACTCTCTCCAACACATTAGCAAACAGCTTCATCCTGAGATACTGACTTCATTTCTGAGAGTCAGTATCTGTCCAACTGAATGCTGCCAACAACCTTTAATGAGGTTGGAAAAGGACTTCAAATTCCAGGTGAAGAAAGATTTTAGCTTTTACAGAGGCCTCTCTTCTGACCTACAGATCTGTGGGTTATGGGTTATATACACTCCCATTTAAGCCACCAAATAATGTGTCGTATAGCAAGAGAAAGCATATACAAGTCAGAGGTTAGGAAGCTATCAAAACCCAGTGTTCAAAATTAGTGTCATTACTAGTGGAACAACTAGGCATTATGCATCTGCTAATATGACAAAACCAGATAGGAAGTTCACAGCATCGTTTCCAGTATTTTGATCACATATATTAAATTAAAATCACACCAAGCATTTCAATTACACGATTATATGTGTTTACCAACACCCAGAACTATGAACTAAAACAGAGGATGTTTACTGCCTATAATGATCATACTTCAATAAGTCTACTTAGAAAAACAAGGCTCTAGGGTCTGGGGAGATGGCTCAGTTGCTAAAATGCCTTCTGTGCAAGCTCGAGGAGACCTGAGTTCTGATCTCCTACTCCCAGGTAAAAATCGGTCTGGCACACACCTGTAACAAGGCAGGGGTGGGAGATGGCCTGATACTCATTGGTCAGCCAGTCTAGTAGAACTGGTGAGCTTCAGGTTCAGAGAGATGCTCTGTCTCCGAGGATAAGGTGGAGAATGATGGAGGAAGAATCAATGGTACCCTCTGGCCTCCACAAACAGCAATGTGTACACTCATGTAAACACACGTACACTCGAATGCACATGCTCACATGTGTGTGCACGTGCACAGACACCAAGGTTTTAGGTCTACCTCATTTTTCCAAGCCAGGGCTTCTTGAGTGACAAAATGGAAAAACAGACATATTTAAAATGTGGGACACCCTTTGCAAGAGCTGGCCTGATCTCTCCAATGAGTCAATGTCATGGGAAACAAAATGATGGGGGCGGGGTTGTCCTAGATCAGACAAGGCATAAGAGATAAGTGTCTGACCAACGCACTGCGTGAACCTTATTGGATTCTTGTGCCAGAGAAACAGCTCTGGGATATTTTTAGGACAATTGAATACATTTGAATATGAAGTGAGTGTTAGATGATATTAGAGAATGGTGCTAGTTTTTGTTAGGTGTGAGGTTGTTAATGGGAGAAATTTTCTTACTTTTGGCAGAACATGTTGAAAGGACAAACTGTGGGGATGTTTTTAAGTTACTATAAAATGGCTCAGTTATAAGGGAAAAAACTGGCACGTGTGTATAATTGTTGAAACTAGGCGGGCGGGTGCTTGTTTTGTTATTTTTCTCCTCTTTCAAATTAAAGTTGTTTCAAATTAAAGTGGAAATTCCAACAAACCAGACAAGCAGCAGGAGAAAGACGCCTCTGGGCCTGCAGAGTTGGCTGTAGCTTGTGCCCTGGAGGGGGTGATGGACCGTGGAATGTGGCGTGGAATGTCCGCTGCAGGAACACATCTGTTGAAACTGGCCTCAGCCAGTGCCCCTGTGAAAGGGAAGGGCCTCTGGCTGCTTCTGTTTCCTTCGGAGCACACATAGGCGAGGAACAAATTGTTCAAAACCCTGCTGGCCAGAGGCATTTACCATGTGGGTAACGGATCTGTCAGAGCCAAAGCCAAGCATCTCTGTGATGGTAGAACCACAGGTTTCTAATGGTAACTGTCTTTGTCTCCAAAGTAAGACATTTCAACTACAAACAGTTAAAAATGCTGTCGGTGGCTACTCCAACGCATCCTGTACCATACCTTCTTTTAGGCTGTAGAATACTAGAACGGCCACAGGGAGTTTGGGGGATCTAGCTGAGGTGAAGGGACTCTGGGGTGCATGCAGATGATATTTACTGGCACGTTTCTGTGGTTTGCTGTCATCCTGTGGTAAGAAGGGCTTGTGTGAATACATCTACTGCACACAGTGTTCACAGCCTGGCTTTGTGACCAAAAGCTTCAGGGCAGTGGTCCTAAGAATGAATCCTGTGTCCAGCCTCAGAAGGATTTTGTTGGCAGGGAGGCAAACAAGGTTAAAATGTATAGCCAGAAGCTAGTCTGTAATATTTTCCCATCTATTAGTTGTGGAAGGATGTAGTTGAAGAATTGGGTACTGGGATGGGGAACTGGGGTAGCCACCAGCAAGTCCCAGATGCCAGGAAAGCAAGAGGCTCCCAGGACCCAGTGGGGATGACATTAGCTGAAATGCCCAACAAAGGGGAGGGAGAACCTGTAGAGACTATGTCCAGAGGTTAGGCAAGGCCTCCGGTTGGGGGATGGGGCCACCCACTCATCTCCAAATTTTAACCCAGAATTTCTCCTGTCTAAAAGGAAATACGGAGACAACGTGTGGGGCAGAGACTGAAGGAAAGGCCATCCAGAGACTGCCCCACCTGGGGATCCGTCCCATATACACTAAACACAGACACTATTACTGATGCCAAGAAGTGCTTGCTGACAGGAGCCTCACAGGCTAAGAGCCTCTTCCAGATCCCAACTGATACAGAGGCAGATGCTCACAGCCAACCATTGGACTGAGCACGGGGACCCCAGTGGAGGAGTTAGAGAAAGGACTGAAAGAGCTGAACATCCCTGGTTCAAGGCCCCTTTTAGGCTATAAAGTGAGTTCAAGGCCAGTCTGAATGGCTTATTGAAATACAAAATAAATGAGGACGAACTGCCACAAAGGCCTCGGGCACACTTGGGGAGCACAAGGTGGAGAGCTGTTTGCCCAGCTTAAAGTGCCACATGCCACTTGTGCATTTTCACACCCAGCTACGCGGTGGCCAAGTCCCAGTTCCAGTTCTGCTGTAGAAGATGAAGTCATCGGGGGAGATCGTGTTCTGTGGACAGATATCTGAAGTGACCAGTGCATGCGAAGAGCTTTGGCACACAGGATATGTATGTACTGTGAGTGCTGGAACGTGACGACCGCTGGTGCCCTCACACTGTGCTCTGTGCTTCCGTGATGTGGGTGCCCAGCACCGAGCCCGTGCGTTTCTGGAAGAGGTTGCAGGTCCCCGACTCAAAGATCAGGTTCCTGATGGCCTACTACGTGTTGAGCCCACACAAGCAGCACTGTGCTTGCCTTGTGCTTGAAGAGTTAGGTTTGGTATCTAGCAACACACACACACACACACACACACACACACACACACACATACACACACATACACACACCCATACACACACACAGAGAGAGAGGGAGAGACAGAGAGAGACAGAGAGAGACAGACACACACACACACACACATACACACACATACACACACCCATACACACACACAGAGAGAGACAGACACACAAACACACACACACACACACACACACACACACACACACACAGAGAGAGAGAGAGAGAGAGAGAGAGAGAGAGAGAGAGAGAGAGAGACAGACAGAGAGAAGAAAAAGCCCATAATACAGTTATAATGAGTTTGGTGGTTATAACATTATCTTTCCCAGTCTCTGTATAATTTCAGCTATTTAAAATTTATAAGATATTGTAATTCATACTCTGCCTCATTCCAAATAATTACATTTTTGAGTCACGAGCTTATATAGCCTAAAATGACCTTGAACTCATGACCCTCTTGTTTCAGCCTCCTAAGTGCTAGCATGACAAGTCTAGGCCACCATGCCTGGCTATAATTTTGAACTGGTTTAATAAAAGAAGGCTTTGGCAATTGTGTAAGCTTTGAATGGATAGTAAGAAGCCAGAATCATGGTCCCTCGTGTCACTAGGAAGCCCCATGGCCACTCCGGACAGCTTACCTCCAAACTTCCTTTATTGAGGGAGAGATAAATCTCTATCTTAAGTGACTGTTATTTCGCCTCTTTTGTTTTGAGTAGCCAAACAGAATTCCAACTGAAATATGTTTTTGCCCTTTGACTCAGCAATTCCACTGCCAGGGATTTGTCCTAAAGATATTTCAGCACTGTGCAAAATGATGTGTGGCCAGGGTCATTCGCTGCAGCAAAAGATGGGAAGCAATCTGTGTCCCTCCATAGAGACTGGTTAAATAAATTATGGACAACTCTAGTGATATAGCGGGCATCATGTGTTTGGAGGAAACACATACATTAGTATGAAATGATCTCTCCTGCATATTGCTAAGAGAAAATACAGAGCCTGTGAATGATGCTTGTACTTCCACAGGCATATGTATGTGCATAAAATACTTTTGCAAGGACCCATAGGATTTGGTGTCTAGGGAGAGATTGAGGGACTTGGTAGAGGATGGGGAGTGGGTATTTTCACTGTATTCCTTTTGCTCAATCATATGAACTGTTTTTTTTTTTTTGAAAGTCCCACCATATAGCCCAGGTTGGTCTCTAATGCAACATTTACACATGCCCAGCTTGTCTAAACTAAAAAGCATTATTCATTTTATTTATTTTTAAGACAGGGTCTTTTAGAGACCCAGGTGTGTTGTTTTTAACAAAATCTCAATTGTGTGATTTTACCAATAACGGAGGAGCCAGGGACTGGGGTGAAAATCTGCTGGTTCAGAGAGGCAGAGAAAGCTCCAGCTGACCTTTCTCCGTAGCTAACATCCTCAAAGAAGGAAATTCTCCTTCTTCACGCATTCTCAAAAACCCTTCAAACGGAACGTTCCTCTCTTCTACTTCCTGTGCATCTTCCTGACTCTCTCGTATTCTCCATGGTTTTATCCTATGTTTAACTGGTTGCTTGCTCCACCTCTAGATCTATGTTTGGCTCTATTTAATCCTGTTTACAATAAACAGAAAGCTCTGGAATTAAAGGTGTGTGCTGTGGCTGAGCCCACACAACTAGAAACAAGTTTTTTCCAGTAAATAACGCTATCTCGGGGCGGGGGGGGGGGTGTTCCACAGTGTGATCAAATATCCCGAAACATAGGTGGCCTTGAATTTATTATGTAATCAAGGATGATCTTGAATTTCTGATCTTTCTGTTTTACCACCTTAGTGTTGGGATTACGAGTCTGGGCCGCCATGTTTGGTTGATCTGGCCCTAGGGATCAGAGCCAGGGTCTTGTGGATGCTAGGTAAGTATTCTTTGAAGTGAGAAACATTTCCAGCTCCAGGTAAAAGTTTAATCTATTAGGAAAACAGCATTCAAAACAGAAAACACCATTAAAAACAGAAAACACCATTAAAAACAGAAAACACCCTTGCATTTTAACACGTGTAGAACAAGGCATATTATTTCCTTAAATAATAATAAAGATCCTTGTGTCTGGCCTGCCCAGTGTGTTTCATCTTGTCCTCCTGTGCTGGTGTGACCATCAGTGGGGTGTCCCATCACTCTCTGCTGCTGTCTAGTTGCCCAATCCTCACAGCACACATGAAGCTCAATCCAGCCAGGATGAGACGGCAGACTTACGGCTGACCGCTCACCAGATGAGCTACTGGCTTGGCCTTAGAGAACTAGTGTGGAGCAAAAAGTGATTTTGTTTTATTTTATTTTATTTTTCTAGTAACAAGTGAATGTCAGTGAGGCCACACCAAGAGGCCCACTGTGCTAACTCTCTCTGCTTCTGTCAGTTGCTGAGACATTGCCTATGGAAAGAGGTGGTGGGTGAATCTGTCTTGTTTTATCTGAGGATCCCTCTTCTCCTTTCTCTTGCTGTATAACACACACACACACAAAACCAAATAACTACTCAACTCTGTAGGACTTCCTGGATCACATTTGCACCCTGCCTGAGTTTCCTGACTGTGAACTCTCTGTCTGAAACCACAAGCACACTCACTTTTATATGAATGAATGAGTCCTATAGAGACATCTGGTACCGTCTTCCCTACAGCCTATGGTTATCTCGGACATTGCCATTGAGACCGTCATCTTAGTGAAGACCCGGCTCAGTTGTGCAACCCCATAACACGTGGCAGGAAATAGCAATGAATGGATGAGTGGATGAATGATTTTCATACCAGCTGTCTGGGGACCAAGCCCATTGCTAGTCTACCTGGCGTTGCCTACAAGGGGAGAATTTTCACACACTGTAGGAAATGCATCATCGAGGAAATGCTGGAGGACTTCCTGAACACAAGCAGGTAGCATCCCATGGTCTTCCAAGGTGTTCCATGTGTCTTAGCAAAGTGTCCTCTGTGGCTGTTTCTGTTAGTTACCCTCTTCCCAGCTGCTGCGTTCATTCATGATGGATGAAGTTCCTGTGTCAGAAAAAGGACTCACGAGGATATTCACATTTTGATAAAGTCCAAAATAAATCGGGAGAAAGTAAGTGCTGTAATAACTCCTAAATGCCACAACTATTAATAACATCCCAGCTATTAATAACTGTCTTAGATTGTGGCACAGTGAAAACGTGTTGTGGTTTAGTCACATAGTCACAGTGGAGCATCTGTCATGCCCTCTTGTTTTCTTCACCCAGGACTGACTGTCAGCTTCAAGTGAATGTAGTGTTGCTTTAAGAAGCACCTTTAAATCATTCTATATTTCCAAAACATAACACATTCTTACTTTCATCCCATTTACTGTTAGGGATTGCCACACAATTGACTGAGATACTCAAAGGTGGAGACCCAGCTGTCCCTCTGGTGTAGCATCACCTCATGAGACCCACTTTAGAACAGCGCTCCTGAGGGGATAGAACACCATGAAGTCTGCATCCTCCTCTCTTCATAACCATGGGACGGTGTCAGATGCAGCGAGGGGTGTGCGTGTTCTAGTGCACGCTTATGAGGGAATGGCAGAGAGATAGGAGGAGGGTGTGGCAAGTAGGTTGAGGTTACCAATAAATAGATGGAGTTTTGTTTCTAGTTCTTCCATTTTTTTAGCTGAGCGGCCTTAGGCAGATCAAAACTTCACAGAGCCTCAGTGTCATCATAAGTAAATGGGATTGCTAATAGAAGTAGCTGCCTCGTAGGATTATAAAACTACACTAGTGGTGCTGTGCATGCTACAGATGTGTACTCCAGAGGCAGAGGCATAAGGATGACACAGGTTCAAGGCCAATCTCGTCAATGTAGAGTGTTCTAGGCCAGCCAAGGCTATACAGAAAACCCTGCCTCAAATAACCTACAGCCACCACAGTGACAGCACGTGGTTGAGTGCGGGTCGTGGCACATAACAAAGCCATCATGAAAGGATATCCCCTGCATGTTTGTTTTTTCTTCAGATATAAAAAGACTTAGCCTGGCACGTGTCCTTATTAACACTGATGACTCTACATTCCGCTTGGGATGAGTCTTCTCACTGGAACAAAGTAAAATGAACAGGCAGAACCCTGATACACTGTCCGTTAAGGAGTCCCGTTCTCTAAGTCACATCTGGGACGCATCCTGGGGATAGTCTGCTTCTTCAACTACTGAATATGCTGGAACAATGTAAGAGTTTAACTCACAAGGGTTTCTGGAATCCAAAGCAAGGGCTGTAGAAGCAGGAGACAGAAGAAGCTGTGGTAGAGAAAGTCCAGCATAAATGTCTATTTCAGAAGAGGGATAAGCCCTAATGCAGTCTATGTTGAGATATAGCCTAGGACTCACTCCCCTAAAGTGGGACTGTGTGTTTCAGAGGCAGGGAAAATCTCTCTATGTTCACAGCCTTGCCTTAACTGGGTTGCTGTAAAAACTACCATGCTCTCGGGACAGGAATGATGAATGCTGACATCTAGTAGTGCTGAAGACTGGGAAGCCCAGGATGGGACTCCTGGATGGTTAGGTTCTGGTGAGTGCCTGTGTCAAACCTGAAAGTGGCAAGGACAAACACTAAATCCACAACTGTTCAATTAAAGCAAGCTTTATTTAGTATTGGCCAGGAAGATGGACACTGGCCAGGTTCATACCTGGGATTCTTAGAGAAATGGGCCTGAATTAGGTCACTCAGGTGCCTATAAAGGCCAAATCCACAAGGCTTGGGGGCAAGCATACAACCTGGTGATGTACCTCCCGCTCATGTGTGATCAAGCACAGCTTTATTTATTGAAGTGCAAACATGTGGCTTGTTATTTTACATGACTAACAACCCCCAGCATTCCAGGAAGTTATCTGTCCTTGGGGTAGTGTGGCTTACAGTTAACTTCAGCCCTTACAACTGCTCTCAAGTAGCAGAGATTTATCCTCATAGTGGTTCTACAAGGCGGGAAAGAAACTAGACAGCTCTCCAGCGCTTACTCTTATTAGGGTACTAATCCCGTTCGTCAGGGCTCCACCCTTATAGCCCAATCCAATTACTTACCAAATGCCTTACTTCAAATCGCCACCACATTGGAACCAAGGCTTTAATACACGACTTTTAGGAGATACCCAAATCGAGTCCACTGTAAGCCTACAAGGGGCTGGCATGAGCCTCAGATTAGCAAACCATAAGAAATGAGCTCAGAGGTTGGAGTCTTTCGACTAATCTTAAGATTTCAAGGGGTGGGGGTAAGATTTCAAGGGGCCTTTCCAGGTCCTGATTTTCTTTCTTGTGACAAAAGATTGTTTCTGAGGGGTTTTCTTTCTTGGACATCCTGATGGCAGAGTAGAGGAGAATGCTGGTCTTGGTGATTTGCTATTGTTAGCTTTCTGTCACCATGACAAAATACTAGAGATAATCAACTTCACATGCACAGAGAGAGAGAGAGAGAGAGAGAGAGAGAGAGAGAGAGAGAGAGAGAGAGGGAGGGAGGGAGGGAGGGAGGGAGGGAGGGAGGGAGGGGAAGGGATGGAGGGAGGGAGGGAGGGAGGGAGGGAGGGAGAGAGAGAGAGAGAGAGAGAGAGAGAGAGAGAGAGAGAGAGAGAGAGAGAGAGACAGAGACGAAGAGTTACCAGGACATGACTGATTGGGACTGTTAGCTTGAGTCTGTGATGATTTACCATAGTAGGATTATGAGGCAGAGCAAAATATGACCAGAGAGTGAGAGAGAAGAAGGTGGAGTCCCATTGTCTCTTTCAGGTACCTGCCTCCAGTGACCTGAAGGCCTCCCATGAAGCCTCATGGAAGTACCACCCAGGGATGAATCCTGTGACCTATGGCTGTGACATATGGGTCTTTAAGGGGTACTGAGGACCCAAATGGCAGCACAGTCCTGAATGCATAATCTGCTTGTCACTTTCTTTAGTGCCAGAGACATTTTTAATGCAACTGCAAAGAGAACAACACCGAAGTTTATGGTTACCCAGCTGTATTACCAATAAAACCCTGGTCACTGCCTGCTTGGCCTTTGTTTGCCATGAAATCATGAAATTGATGAAAATGGGTTTCTCAAGTCTCTTCTTACCTTTTGCTTTCCTCACAATGGTGACAGTTTGGTGAGAAAGGTTTGCAGACATGAGGGCAGGGATGTAGGCAGGGCATGTAGGACCGCTTTGAGGATGATATATTCAAGCTGGCACTTCAGTGGTAAGTAGGAGTGAGTTGTTGGGGGTGGGGAGGAGATGGAGTTTTAGGAAAAGGATGGTGCCCTCCAGGTAGGCTAGTTGAATGAAAGGGCAAGTGTAGATCAAGTTTCTGGAGCCCCATAAAGACGACCAGTACCCTGCTGTGCTATTTCAGAGGCTCAGAGCAGTGGATGTAATAGCATCATCATCATCATCACCACCATCATCATCATCATCATCATCATCATCATCACCACCACCACCACCACCACCACCACCACCACCATCATCATCATCATCATCATCATCATCATCACCACCACCACCACCACCACCACCACCACCAGCAGCAGCAGCAGCAGCAGCAGCAGCAGCAGCAGCAGCAGCAGCAGCAGCAGCAGCAGCAGCAGCAGCAGCAACTGGAAGAAAGACTTGGGTGTAGGGTATTGTCATTTGGGATGCAAAATGACAGAAGTGGGGGAATGAGAGGGAGGAGACAATATGTAGGAGATCTATGCTGAACGAGCCAACACTAAGGGTAAGCAGAACTCGATCCCGTGGAGCATCATGCTGAAGGAAGCTCATGGCCATTTATCTACTCTTTTGCTCACCGGTGGAGGAGCACCCTTTGGGATGCTACATTCCTACTACGTATGACTGCTCTCCCGGGAGACTGAGCATGCCTCCAGAGAGCCAGAGCTAGAAAAAGTCCCCAAGAAGAGAAACGTTAGAGGCAAGGACTGCCAGCCTTCTTTGCACACTTCTCATAGCTACCAGTCAGCTCAGAACAGTGTGGAGAGAATAGGCTTCGTAGCCACGATGCCTGCTGCACAGAACACAGGGTACTTTGTGCAAGTGCCTTTTGGTTTTAGGGTGGTGGTGGTGGCACTGGATGTGAAGGGAAGGCATTTTTTAGGTCTTCCTATTTGGATGGGAAGCTGATTTCTTCTCCTTCTGCTACTGTGGTTTGGTTTTCTGGGATTTGGGCTTTATCTGACAGGTTGTTTGAGGCATCCTTGGATCATACTTGTGAGTAGGAGGGACAGGTGTAAGAGCCTGCAAATAGAGAGTCACCAATGCCCCAGGTTATTCTAGAGCCAAACCTGTTCTTAAAGTAGCTCTATGTTGTGCCCAATGGTGGACCTCAGTGAGCTTCAGTATATAAAGCCATCCTTCAAAGATGTGTGGGCTTGGGCCAGGCAGTTCTTCTGAGGCTCCCAGTGTTGTCATGGTGTCCACTTTCTAAGAATCAGGCTTCTGAGCTTCATAAGGTCTCTGAATTGTTTCTTGGTTGCCATTTTGTCCTTCTGACAGTGTCCTTTGCCTTACAGAACCTTTGCAATTTCATGAGGACTCATTTGTTGATTCTTGATATTAGAGCATAATATCTGTTCTGTTCAAGAAGTCTTCCCCTGTGCCTATGTGTTCTAAGCTCTTCCACACTTTCTCTTCTAATACTTTCAGTGTACCTGGTTTTATGTGGAGGTCTTTGATCCACTTGCACTTGAGCTTTGTACAAGGAGATAAGAAAGTATCGATTTTCATTCTTCTGCATGCTGAGTGCCAGTTGAACCAACACCATTTGTTCAAGAGGCTGTCCTTTTTCCATTGAATGTTTTTAGCACCTTTGTCAAAGATCAAGTGACCATAGGTGTGTGGGTTCATTTCTGGATCTTCGATTCTATTCCATTGATCTACCTGCCTGTCTTTGTACCAATACCATGCAGTTTTTTTGTTTTTTGTTTTTGTTTTTTATCACAATTGATCTGTAACACAGCATGAGGTCAGGGGTTGTGATTTCCCTGGAAGGTTTTTTTTTTTTTTTTTTTTTTTTTTTTTTTTTTTTTTTTTTTTTTTTTTTATTGTCGAGAATAGTTCTTGTTATCCTGGGTTTTTTAAAATTATTCTAAATGAATTTGCAAATTGATCTTTCTAACGCTGTGAAGAATTGAGTTGGAATTTTGATGGGAATTGCATTGAATCTGTAGACTGCCTTAGGCAAGATGGCCATTTTTACTATGTTGATCCTTTTAATCCATGGGCATGGGAGATCTCTCCACCTTCTGAGGTCTTCTTCAATTTTCTTCTTCAGAAGTTCTTGTTATACAGATCCTTCATATCGTCAGATGCTGGCTAGCGAGACTTTATAATTATCTTAATTGTTTATATTGTTTCAAAATAGATATGATGTTGAATTTTGTGTTTATATTATTTCTCTGGGAGAGAATACAAGATACTTTAGTCGCCAACTAGAGGACATGCTATTTTGGGAGAAAGGTTTTGTCTTTGTGTTTTTAAAAACTGTGATTCAGCTCTGTGTGCCTTCCACAGTTTTTTGGATTGGATTTTTTTTTTATTGAAAACTTTATTTTAAAAAACAAAGATAAATGTACAAATTTTTAAGCATTTTTGCATAGAAGTATATGAATACATTTTTAAGGTTTAATTAAGTATTTGTGGGTGCATATACATACACATATGTATATATGTAACAATAATATAGGAAAAGAAGGTATTAATTTGAGGGGATAGGAAAGAAACTGAGAGGGGCTGTAGGAAGGAAAGGGGGATGTGATACAGTTCTATTTTAATTAAAATATATTCTTTTTTTCTTGAACTTCACATAGTCTCTGAGTTGTTTCTGGGGTGTTCAGAGCTTTCTGGCCTTAGTATCCCATTATCAGTGACTGCATATTATGTCTGTTCTTTTGTGACTGGGTTGTCTCACTCAGGATGATATTCTCTAGATGTATCCATTTTCTTAGGAATTTAGATAAGCCATTGTTTCTGATAGCTGAGTAGTACTCCATTGTGTAAATATACCACAAGTTTTGTATCCATTCATCTACTGAAGGACATCTGGGTTCTTTTCAGCTTCTGGCTATTATAAATAGAGCTGCTATGAACATTGTGGTGCATGTGTCTTTGTTGTATGTTGGAGCATCTCGGGGGTATATGCCCAGAAGTGGAGTAACTGGGTCTTCAGGTAGTACTATGTCCAATTTTCTGAGGAATCGCCAGACTGATTTTCAGAGTGGTTGTTTCAGTTTACAACCCCACCAACAGTGGATAAGTGTTCTTCTTTCTCCACATCCTTGTCAGCATCTGTTGTCATCTGAGTTTTGGATCTTGGCCAATCTGACTGGTGTGAGGTGGAATCTCAGGGTTGTTTTGATTTGCAATTCCTGATGGCTAAGGATGTTGAGCACTTCCTTAGATGTTTCTCAGCCTTTCGATATTTCTCGATTGAGAACTTTTAAAGTCTGTACCCCATTTTTTAATAGGGTTGTTTGATTCTCTGGTGTCTAACTTTTTGAGTTCTTTGTATACCTTGGATATTAGGCCTCTATCTGATGTGGGGTTGGTAAATATCTTTTCCCACTCTGTTGGCTGCCGTTTTGTTTTCTTGACAGTGTCTTTAGCCTTACAGAAACTTTGCAATCTCATTAAGTTCCATTTGTCAATCTTTGACCTTAGAGCTCGAGCTATTGGTGTTCTGTTCAAGAAATTTTTTTCTGTGCCTATGAGTTCTATGGTTTTCCCTACTTTCTCTTCTGATAGTTTCAGTGTATCTGGTTTAATGTGGAGATCTTTGATCCACTTGCACTTGAGCTTTGTACAAGGAGATAAGAGAGGGTCTATTTTTATTCTTCTGCATGCTGAGTGCCACTTGGACCAATACCATTTGTTGAAGAGGCTGCCGTTTTTCCATTGAGTGTTTACAGCTCCTTTGTAAAAAATCAGGTGGCCATATACGTGAGGGGTCATTTCTGGATCTTCTATTCTATTCCATTGATCCACGTGCCTATTTCTGTACCAGTACCATGCAGTTTACAGCACAATTGCCTTGTAATATAGCTTGAGATCAGGGATAGTGATTCCCGCAGATTGCTTTCTTGTTGTTGAGGATGAATTTCATTATTCTAGGTCTTTTGTTATTTCAGATGAAATTGCACATTGCTCTTTCCAACTCAGTGAAGAACTGGGTTGGAATTTTGATGGGGATTGCATTGAATCTGTAGAATGCTTTTGGTAAGATGGTCATTTTTAAAATGTTGATCCTTCCAAATTTGGATTAGATTTGATAGAAGTAGATCACCTGAAAAACTGAATTAAAAAAGATCAAACAAAATATTTCTTGATACTAAAATGTATTCTGTTGAGTTTTATATATGTTCCAGAATGTACAACTATGATAAAGCTTGTCATCAGAATGCTGAACTGGCCTAATTCCAGACATCAGATACTAATACACCCATCAGTGTGGCTTTTCCTCTTGAGGCCTGTCCGGCTTCTTCATTTCCCTCCCGACTTCTAAATTCTCAATGCCCATATATTCAGCTTGAAGTAGCTTAAGATGAGTCATCACCCAATTCCCTGGACTTTGAGGGGGTAGTGAAAGTGAGTATTGTAAGGTTGTTTTTATAAAGAATTTAGAAATGGTCATAATCATACAGCGAAGAATTAGCCAAATTTGATTATACAGTCAGAATCCTATTTTGGTAACTAAGCTAAATTCATATCTTTAATGGTAAGAATCTTTCTAATTGATACAAAGTTAAAGTTATAATCTTCATAGTACTAAAGTTTGATTTGATAAAGATTTAAAGTTTGAACATTGTGTTTAGTTGGTTAAACAATCTAGTTGATGGCTAGATAACAAGCTCATGGCACTAAGTCATTAAAAGGGTGCCTTAAAAAAAAAACAATTTCAATTTAAGATAGCCAAGAGCAGTCAAAGCTTAACAGTTTAGAGATGCTTTATGTAGATAGATAATCTTCAAAGGCGTCAGAAGTCCACAGAATATGATATTTATAGACATTTTTTAAAATTAAAGATCATTTTACTAGAGACCTGTCTGCCCCTGACAGCACCCCTTCTTAGATTCTAAGAAGAAATTGAGCGCCAATGGAGTTGCTCTAGCTGTGGCAAGACAGCCACTTGGCAAGAATTGCCTCATTCATCTACAGACAATATTTTTCGGAAAGGGACACTTTTGTGGAATAGTAGACTGATAGTCTTTGCCAAGCCAAAATTATCAGCCCTTCAAATTTTTGCATTAAAAGGTCTGTCAGATATGATCCTGGGCCAGAAGGCTGAAGACTGATGCTCCAACGTTTTGAGAGAGGTGGGACTGTCCAGGTGATCAGCATCAGTCTCTATACATTGGATCATTTTGTTTTGTGCCTCTCATTACCAGGTAATATTAGTCATTCTGAGATTTTTGACGTTGTTGAAGACTGGTAGCTTCTTAGCTGGACCAGCTGTTTGGCATTAAGAAAGTTAATATAGATCTCAAAAGTTGATTTTCAGATGACAATCTAAAACTGAGATATAAGTCAGATATAAAATTATAGTCTTTCAAGATAGATAAAAGGGTGCTTTATTTAATAGACAAAATTGGTAGTCTAGATGTTAAGGCTGTCTTATAGTTTATAAATTGTAAAATAGTAATAGTTATATTCATCTTACAGTTGAGGAAAATAAACCTTTTAACTGGACAAAAAGGAGGAAATGTAGATTGTCCTGAAGCTGTTTGTATTTTAATGTTAATTCCACTTCCCCAAGAAGGGCTGCCTAGTCATATGACTCCAACTGAACTTTCCCATTTTAATTAGCAAAATAAATAAAAGCCAGTGACTGGGCAGGGCAAGGGAGGTGGAGAGGACTGAGAGGTCTGAGGTGGTCAGAGGACAGAGGGAGCAACATGGAGTTTCCCAAGGACCAGCTAGACCCAGTCGGGATTGATTGGCATTAAATAGCTATGAACATTAAGAATTTTATAGGTCTAATAACTCATATAAGAAGGGCAGTTTGTATCTTTGTCTATTTGGTGTAATCTTGTTGTGTAGAGGGTTTGTGGATTGAGAATTGAATATATAAACCTGTATGAAAAAACTATCAGGCTGTAGAATTGTATTTATGTGGGATTTTGGGGTAGACAAACACCGTGGGACAGAGGCAGAGAATAGGTGGTAGAAAACCTCCAGGGAAGGGAGTTGTGTGGATAGGCAGCTCAGACAGGGCACCAGAGGTGTGTGTGGGTCCGAACTAAAACCAGGCCTGAGGAGTGAGACCTCAGGGCTGATAGAGAGATAAACTATTTTAATTTTTAATATTTACTGCAACAACTTTCTTGGTTAGGGTTACACCAAGACATTTTATATTCTTTGTGACTATTGTGAAGAGTGTTGATTCTCTAATTTCTTTCTCAGCCTTTTATTCTTTTAGGAGAGTAAGGCTACTGATTTGTTTGACTTAATTTTATATCCAGCTAATTTGCTGAAGTGGTTTATCAGCTGTAGGAGATCACTGATGGAATTTTTGGGGTCACTATCATATTTGCAAATAGTGATATTTTGAATTCTGACTTCTTCATTTTCCAATTTGTATCCCTTTGACCTCTTTTTGCTGTGTGATTGCTCTGGCTAGTACTTCCAGTACTATATTGATTAGGTAGGGAGAGAGTGGGCAGCCTTGTCTAGTCCCTGATTTTAGTGGGATTGCTTTAAGTTTCTCACCATTTAGTTTTATGTTGTCTACTGGTTTGCTGTATATTGCTTTTACTATGTTTAAGTATGGGCCTCGAATTCCTGATATTTCCAAGACTTTTAACATGAAGGGGTGTTGAATTTTGTCAAATGCTTTCTCAGCATCTAAAGAGATATCATGTAGTTTTTTCTTTGAGTTTGTTTATATAGTCGATCACATTGATAGATTTCTGTATATTGAACCATCTTTGCATCCCTGAAATGAAAGCTACTTGATCATAATGAATGATTGTTTTGATGTGTTCTTGCATTCAGTTTGCAAAAATTTTATTGAGTATTTTTGCATTGATGTTCATGAGGAAAATTGGTCTGAAGTTCTCATTCTTTGTAAGGTCTTTGTGTGGTTTAAGAATGAGCTTAATTGTGGCTTTGAAGAATGAGTTGTGTAGTGTTCCCTCTATTTTGTGGAATAGTTTGGATAGTATTTGATTTAGGTCTTCTATGAAGGTCTGATAGAATTATGCACTGAACCCATCTGGTCCTGGGCTTTCTTTGATGACTACTTCTATTTTATTAGGGGTTAAAGGGCTGTTTTGATGGTTTATCTGATCCTGGTTTTACTTTGGTACCTGATATCTGTTTAAAAAATTGTCCATTTCCTCTAGATTTTCCAGCTTTGTTGAGTATAGGTTTTTGTAGTAGGATCTAAGGACTTCCTGAATTTTTTTAAGTTTCTGTTGTTATGTCTCCCCTTTCATTTCTGATTTTGTTAATTTGTATACTCTCTCTATGCCCTCTTATCAGTCTGTCTATGGGTTTATCAATCTTGTTGATTTTCTCAAAGAACCAGCTCCTGGCTTTGTTGATTCTTTGTATTGTTCTTTTTGTTTCTATTTGGTTAAGTTCAGCTCTGAGTTTGATTATTTCCTGCCATCTACTCCTCTTGTGTGTATCTGCTTCTTTTTGTTCTAGAGCTTTCAGCTGTGCTTTCAAGCTGCTAGTGTATGCTCTCTCCTGTTTCTTTTTGGAGGCACTCAGTGCAATGAGTTTTTCTCTTAGCACTGCTTTCATTGTATCCCACAAGTTTGGGTATGTTGTGCCTTCCTTTTCGTTAAATTCTAAAAAGTCTTTGATTTTTTTCTTTATTTCTTCCTTGACCAAGCTATTATTGAGTAGAGCAAGAATCCTGAGGGGAGGAATTTGATGGCGACATTCCATTTAGGACTCAGTGTTCCAAGGTCTCTTATGTGCATGTTGGCCAGCTGTGGGTCTCTGTATTTGTTCCCTTCTCTGCATGAAGGAGGTTCTTTGATGATGGCTGAGCAAGACACTGATCTATGAGTGTAGCAGAAGGTCATTAGGAGTAATTATATTGCTATGTTCTTTGAGTTGTGTTTTAAAATCTACGGAGTCCACCTAGCACTACCTGTATGATCGTGACATAGGAATTTAAAATCTACGGAGTCCACTTAGCACTACCTGTATGATCATGACATAGGAATTAGAGCATCTGTTGGATAGTCTCTCAGGGACCACATCCCCAAAGAAAACTGACATTTCCTCCCTAGTAGCTTTTAATTGCCAATAGCTTCTTAACCAGGAGTGAAAGTCCTTGAGGTCTTCCCCATCTATGCCGAGGCAGCACAGTGTGCTCAGAGCACAGGTCCCTAGTGAGCTAGCTGTGGAATCAATTTTTCAATTTTAGCTGTGCAATATTGTGCTGGTAAATATCTAATCATTTCTATGGTGTACAATCTCTCCAGCAGAATTTATTTCAAAGTCCAATTCATTATGGAGTTAAAGAGATATATACAGCCAACTTTCTTTACATGAGCCAGTATAAGCCAGTTTCATTAACCATGGGGCTTACAGAAGAATGTTTACCTTTCCATAGGAAAATGAGGAGAATGAATCATTATATAAACCAAAGGCTTGGGCTAAGCCTACAATGGCTCTTACTATCAGTGTTATGATTATTCCCTAATATAAACTGTCTCATGTGTCAATTGGCCAAACCTAGCTTTATGCTCATGTATACAGTAGGCACATTTTGTGCTGAATGAGTCTTATTTCTATGTCCTTCACGTAAGCAAAACATTCCCCTCCCTTCATGCTCTAGAGTTCTCAAACTTCTTCATGTTCTGACCCTCTGATACAGTTCATGTTGTGGTGATCCCAAACCATAGAATTATTTTTGTTAGTACTTCATAACTGTAATTTTGCCACAACTATGAGTTATATTGTAATATTTTGTTTTTACAATAGTCTTAGACAACCCCTATGAAAGGATTAAGCCCCAGAGGGGTTGTGACCCACAAGTTGAGAACCACTGCTCTAGATATGTCTGTAATTTTAATGTTTTCAATGCCTACTTTTAATGATGGTTCTTAAACACTTTGACCTCTCTTCTAGCTCACCGTCCAACAGAGGTAGTGGGGAAGAAAGGACATGAGGGGAGTGGACCTGTTTAGAAATTGTTCTTTGGAGCAACTCCCATATGTGGTGTCAGGAAATCAGCAATTCAGTTCACAGGTCAGCAGTGGCAGCTCGATCCGGTAGTAAACACTGTAAGGGTTCAGGATTCACAGAAGAATGATACCCCAGACTCAAATAGTATGTAAACATAGAGTGTTAAATTCTGCATAAGTCCAGCATCTACCAAGTGAGCTCAAAGGTCTGATTTAAAGCACATTAGGAGAATTCCTTGGAGGGGTAGGTGACCTGTATTGTTGGCTCTTTCTCTAGGGATGGCCCAGAACCATTACCAAGGAAGTCTGGAAACTGCCACTGGCCTAATGTCCTTGCCACAGTCCAGGTGGCAGAGCAGCTTCTGAGGCCTGGACTTGTCTGGACTTTCCCAGTTCTTGGAAACAGAGATTTAGGCCTAGTCTCCTTAACTGCCAATTTGAAGCCTGTCAGGGAGCCAGCCTGTCTCAATATGATTCATGACCTAGCAGAGACTGCCAGGCCTCACCTGAATCAGCACAAGTCCTCAGGAGAGATTCCGAACCATCAGGGATGCTAGAAATTCTCTGCTGAATCCTCCGTCAATGAATTGAAGATCAGTGAAGATGTGAGACCAAGAAGTGTTGGATAGCTGGCTCTATCATCAGCAAGTCCTGTCAAGCCTCCATCACTGTCCACTGAGTCCTCAGCATGTGAGTATTTATCAGCTGACATTACTCTGCAATCAGCCCGAGTTGGCAAGAAGCTACCAGCACACCACCAGAAGGGAAGGGTTTTTGGTTTTTTTGTTTGTTTGTTGGGTGCATTTCTCTCTATTGATTGGAGCTCAACAACACATGAAGGTGAACCAATACATTCGTGCTCTTATTGAAGAATCCTTTATTACATGTCTTTTCATGCACTTGCTGTAGCAGGACATCCTTTCACCTGTGTTTGCTTCAGTGACCTGTTCCTTCACAAGTCTGTCTTAGGGAAACATCGTTTCACCTGTGTCTGTTTCAGGAAAAATAACACTCCTTCACAGGTTTGCCCCAGCAAAATACCATTATCCAGCACAACTGACTTTCCAAAGAACCCTTAAGTTTCCACTTCCCAGGTCTGCCTTTTCAAGGATGCCTCTATTATTACTCTTATCTCCTGTGCTCTTGCCTTTCTCCAAAGCTATGTAGTAAAGTGGGCATGGCTCTAAGGAGATGGGCCCTGGGCATGACTGCTCACTGATGGCAGGGAGCTACAGCAACTTCCAGGCGTGGGCAGGGCAGGTTGAGGCCTTGCACAAGTCTCTTAGGTTTCAGCAATAAAATCACTCCACCTCTAAAGTTTTGAAGGTGACCTACTTCATTCAGTCCAGGTATCCAGGTGTCGCTACCGTTTAACAGTGTTCTTCTCAAAGAGGTTTATTCAGGAACATTACAGCATGCCAGTGAAAATCTTTCTGTCCCCTCTGTCTCTCTTTCTGTTTCTCTTTCCCTTTTCCCGCCCCCAAGCTCAGTTCTATTATCCTCTCTCAACTCCACCTCCTCAGTCCATGTTGCGCAGCTGCAGTTCATAGGTCCGAGTCATCTGGCCTGATCTCTCATCATGGGTGCACCTGCGCAGCTCACACGGTGGGAGTGGCTAATCTCGGGGGGAGGGGGGTAGGAGGAAGTCAGGTGCTAGTCACAAGACTAGGCCGGAGTCCCAAGCATCATCGTGGGACTACTGCCACACCCGCTCTCCACATCCAGGCAGCAGATAACTGCCCACTGAAACAAAGTAACTGTGACAATTGATCATCAGATAGATGTGCTAAGTACCCTAACTTATTTATCCTTTCCACTTAGCCACCTGTAGAGTGGGCATAACAATTTCCACCTCATAGTGGTTTTTGAGGACTAAATGTGTTAGCTTATTAAGCATCCAGAATGGGGAAAAACATTCAGAATGGGCCAGCCCCTTATTGGGTGTGAAAAATGTTTGCTACTGTTGTTATTATAAATTGTACTAAGAGGTGAGAAAACTCTCAGCTTCAAGATCCCTTTCAGGAGCTGGGGTATCAGTGGTTAGGAGGAAGTCTGCTTAATAGGAATCTGCTTGTGTTTCCATCTTGCTGGGTGCTGTTAAAGGAAAAAAAAAAGCTATTCAATGATACTTGTAAAGGCACACCCAGGAAGGTTTATTCAGGACCAGTAATGGGATTGTGCACTGTGGATAGAGATTGAGTTCAACCTCAATGAAGCAGGGCAAATGGGAATTTATAGCCAAGATAGAGCAGCCTCAGTGGATGGGGAATTACTGACAATTCTTCAGGGCTTACAGAACATCTGGCTAAGCCCACCTAACAAGAGTCTTACTGAAGAACGCTAGGATGGTCAGACATCATCCAGAGAATGATGGGAGTTGATGTTTGGTCTGACATTAAGAGTGTTCTGCTTTCAAGAATGAGTGGTTGGGGTACTACGTTGACTTGGCCAAGTGTTTTGTTCAAACTGTATTTTACATATTTTATTTATTTTGTACTTACATATATTACATATTTTCATTTTATTTATATAGTTCTGAGAAGAGACCTAAGTTCCTAATAGTCAGGAGCTTGACTAATGGTGGCCTGATAAAGAATGGTGGTCAAGTTCAGAATTCAAAATCCTTCAGGGCTTGTATTCTTCTTGTTCCAGCCATACAAACAGATCAAAGTTTGAGTCATAATCGGACACTGAGATATCAGAGACATTAGAAGTAGATGAACACTGTATCTGCAGTGTAGCCAAAGAGTGCAGGATAACTCCATTTGAGGACGTCTTCTTTTGTATGTCAAATAAGTTTCTGAGTTCACAAAAGGCCTAAGGCTCACCCTGGACAGGGCACATAAAAAAGGAGAGAACATATTGCCACAAGGAGATGCTGGCTTGGGCCTTGACATTAGTTTAGTGGTTAGAGCAGTGGTTAATCCCGAGCTTCACCAGAGAAAAACCAATTCCACAATTTTGGGCCAAAATTGAAGCAAGCTTTATTAAATATTAAATACTAGCCAAGAGGTAGACTTTGGTCAAGAATTCTATTCTCAAGAGTTTCCCATTTGAGAATGGCCTCAAGTCACATGTTTCAGGGGTTTCTAAGGGCCAACCTATAGGCCACCATACTTTCCCATGAGACTTTGTTACTTTTTCCAAGAACTATAATTTCCTGCATCCCAGGAAATTACCTGGTGGGACTTACAGGTTAATTTTGGGCATCACACAGCCCTCCACACATTCCAAAATGTCAGTGTCTCAGCTGTAAGATGGAGGGGTGAGCCCCATTATCTCTGAAAGCTCTTTGCATCTTGAAGATCTTGTTATTCTGTCTCCTGTCATGAAGACCAGAAAAGAAAGAGGAGCTGAACTTTAAAGATCCCACGTTTTGGCTATTGCTGCCTTGAGTGTGGCAGTTGCCTGGAGTGAATCTCTGAGGGGGAAGATTGCCCAGTAGCAGGAAGGACCTTACTACTTAATGGGAGGATGGGGGGCATAATGGAGGGTAATTTGAGGGGCAAGAGAAGAGGGGACAATGAGGCACCTGAAGGGAAGCTGTACAGATGCATGCTCAAATAACATGCAGGGACATGGCTCATTTGCAGTTTGCCCTTTATGTTATGTTGGGAAGACCCTTGTTCCTGATGCCTGGCTTTCAGGGGAGACTGACCAACATGGAACAGCCTTCATCTTTGACCAGCAGTGGGGATGTGACTAACCTGCAGATGATGAGCAATTTTCAGAGACCACTGAGAGGAGAGAGAGAAGAGAGAGAGAGAGAGAGAGAGAGAGAGAGAGAGAGAGAGAGAGAGAGAGAGAGAGAAGTGTAGAGGGAGGAGGGGGAGCAGGAGAGGAAGAGGAAGAGGGAGGGAGAAGGAAGGAGGGGAAGAGGGAAGGAGGGAGGGGGAGGGGGAGGGGAAAAGGGAGATGGAGAGAGTCTTTTTTCTTTGAACTAATTAGCTGGGTGAACCAAGACTCTTAGTTAGGGTTACTATTACTGTAATAAAACACCATAAGAAAAAGCAGCCTAGGGAGGAAAGGGTTTATTTGGCTTACAATCCACATTAAAGGCCCATTTTCCACATTGTAGTCTGCTATTGAAGCAAGTCAGGACAAGAACTCAGATAGGGCCAGAACCTGGAGGCAGGAGCTGATGCAGAGGCCATGGGGGATGCTGCTTTCTGGCCTGTGCCTCATGGCTTGCTCAGCCTGATTTCTTATAGAACTCAAGACCACCAGCCAGGGATAGACCTCCCTCATCAATCACTAATCAAGAAAACACCCTTCAGGCCTGTCTACAACCTGATCTTATGGAGGCATTTTCTTAATTGAGGTCCCTTCCTCTCAGAGGACTTCAGCTTGTGTCAAGTTGACATAAAGCTACCCAGCACACAAGTATTTTGTTGTTAAGTTTGAGACAGGTTCATTCTATGTATCCTAAGCTGGCTAGAGCTTACCACGTAGTTTAGACTGGCTTTAAACTCATTATCCTCTTGCATCAGTTTTTCGAGACTTTACAGAGGTGGGATACCACATCTGGCTCAATTAAACAAGCTTAGAATTGCTTGGGAACAATCATCATCTTTGCTACTGTATGGGGAAAGCCTGCCTGGAAGTGTAGCGAACTCAAGGGAAAACACCAGCAAGAAGAGATTGTTTTTACGGACATAATTTGGGCTTCTGCATGGAGCTAAACCCAGAACCATCCTTGGGCTTTCCATTTGTTTGTTCTAGCAATTTCTTCCTTTCAACTATTCCATTTTGAGTTGAATCTCTGTTAATTACTTTTCTGTTAATTTGCAAAGTCCTAGCACATGCAGTGCCCAGTGGATGTGTTATCATCGCATCTGGAGGATAAGGTAGATCCTTTATGTTCAGGGTGTTCCTTGGACAAGCAGCACGTCCTGCATGTCTTGGGAGTTGAGAGGTCATTGATAGACCCATAGAATTAGAGCCCGCTGGGACCCACTACTCAGGATTGGTCTGACTGATGCAGCAGCTGACAGGTCTCATGCTTTTGTATTTACCATGGAGTGAAAACCTGCCTCTGTGAAGGGCACAGCAGAGGAATTTTCCAGAGGTGATGGGTGGTCATGTGGAAATGAAATAAGGACTGCCCTTCTGGACACAGGGCCTAGAATTTGGCTGTATCCCATGGATGGAGCCCACAAAGACACTGAGATGGAATTTCTAACAAATCTTGTACTAGTTTCTTTTCCTACCACTACAAAATATCTTCTTTCTGCCCTCATAACACAGAAAACAACATGATTTATTTTTACACTTTCAAAAGTTCAGGCCATCTGCACATGAGTCAAAATCTTAGACTGCACACACACACACACACACACACACACACACACACACACACACACACATACACGCGCACACAAACACACGCACATTTATAGAACTATAAACTGCCTCCAAAATATGTTGTGAGTTTTCATTTTTCTTCTAAGATTCATCATTGTAGTGAGTCAATTTACCCTGAAACTAATCCAGATGTTTCTGAAACCAGTCAACTAGAAGGAAGTAGGGATGTCAGAAAATTTCTCTGGCTTAAACCTGAGCAAAATAGTTGGTAACTGGGACTTCATTTTAACTGGCCACTGCAGGGATTTGGTCTGTGGTCTTATGTTTCCAGTGACTGGTCTGATGCTGTGCTCTTTTCCATTTCTGAGTGATGTCATTATCAGGACCTATGTGGCACCTGTGACCAGTCATGGATAGGCCCAAATGGCATCCTTAGGATATTAGCTGGTGCCAGAGGTCTGTGTACCTGAAATGCCAAAAAGATGGAGGCATCCTTAGGGAAGAAGGGAGACCCATAGGGAGTTGCTGGGGATTTCTGGTGTTTGTTTTTATGAATTTTAACTGCGGACAGAGCTTGCTGGAAAGTAGGCAGAGGTGTGGGCAGCGGTGGGAGGGAGCCAGTAGCTGGGATTTCCTGCTACCAGTCAACAGCTTATTAGGGATTCTAATCAGGCAGAAATATTTTCTTGTTAGCTCATTACAAACTCTAACGAGGTCCCAGCTCCAAGTCGGATCTGCTTTTCTCTTTCTGGGGATAACAATGAACAGCCTATTGGAGTCTTTGGTACTCATTTGTTACAACATGTTATTTACAGGTTGGGAGAGCTCTGGTATAGGGAGAACCATGGGAGAGCAGGAAAAGAATGCCCCCTGTGTGGCAAGGCAGCCAGACAAAGAGCTTATTGGACACCTCGACTTTTTAAGGGATCTTAACCCTGTTGTATATGTGAGACACAGACAGGTTTCTTCCTTGCCCTTGGAAGCAGGGAGTTTCATGGCCACGTGTTATTTGGGGGGACAGAAGCAAGTCACCATCTTGCCTTGGTTTATAAGGAAAGTCCTCAGACTTCTGCTTTGCAGGTTTCATGGTTATCGCTCTTAGTGATCCAAAATATATTTACATGTTAATCACTTTCCAGCTTAAAAATGGTCCCTGGCTCCTTCATTCCCATCCTCTAAATCTCAGTTACTTTATTTGTTCATCAAGGAACTTTTTAAAATAACCTGACCCAAAACTAGCTCTGTTCCAAGAATATCTCCCATCTTAAATTCTCTGTTTAAAAGATGCAAAGGATGATTCCTGCAATATCTTATGAAAATTGTTAGTTCACCTTCTTCTTTCTGGAGAGCCTTTGGTTCCACTTATAGAAACTTGGCAAGTACTTGTCACTGGGCTCAAGGAAGTAGGCTCAGATAAGAATATTCACATTTGGGCTAATTCAAGGATCAAGGTAGATACAGCCAAGGAATGTGTGACTTAACTGTTGTCTTGATAATCCTGTTGAGTCCCTCAGACCCAGTGACTCTGGAGACCTTATTGCTTTGTTTGATTACTACCTGGTTTGATCCCTTTGTTTTTTACCTTGTTTGATTACTTTGTCTTTGATCTGAGAACTAGCCCTAGTCTCTGCAAGTATCTAGAATGATATAAAAGCAGACAGAAAAAATAAAGTTGCTTCATCCTCAGCACTGACTGGAGTCATGTCATAGTGTGGTCTAATTGGCTTTTTATTTTCAATCCTAACCCTGTCCCTTGAGACCCTGTTGACAGACTGAGCTGGCTTGGTCATTCTTGATAATTCCTACTGAATATTCAAGTTCTGTCTGTCATTAGAGCTCATCAAAAGCACTGTTTTTTTTCTTTTTCTTTTTTATTTTTTTATTAAATGGAACAACTTTGTTTTAAAAAGCAAAGATAAATGTACAGATTTTAAGCATTTCTGCATAAAAGTATATGAATACATTTTATCAGTACTTGATTTTTTTTAAAGGTTTGATAGTATGCATTAAAATCTTACTAGTTACAATGAGTATAAAGTACATGTAAAACAAGATGTAATCTGGAAATAGTAAAAGTTTTCTTGGTGTGTAAAAATTAAGCATAATGGTTTTTCATTTTCTTTTTTTTTCTTTTTGGCCTTTGTTTTTCTTGAACTTCATATAGTCTATGAGTTGTTTCTGGGGTGTTCAGAGCTTTCTGGGGTTAGTATCTAATTATCAGTGACTGTATATTAAGTCTGTTCTTTTGTGACTGGGTTACCTCACTCAAGATGATATTCTCTAGATGCATCCATTTTCTTAAGAATTTTATAAAGTCATTGTTTCTGATAGCTGAGAAGTACTCCATTGTGTAAATATACAACAATTTTTGTATCCATTCATCTACTGAAGGACATCTGGGTTCTTTCCAGCTTCTGGCTATTATAAATACAGCTGCTATGAACATTGTGGTGCATGTGTCTTTGTTGTATATTGATGCATCTCGGCGGTATATGCCCAGAAGTGGAATAACTGGGTCTTCAGGTAGTACTATGTCCAATTTTCTGAGGAATCACCAGACTGATTTCCAGAGTGGTTGTACCAGTTTACAACCCTACCAACAGTGAAGAAGTGTTCCTCTTTCTTCACATCCTCCCCAGCATCTGCTGTCATCTGAATTTTTGATCTTAGCCATTCTGGTTGGTGTGAGGTGGAATCTCAGGGTTGTTTTGATTTGCATTTCCCTGATGGCTAATGATGTCAAGCACTTCCTTAGATGCTTCTCAGCCATTCCATATTCCTCAATTGAGAACTTTTTGTTTAGCTCTGTACCCATTTTTAATAGGGTTGTATGATTCTCTGGTGTCTAACTTTTTGAGTTCTTTGTATACCTTGGATATTAGGCCTCTATCTGATGTGGGGTGGGTAAAGATCTTTTCCCAATCTGTTGGCTGCCATTTTTTTTTCTTGATAGTGTCCTTAGCCTTACAGAAACCTTGCAATCTCATTAAGTCCCATTTGTCAATATTTGACCTTAGAGCACAAGCCATTGGTGTTCTGTTCAGGAAATTTTCTCCTGTGCCTATGTGTTCTAAGATTTTTTTCCCTACTTTCTCATCTAATAGTTTCAGTGTACCTGGTTTAATGTGGAGATCTTTGATGCACTTGCACTTGAGCTTTGTACAAGGAGATAAGAAAGGGTCTATTTTCATTCTTCTGCATGCTGAGTGCCAGTGAAAGCATTGTTTTATCCATGCTTATTCTGACCTTCACTGGATGTCTATAGCATGGCCCAAATAGGGATTAGTAAACTATAGCCTGTAGACTCAATGGCCCATCACCTATCTTTACAGACACAGCCATATTTATCCAATAACGTACTGTGTATGTTAAATAAAATAACAGAAGACAACAGCAGTATATCTGAAAAGGAAGTGGATACATAAGTTTGTTCAACAAAATTTATTAGAAATTAGTTTCAGGGCCATGATTGGGCCTAAAGGAGGGAGGGAGAGCATTAGAGAGCAATAATAGAAATGTGTTGAGATTTACAAGGTGATGGGACCTTAGGGAAAGAGAGAGAGAGAGGGAGAGAGAGAGAGAGAGAGAGAGAGAGAGAGAGAGAGAGAGAGAGAGAGAGAGAGAGAGAGAGGAGAGAAGGATGAAAGACAACCTCTGTAGCAAAATGCCCCCTGAGGAGTCTCCTTCAACCCAAACAAGGGAAACAAAGGAAAGACCTGACCTTTAGAACACTTCAGAGATACTTCAGAGATGGTGGGTAGTTAATATTCGGTGATTTAGGCCAACACAGCTGACTTGACAAAGAATATGGAAGAGCTACTATGCTAAGTTGAAAACTGCCACCTCTTAAGGTACAGGCCACTTCTTAACTCTGTTCCCCAGAGAGCCTTAGGGAGAAATGGCTGTGACCTCAAAATGCAGCAGGCCCTTGTTCTAACAGTCCGGGGCTGCTTTGCACCACAGTAGAAAAACCAAGTTGCAATAGAGACCACATGAACTTCAGAGCCTAAAATACCTACTAACTCCTTTACAGAGGAAAGGCACATCTGTCCTCACTTAAACCATAAAATTTAGCATTTAAATTTATAGGATGCATTCTTGAATTCTCATGAAACCTTTTGAGATTAGTTTTCCTCTTCTTCCCCTCCACTCCGACTTGCCCATCTTTCTTGCTCAGAAATCTCCTCACATTTCTTCTGTTTCTTTGATGTTTTTCACTTTCGAAAAATTTCAAATAGTCATTTATTTATGTGTCTGTTTTGCATAATACTTATATGCAAAGCCTTGCAGGGCAGAATCTCATTAGAGCCATCCCTGCATTTCTTCAAGACTCAGCAGAAGGGGAATCAGGAAATAACTTTGCTGTTTGCAGAATCTGAGACGGATTCTTACTGGCTTCTCTGAATTATCATGAAGACCTCAGGAGTTTTGTGCAATGGTATGACATTCTGAAGAGCCACACTCCATCTGCCTTGAGGGTAGCTCATCCTGCCCTTGAATTGGAAGCCAGAGCCCACTTCCTTAGTAGGGAAGATGTCTCTCAGAGGGAGGAATACTTTGAGACATCCCAGAAAAATGACAGGATGCTTTTGATTGTGGTCCATTGTTGTCGTTAATATTTAGTCTCAACCAGGGGTTTCTACCCTGCCTTAGACCATTCAGTTCCCAGATGAAAGACAGAAAACTTTTATATTTATAATAAGCTTTAATCAGCACAGTGTTGGGCAGATATCTACCCTCTATGCTATTATGTTTTCTTTCTTGCCAGCAACCCTGAGATATGACTACCGTGTTCTGCCTGGGCTGGCCTGTTGGAAGGCAGCTCTCATGGCCATGTTCTCACGATCCATGGTGTTTATTCTTCTTTTCACCTCTCTGTTCTCCTTTTCATGGTCTCCTGCTTCAGACCCCAAGCCCAGGAAACGTCACCTACCTCTTTTCTGTCCCCTATAGGCTTCAGGCATCTTTATTCAACCAATAATTTTAATCTAAGGAACACAGTTACATGGCATCACTGGTTATATGGGGGCATTATTTAGCACTACAATACATAACAACAAACAAAACCTCAACAGTTCATTCTCTTCTTTCTTGTCTAATGCAAGTCTATGTATGGAATTTTCAGTGTATTTTGTCTCTCAGTCTTCAGGATATAAAAACAGCGATGTGGTGGTAGTCGGGATAGTGTGTCCTTTAAGATACCCATGACTTAGTCATGAGCCTTGTGATTCTGTTACTTTACAGAGGAAATGGGATTTTTCAGATATGTTTAGGATTATGAACTTGTAGATTATCCAGTTTGATCCCTCGAGTCCTTGAAAGTGGATGTGGAAAACAAGAGAACAGGTCAGAGAGATACAATATGGCAAGGACTTGGTCTGTTGTTGCAGGCTTTGAAGATAGAAGAGGCAGCCAATAGCCAAGGAATGCAGGCATCCTAGAAGACTGAAATGCATGGGAGAAAGATTCCTTTCCAGAGTCTACAGAGAGGAACAGCCTTGATGTTTTGATTCTCAGATTGAAGATGCTTCTCTTCCGTAGGATACTTAGGCAATGCATTTGTGCTAGCTGAGACATCAGGTTCATGGTAATTTTTATAGCAGTAGCAGCAGCATATAGGTATGGTTATGATTTTCAAATGGAATGGTTGCCCCCTGTGACAAATGGTTCAATGACTCAGAGGTCATATCTATGCAGAATAAACTAGACTAAACTAGACTAGGCTAGACTAGACTAGACTAATCTAAACTAAACTAAACTACCAAACACCAAATTAGTGCTGTTCAGAGTCCTGGAGCTAAAGATAGTTGTTTTGGAAATCATGACCTTTGCCCCTTAAAAAAGAGCTAAATTAGGCAAAAGTGAATGGCAGCAGCAATTTCATTTGCTAGCAGTCTATTTGGGAACAGAGAATGAACTGGTATTGTTGCTTTGATCTTGTTGCATGTGTATACTGTATACATTTGGATTTTAGCAACAGCTTGGTGGGATTTTGGTCCTCAGAGAATCAAGAACCCCAAAATTCATTATGTGGAGTGATTTCCCCTGGGAATTTCTCAAGCCACACAATAATGGGGTAAATCTTGTATTGGTTATTTATTACTACCATACTACTGTATAGAAATTCAGGTCCAATGTTAGTGACTTAAAACAATAACTGTAGTTGTGGTTGGGTGTAGGCTGAATGACCCTACTGATCCGAGCTGGGTTCCAGTGCATGACTTTGCTCCTCCATCTGTGGTCAGCAAACAGGTGAGCCAGAGGCTAATGGGGTAGAATAGCCCCAGCTGTGTGGCATGGCTGTTCTCCACATGCTCCCTGTTGACTCATTCTCCTGAGACTTGCCTTTTTTTCTTCTTCTTCTTCTTATTGATGATGGACGGGAAGGGAAAGGCATGGACAAAGGTGTTGAGGTCTTGTCATGGAAATGGCATACTGTTTGACTCCATTGGTGAAAGAAGCATGAGTCAGCTCAAAGAACAGGGGACAGACTGAAGCCCTGGGTGAGAGGACATCAGGGCACATTGCAAATGCTGGGGAAGAATGGAGAACTTGGGTAATTTGTGTAGTCAACCTGATACAAAATTTCTATAAGGGGAAGACATTTGTAGTGGTTTGAATAGGTTTGGCCTTAATAGACTTACCTGCTTGAATGCTTGGCACACTGGGAGTGACACCATTAGCAGGTGTGTCCTTGTTAGAATAGGTGTGGCCTTATTGGAGGAAATGTGTCACTGCGGGACAAACTTTGAGGGCACCTAGTGCTCAAGTTCTACCCATGTGGAAAAGAGAGTCCCCTCCTGGCTACCTTTGGATCAAGATGTAGAACTCTCAGCTCCTTCTTCAGGACCATGTCCACCTACTTGCTGCCATGCTTCCTGCCATAATGATAATGGACTGAATCTCAGAAACTGTAAGCCAGCCTTAATTAGATGTGTTCCTTCGTAAGAGTTGCCTTAGTCCCGGTGTCTCTTCACAGCAATAGAACCCTAATTAAGGCAACATTCTCAGTTACAAGCAGCTCTTTTTAAGACTTGAGGAAATGTAGTCACTGCTCATACCTGGACACTCTTTGTGGTCCACAAGAACACTGGATGGTAGCTTTTAGGAAGCCTACCAAGCTCTCAAATCAGTGTGTGCTCTCTCTCCATCCTGGGCTAGGTTATGCTAGAGTTGTCTCTACAAACTACCAACCACCAGTCCTTCCTTGTCTGTGTATTGTGGGTGCCCAGCTGGCTTGATGAATGTGCCTTCTGCAAACCTTCCCTTGGCTTCTTTTGCAGCATCAGCGTGAAATGAACATACAAATAGTCTGAAAGACACAACCCTTTTCCCCTTCCCCAGACTGATGCATCAAATCGATCTGGCTGGGTGAGCCATGACAAACCCCACAGGGGGGAAAATCAGCAAATTTAAAGCCTCATCTGAGGTCTTGATTCTCCATAAACTAAGTCACCTGCTGCAGGCGCTGACACTTCCACTGCGATTGATACTAAGATTTATCGACTTGCCTTAAGATGTTGATATTGACCAAGACTGAATTCAGAATGAAAAGGCCCATGGCAATATATCTTTATTGCTCAGGTAATCCACAGACTTGCTAATCCTTCCTTGTCTGCCAAGAGGGTCTCACTTAATATGTGGCAGAAATTCTTTTAGATTGTGGAAAACATCACTTAGAGATGGAACAAGGTGTTCTTTGCCTACAAGGCATCCCGAAAGAGGGATGGACTATAAGCAGGGCATCCAGTAACATGACCAAAGTATTGAAAATCTGTTCATGCCCACAGCTCAAACCATTCCTTTGACTCCTTATCTCTGTCTCTCTCTGTGGTATATGGGGTGTATATGTGTACATGTGGAAACTACAGGGGGATGTTTAGTATCTTTGGAAGCATCTCAGAATAATGCAAGCCCACAGCACATTGCCATCTGTGGCTTAACCTGCAAAGGATCTTCTTCCCCTTTAGGCTCACACCAGGCTTAATTCTAACTCGTGTTACTGGGCCCAGTCTCTTGTGAAACTCTGATGTCACCCTTAGTGAAATGAATGTGTCATTGACTTCTGTCAGTGCTCACAGCCAACTAGAAACACAGAGAAAGAAAAAATACTTTTTACTTGATGAGTTTTTTTCTCCCTGAAAATATAGTCTTCAGCCTTAATTGTCACAGAAGCTAGGTCAACAATAGAATAATACACATTCCTTTCTGAGTTCCTAGGGTGTCTTAGTCCCTGGAGACACAAAGAGGAGCAGACAGACTAAATTAGTGGTTCTCAACCTGTGGGCCATGACCCCTCTGGGGCGGTCAAATTTTCACAGAGGTTGTCTAAGACCATCGGAAATATCAGATTTTTGCATTACAATTTATAACAGTAGCAAAGTTACAGTTATGAAGTAGCAACAAAAACAGTTTTATGATTGGGGGTCACAACAACATGAGAAACTGTATTAAAGGGTTACAGCATTAGGAAGGTTGAGAACCACTGGACTAGAGCTAAGAGAGTGGCCCAGAATGGCTGGGGTAGGAAGAGAGAAGACCACAATTTCCCAGACTAGTTCCATGGGCAGTTTTAAGGATGTGTATATGTATTATTTTCAAGGCAGACACTCATTATGTAGCCTAGACTAGTTTTAAATACATGGAGTTCTTCCTCCCTTAACTTCCCGATTGCTGTGACTACAGGTATGAACTAGGCTGGTATAAAAAGAAAAATGGAAGTCAGTAGAAAGACAGAGAAGGCAGAACCACAGTTTTCATAGACAGTCCATACCTACCTTCAGGGAAGCAAGTTACAGGATGCTCTTGAGGTTCTTGTCTAAATCTGTCTTCTAGGACTTGAATTTTCAACAATACTGGCATCTCCCTTGGCTTTCCATGCTGGTGGCTTGTTCCTTTTGGGGGAGGGATGGATCTTAGGGTCAACTTTATCCTAAAGGGGCATTGAGATGGAGAACTTCGCATAGCCTGGGTAGCTCATGGATATTACCTGCTGAGCAAGCTTGGGAAATTTACTTCTCTGTTAAGACACAGGTTTTCTTATCCATATTAAGGAGGAAGCGATACCATGGCGCATATGGCTGATGGCTTCCTTCCTTTCTTGTTGACTTAAGATCAATGATAAAGACTTTTTCCAGATAAAGCCTTTTTTCTTCCTAGATAAGCAGTTTTCTCCCCTCCCTCCCTCCCTCCCTCCCTCCTTTCTTCCCTTCCTCCCTCCCTCCCTCCCTCCTTCCTTCCCTTCCTCCCTCCCTCCCCCCACACACAGTGCTGAAACTGAACCCACAGCCTTATGCCTGCTCATCAGATCCTCTATCACAGAGTCATAACCCATGCTCTTTCCTTCTTATTATGAGACTGGTTTCCTTTGCTTCCGACGGAGAATTTTATTGAGCAATGCTACCATTTAGTCAGATTTTTGGTGACAAGATAACAGGAGGGTGTGGAGACATTTATTCGGGGTCCTGCCTTCAGAAGGCAGCTACAACAAAACCTCTCAAGTTTTATGTGGGAAAATGGACCTCTGTTAAAACTGTTATGAATCGTTTCTTTTTCTGTTCCTTGTAGCTTATGTACCTACTTCATGGGTGTGATGAGAGAATTGATGAGGCAGTCACAAAGTTCCTCTAGGATCTCTGCAGTTTTGACATCAGTCTATGAGATCTGAACTCCGGAAATAAACATGGAAGAAAATCCAGAGGGAAGAGCAATAGACATTTGGTATCACTTCCCCTTTTCCCGTTCTGGTTTCCAAAGGTAACTTGGGGCCTTCACTGGATGATTCTTCACCACTCAGCCTTGTAGCTTCTGCTGAATCAAAGACCAATACTTTGTTTGGTTAAAAGGTTAAGAAATGATTGGATTGAACACAAATATATCTTCTAGGTAATTGCTGAATTAAAAAATTTATAAATATCCCAATCATTAGTAAATCTGTTCCAACTTACTGCTTTACCTACTAATGTTGGGCTGTAAATGTACCATGTCAGTTTGAGTTCAGTGAGCAGTAGCTCCCTCTTAGGTTTCTTTTTTCTTTTTTCTTTTTTATATCTGACATTGTAGTTCTCTATATTAGGGGAATCTTTTGGAGAATTCAAAGCCATCTCATGATAGTAAAAAAGCGCTTTCTTAATAACTTCTTTGCTAAAATTTCTCAAATAAAGAAGTCCTTAGACTTACAATGGGTTATTATAACTTAAATTAAAAAAAAAAAAAAAAAAACTAATGATGGTTCTTAAATGCTTTAACCTCCCTTCTAGCTCACTGCCCTCCAGAGGTAGTGGAAAAGAAAGAATACAGGGGAACTAGATCTGTTTAGAAATGGTTCTTTGGAGTAACTCCATTCTGTGTTGTCTGAAAACCTGCAGTTCAGATCACAGATCGGCAACAGCAGCTAGATCCACTCACAAACACTTAATAGATAATGCCAGCAGTCCATTTCAGCAGTGTCAGGTTAGCAACAGAGGTGACATGACCTAGCAGAGACAGCCAGGCCTCAGCCTTGGTATAAGTCACCAGGAGGGACCAGGGAGGAACACCAGGAAAAGTTCTTGGCTGTTCCTCTCTCAGCGATGCGAAGATCAGTGAAGACTCGAGACCAACAATTGTTGCACAGCTAGCTCTGTAAGCAAGCCCAGCTCAACCTCTGTCACTGTCAAGTTTTATTTATACCCTCCAAACATCATATGTAGCCTTTGACTATTGCCTCAGCACATGTGTCTGTCTCAGCTGATTATCATTCTGTAAATCAGCCTGATTCCACAGAAGCAGCACCAAACTGCAGCACATCACCAGAAGAGTTTTGGTGCGTTTCTCTCTATGGAGTCCCGACAAGTGCTGCTCAACCATGCAAGGTAAGGCAGACCAATACATGCATCTCATTAGCAAAGAATCCCTCATCATATGTCCTTTCATGTGCTTGCTTTAGCAGAACATCTTTTCTCCTGTGTCTGCTTCAACGAAACGTTCCTTCACGAGTCTGCCTTAGCCTTTCACTTGTGTACACTTCAGGAAAACACTCCTTCATGTGTTTGCCCCAGAAAAACACCATCCAACACAACTGACTTTTCAAAGAACCCTTAAGTTTCCACTTCAGATTATGTTTCCATAACATTGAATACATAGAACCCACTAAGTACCATGGTTTAGTAACACTGTAGAATATGAATATCTTCCCTTGCGATTATGTGGCTCAGTGGGAGCTTCTCACTGCTGTTGCTAAACATTGACATTACTCGACCTTGTATACTTAGTTAGGAAAAGATCCACATTCTAAATCTGAAGTACAGTTTCTATTAAATGCCTATCACTTTTGCACTAAATTGGAAAACCCTAAAGTTGATTCACATTATGTGAAGCTGTAGTTAGGTTCTCCATTTAGGCTGACCTCTGCTCCAGAATGGCATTTGAACCTTAAAGTTTTGTATATGATGGCAGCCTACAATTAATTTGCAAGATTGGGACAGGGAGTTGGGAGTAGGGTTGAGTTGGAATGGCTTATCTCATAGATTCTGTTCTTTTCCCCCTTTCTCTTCTCTTCTCTTTTTTTCCATTTTGTAAGCAAAATCTTACTGTGTAGCCATGACTGGCTTGGAACCTATATAGAGATCCATCTGCCTCTGCCTTCTGAGTGCTGAGATTAAAAGTGTGAGCCATCATACTCAGCTACGCCCATATTCTTTTAAATTAAAAACTTACCGAATTTGGCACCAGGAACAGTGGAGATCCAGGGACACAGGCTTGGCAAAACTGCACTGTGAGTAGCTGGGGCACAGAGAGGGCTAGGCTGGGTGGTAGGTATAGCACTCTGGTTGGTCCAAGGGAGCAGGAACTCTGCTGTAGGAACTCGGTGTCCACCCGGAAGGCCCTTGCTTGGGGACCAAACGCTCAAGCCATTTGCCACCTAAAACAGCAGAGATCCAGGGACACAGGCCAGGTACACGGAGAGACGGGAACCAATCACTGACAACAAGACCATGTATAATCATAGAAAACAAGATGGCAAGAGGAAAGTGAAAGAACTTATGAAATGGAAACCAAGATAACCTGGTAACATCAGAACCCAGCTCTCCCATCACAGCAACCAGAAGAATGCCAAACAATCCAGAAAAAGAAGACTCAGACCTGAAATCATAACTCAAGATGATGACAGAGATTTTGTGAAGAGCATGAATAACTTACTCAAAAGAGAACAAGAGGAAAACCATAAAGAAATAAAAGCTTTTAAAGAGGAAACAAGAAAAACACTCAAAGAAATCAAAGAACTAGAGGAAAACAGAAGCAAAGAGATGAAGGAATTGAAGAAGGAATTGAAAACAGAAATGGAAACAATAAAGAAAACACTAAAAGAGACAACCCTGGAGGTAGAAACCTAAAAAAGAAATCAGGAGTCACAGATGCAAGCATCTCCAACAGACTACAAGAGATGAAAGAGAGAATCTCAGGGGTTGAAGACAACATTGAAAACATAGACAAAACAGTCAGAGAAGATGCAAAAGCCAAAAAGCTCCTAACCCAAAATGTCCAGGAGACACAACGAGAAGACCAAACCTAAGGATAATAGGAATAGAAGAGGGCGAAGAATATCAACTAAGAGGCACAGTAAATATTGTCAACAAAATCTTAGAAGAAAACTTCCCTACCCTTAAGAATGAGATGACCAAAATGCCAAGTGTTCAAAGCAAATAAAGAATACTTAAAGCAGTAAGGGAAAAAGGACATGTGACATATAAAGGCAGACCAATCAGAATCACACACAACCTCTCAAAAGAGACTATGAAAGCTAGAAGATCCTGGACAGACATCATGCAGACACTAAGAAAATACAAGTGTCAGCCCAGGCTGCTATACCCAGCAAAACTCTCAATCACCATAGATGGAGAGAACATGATATTCCCGGACAAAACTAAATTTACACAATATCTGACCACAAATCCAGCACTACAATGAATTATAGCTGGAAAACCCAATACAAGGAGGGAAACTACATCTTAGTAAAAACAAGAAAATAAGTAAGCAAGGAAACCAAAAGAAGAAAGACGCACAGGCACAATTCTACCTCTAACAGCAAAAATAGCAGGAAACAGCAACCACTATTCCTTAATATCTGCTAACATAAATGGACTCAGTTCCTGAATAAAAAGATATAGACTATCAGACTGGATACATAGACAGAATCCAGCATTTTGTTGCATACAGGAAACTCATCTTAGAGACAAAGACAGAGACTATATCAGAATAAAAGGTTGGGAAAAAACCTTCCAAGCAAACGGCCCCAAGAAGCAAGCTGGAGTGGCCATTCTAATATTGAATAAAGTAGATTTACAACCAAAGTTATCAAAAAAGATAAGGAAGGACACTTTTTACTTATTACAGGGAAATTTTGTCAGGAAGAATTCTCAGTCTTTAACATATATGCTCCAAATACAACAGCACCCATATTCATAAAAGAAACCCTACTAAAGCTCAAAAAATACATTGCACCCCACACAATAATAGTGGGAGACCTCAACACCCCACTCTCATCAATGGACTGATCATGGAAACAGAAACTGAACAAGGACACAGTGAAACTACCAGAGATTATGAACCAATTGGAATTAATAGACATCAACAGAACATATCATCCTAAAACAAAAGAATACACCTTCTTTGCAGCACCTCACGGCACCTTCTCAAAATTTGACCATATAATCAGTCACAAAACAAGCCACAATAGATATAAGAAGATTGAAATACTCCCATGCATCCTATCAGATCACCATGGTTTAAGGCTGGTCTTTAATAACAACAAAGACAACACAAAGCCCATATACACATGGAAACTAAACAATGCTCTATTAAACAATGGCATGGTCAAAGAAGAAAAAAAGAAAGAAATTAAGGATTTTCTAGAATTTAATGAAAACGAAAACACAGCATATCCAAACCTATGGGATGCAATGAAACTGAGTGGAAAACTGAGTGGAAAACTCATAGCTCTGAGTGCTTCCAAAAAGAAACTCGAGAGAGCATACACTAGCAAATTGACAGCACAGTTGAAAGCTCTAGGACAAAAAGAAGCAGATACACCCAAGAGGAGTAGACAGCAAGAAATAATCAAACTCAGGGCAGAAATTGACCAAATAGAAACAAAAAGAACCATTCAAAAATCAACAAAACCAAGAGCTGGTTCTTTGAAAAATTAATAAGATAGATAAACTCTTAGCCAGACTAACTAGTGGGCAAAGAGAGAGTATCCAAATTAACAAAGTTAAAAAATAAAGTGGAGACATAACAACTGAAACTGAGCAAATTCAAGAAATCATTAGATGCTACTACAAAAGCCTATACTCAACAAAACTGGAAAATCTGGAGGATCCTAGACAGATACCAGATACTAAAGTTAAACCAGAACCAGGTAAATCATCTAAATAATCCCATAACACCTAAAGAAATAGAAGCAGTCATTAAAATCCTCCCAACCAAAAAAAGCCCAGGTCCACATGGGTTCAGTGCAGAATTCTATCAGACATTTATTGATGACCTAATACCAATACTCTCCAAACTATTCCACAAAATAGAGTCAGATGGAACACTACCTAACTCATTTTTTGAGACAAC
This sequence comes from Micromys minutus, assembly GCF_963924665.1. NCBI lineage: Eukaryota > Metazoa > Chordata > Mammalia > Rodentia > Muridae > Micromys > Micromys minutus. The sequence goes on from NC_137969.1 coordinate 231,607,274, forward strand.
AATAACCCTTGTTCCTAAACCACACAAAGATCCTACAAGGAAAGAGATCTTCAGACCAATCTCACTTATGAACATTGATGCAAAAATACTCAACAAAATCCTTGCAAACCGAATCCAAGAACACATCAAAATGATCATTTATCATGATTAATTAGGCTTCATCCCCATGATGCAAGGATAGTTTAATATACAGAAATCCATCAACATAATCTACCATATAAACAAACTCAAAGAAAAAAACCACATGGTCATCTCACTAGATGCTGAGAAAGCTTTTGACAAAATTCAACACCCCTTCATTTTAAAAGTCTTAGAAAGAACAGGAATCCAAGGCACATACCTAAATATAGTAAAAGCTATATACAGCAAAGCAATTTCCAACATGAAACTAAACGGTGAGAAAATTGGAAGCAATCCCACTAAAATCAGGGACTCGACAAGGCTGCCCACTCTCCCCCTACCTATTCAACATAGTATTGGAAGTTCTGGCCGAAGCAAAGGATACAATTGGAAAGGAAGAAGTAAAAACATCACTATTTGCAGATGACATGATAGTGTACTTAAGAAACCCCACCAATTCCACCAGAGAACTTTTACGGCTGATAAACAAGTTCAGGAAAGTGGCTGGATATAAAATTAACGCAAACAAATCAGTAGCCTTTCTCCACTCAAAGGACAAACATGTGGGGAAAGAAATCAGGGAAAAATACCCTTCAGAATAGTCACAAAAACTATGAAATACCTTGGTGTGACTCTAACTAAGCAAGTGAAGGACCTGAATGACAAGAACTTCAAACCTCTAAAGAAGGAAATTGAGGAGGATCTCAGAAAATGGAAAGATCTCTCATGCTCATGGATTGGAAGGATCAACATTGTAAGAATGGCCAGCTTACCAAAAACAATCTACAGATTCAATGCAATCCCCATCAAAATTCCAACCCAGTTCTGCATTGAGATGGAAACAGCAATGTGCAATTTCATCTGGAATAACAAAAGACCTAGAATTGCGAAATCTAACCTCAATACAAGAAAACATCTGCGGTAATCACTATCCCTGATCTCAAGCTATATTACGAGGCAATTGTGTTTAAAAACTCTATGGTACTGGTACAGAGATAGGCATGTGGATCAATGGAATAGAATAGAAGATCAAGAAATGAGCCCTCACATATATGGTCACCTGATTTTTGGCAAAAAAGCTATAAACATTCAATGGAAAAAGGACAGCCTCTTCAACAAATGGTGTTGGTTCAAGTGGCACTCAGCATGCAGAAGAATGAAAATAGACCCTTATTATCTCCTTGTCCAAAACTCAAGTGCAAGTGGATCAAAGATCTCCACATTAAACCAGGTATACCGAAACTATTAGATGAGAAAGTAGGGAAACCCTTAGAACACCTAGGCACAGGAGAAAATTTCCTGGACAGAACACCAATTGCTCATGTTCTAAGGTCAAAGATTGACAAATGGGACTTAATGAGATTGCAAAATTCCTGTAAGGCTAAGGACACTATCAAGAAAACCAAATGGCAGCCAATAGATTGGGAAAAGATCTTTACCAACCCCACATCCGATAGAGGTCTAATATCCAAGGTGTACAAAGAACTCAATAGTTAGACACCAGAGAATCAAACAATCCTATTAAAAATGTATTACCGAGCTAAACAAAAAGTCCTCAATCGAGGAATATGGAATGGCTGAGAAGCATCTAAGGAAGTGCTCGACATCATTATCCATCAGGGAAATGCAAATCAAAACAACCCTGAGATTCCACCTCACACCAGTCAGAATGGCTAAGATCAAAAATTCAGATGACAGCAGATGCTGGCAAGGATTAGGAGAATGAGAAACACTTCTTCACTTTTGGTGGGGTTGTAAACTGTTACAACCACTCTGGAAATCAGTCTGGCGTTTCCTCAGAAAATTGGACATAGTACTACCTGAAGACCCAGTTATTCCACTTCTGGGCATATATACCCCTGAGACACTACAACATTCAACAAAGATACATGCACCACAATGTTCATAGCAGCCCTGTTCATAATTTATAATAGCCAGATGTCCTTTAGTAGATGAATGGATACAAAAATTGTGGTATATTTATACAATGGAGTACTGCTCAGCTATCAGAAACAATGACTTTATGAAATTCTCAAGAAAATGGATGTATCTAGAGAATATCATCCTGAGAGAGGTAACCCAGTTACAAAAGAACAGACATAATATGCAGTCACTGATAATTGGATACTAACCCCAGAAAGCTCTGAACACCCCAGAAACAACTCACAGACTATATGAAACCCAAGAAAACAACGGCCAAAAAAACAAAACAAAACAAAACAAAACAAAACAAAAAAAAAAAAAAAAAAAAAAAAAACAAAAAAAAAACAAAAAAGAAAGAAAAAAGAAAAAAAAAAACCTCAGTCCTTCTTAGGAAAAAAAATGTGTAGCATCCTCTCAGAGTGTGGTATACCTGGACCTCAAATCATTAATAATCCAAGAGCTAAGATAATAGATTTGTGGAAATTTTTGGTACTCACAAATCATTATGCTTAATCTATACCCAACAAGAAATCTGTGTCCATGTTATGTTCTGTCCTTCATGTACTTCATGCTATGGTAACTCTGGGATTTCTATGCATGCTATCAAACCTGTAAAAGAATTAAATCGTGACAAAATTATTCATATAATGTTATGCCAAAATGCCTTTAAAAATCTGTAAATATATCCCCCTCCCTTTTTAAAAAAAATAAAGCGGTAAGGAAAAAAATTATCATATAGTAATATCTGCCTTTTGTGTTTATACAGTTATGTTTATTTAATGCATAAATGGGTTTGTGTAACCACATGTAAAGATTAGTTACTTATTCTTGTGATAAAATATCTGAGCTGAGTAATTTAAGAAGGAAAGAACTTACTTAGGGTCATGGTTTCAGAGTTTGATCAGTTCCTGTCTTGCTCCACTGCTGAGGACCTTGGTGATGTAGAGTGTAGCAGAGACAGGCATATGCATAAGATCAAATCTTCTCACCTAATACACCCACAAAGCAGACTCAGGCAGAAATACCTTCAGAGAGATGCCGTTGGTGAGGAATGTCCTCCAACCAGGCTGCACTTCCTAACAGTGCATTCATGAACTCATCAGTGGATTAATTCAGGAATGGAATCAGTACCCTTATGATTGACTCTCTTTTTGATGCTTAGATATGCCACCAGTGTGGGGTCAGTCCTCACACACATGAGTCTTTTGTGGGGACACTTTGTGTATCTAATGCGCAATGATAACAAACGACCACAGTCCTGACAGAGCTGCTTCATACTGTTTTTAGTCATAGACTGTCTTCATCATCTTACCCCTAGGACTTAATTTGTCTGTTCATATCACAGTAGGTGAGGGTGATTTTGAGAGTGTCTTATAAATGGGATTATAGAGGATGCCACTTTTTGAGACTGGCTTTGTCATTCAACATGATGCCTGTAAGATTCATTCAAGTTATTTTGTTTTTTAAATTGTGGATTAGTATTCTGTTATATAGCTTTGCCCTGGTTTATTTCCCTACTCACTTAATGAAGGGCATTTAGGTTGTTTTCAGTTGGGAGCTTATGAGTAAAGCTGCTGTTAATGTTGTGGTCAGGTTTCTGTATGAACATCCGTTTCTGTTTCTCCATGATAAATAGTGAGAGATGGGATTGCTAAGCCATATGCTAAATGTACGCTTAACTTAACTTCCAAACTGCTTTCAGAGTGGACTCATCATTTTGTGTGGTCTGAGAATTGTAGTTATTTTACATTTTACTCAACACATGGCATTTTTAGTGGAAACTTTATCTTAGTCTAATAGATTCACAATTGTGTATCACTATGTTTTGTTGCTCTTCTTGGTTGCTCTCTCTCTCTCTGTGTGTGTGTGTGTGTGTGTGTATGTGTGTGTGTGTGTGTGTGTGCTTTTAGACATCCATTTAGCCCCTTTGTAGAACTGTTAGTTGTAGTCTTTTCTTGCTTTTAAAATATGTGGTTTCAGTTATTGTATATTTTCCCTTAGCATATTCAAACACAAGTCATTTGTTAAATATGTGATTTTGACACATTTTCTCTCAGTCTATAGCTTGTCCTTTTTGCCCTCAGAACAGTACATTATTTATTTCTTGCAGACCATGAATCTTGAAGATGTTCACTTTTTGGATTTATAAAAATATCATTTCACACTTTTGGTGTCATATCTAAGAATGCTGACTGAAATCTGGGACTCAAGGACTCTTACTCATATCTCTGATGGCACTTGTAGCTGTGTATTACAAGTCTTGAGCCAGAGCTATTTGAGCTAATTTTTCCATGTGCTGTAAAGTTTAAGGTGCTATTTTTAGCATATGGATATTCAGTTACTACAATATTATTTGCTAAAAATACTGTCCCCCACAGGATGGCATTTGCACTTTGTCAAGGTGCATCTGGCCACATTTGTCTTAATTTTGGACTCAGTTCTTTGTCACTGATGCTTGTGTGAAACATAATAATAATAATAATAATAATAATAATAATAATAATTCTTTCTTTACCTGCCCATTTTTTGTAATACTTCTGTCTTTTCAGTCATTGTTAAAATCAACATGATTTCTACAATCTTGTTCTTCATTTATAAATTGCATGAGCTATTTTACTTTTTCTACACATATTGAATAAATATGAATAGAATAAACCTATCTAAATTTACAGAAAAGAATTTCACTGGGAATCTGATTGAATATCTTTAATGTATGATGTTACCCATGTTTTATATAGATGCCCTGAGGCCTGATGAAGGAGTTCTTTTGTATTCCTAGGTCTTAAATTTTGTCAAATAAGTTTCTGAATCAATTGATAGGCTCTTAGATTATTCATATAATGAATCATGTGAGTTGGATTTTTAATGTACATTACTTCAGTTTTCAGAACCATCTGCATTTGCTTATATATACAAGCTTTTTATATTATCCTAGTTTAATTTGCTCATGAGGAATATTGATGTGTTGATTTCTTTCTGTGTCTTTTTTCTTTCTTTTCTTTCCCCCTTCCTTTCCTCTTGACTTCCTTCTTTTCTTTCTCTCATTCTCCCTCCCTCCTACTCTTCCTCCTTTCTCCTCCTTCTCTCCTCTCTAATTCTCCATCTTTGGTTTTAGTATCACAACAATACTTGCTTCATAAACTGAGATAAAACATGCTTCTCTCCTTTAAGACATAGATGCTCTAGAATAGATCTGATCTGTTCTTTAATGTTTGGTGGAGTTTACCAACAAAACTATGTACTTCTATGAGTGCTACTTTGATAAGTGTATTTTAAACTACAAATACATTTTCTTTAGTGATCTTAGAATGATTTAAACTTGGCTGAGTTTGAGTAATTTTTATTTTGTTTTTAACAATTATTATTTTTATTAATAATTATTAAATTTATTTTTGTAGGTTTATTTTTAGTTTTCCCTTATTACTTGCTTAATGACAGTGGAATCTGTACTGGTAGCACCTTATTTGTGTTGATAATCAGTATGTTGTCTCCCTTTTCTGGGTCAATCTTTCTAGAACTTTTTCAGCTTTATTGATATTTGTATTTAACAAGCTTTTGGTTTAATTGATTTTTTTTTCTGTTTTCAGTTACTTTGTTTCTGATGTCTTTACTATTTCCTCCTATTATTAAAAAAAAGATTTGGTGTTTCTTTTGCTCTTCTTTTCCTAGTTTCTTATGGATGAACCTTAGATTTTTCTTTTTTGTAAGATTTGATTATTAGTGCTTTGTATTTCTCAAGAAGGATTGCCTAAGTGCTTCAAAATTCAGAGGGCTTGGTTTTACTTTTGCTTAGTTAAAAATATCTTCCAATTTCTCTTAAATGTTCTCTTAAATCTATAGATGATTTCAAAATCTGCTGTCTAGCTTCCTAAAGATTTTCCCCTTATTTTTCTTTATTGTAGCCTAGCTTAATAACATTGTGGTCTTCACCATGACCAAGTAAGCTTCATCCCAGGGATGCAGGGATGGTTCAATATATGGAAATCCATCAATGTAATCCACCATATAAACCAACTCAAAGAAAAAACCACACTAGAAGCTGAGAAAGCACTTGACAAAATTCAATAACATTGTGGTCTTAAGAGCGTGCTTTGTATGGCCTCCATAACTCTCAGTGGTTAAGGCTTATTTATGATTCACAGTGTGGTCTGTGATGGCCCAAAAACGTGCATTCTGTTATTTTTGATTGGAGTGTTCTAGAAATGCCAATTAGTTAACCTACTTGGTAATGGCGTTCTCTGTTTATGCTCTTGTTGATTCTCTATTAGTTCTATTTATCATTAAGAGGGAAGTGTTGAAGCATCTATTTATAATTATGGATCAGCTTAATTCTCCCTTCAGTTTCTTATTAATTTCTGGTTCATGTGTTTTGAAGATTTGTTGTTCTGTCATGTTTATGATTGCTAGTTCTTCCTGGTGAACTGACTCTTGTAACTTTATTTCTTATATGACATAGTCACTGATTTGATTCTTCTGATTAGTATCCTATACAGTATTTTCCTTCTTATTAAAAATATGTCCATTATATACAGACCAAATTTCTTTTGTTTGATATGAACCAAATTTCTTATGAATAATGTATAGCTAGGCTATGAGTTTAAAAAATCTGTTTTGATAATATCTGTCCATTTATTTATTTAAAAAAAGTTTTACTATGAGGATTAAGCTGTCCTTCAACTTATTCTCCTGCCTTAGGCTTTTGCCTGCTTGATTATTAGTATATAAAACCACAACCAGCTATCATTTTGTCTTTTAATTAATGTATTAAGAACATTTTAATTTTATTTAAAATTTGTTATTTAATTTGCAATTTAAGCTTGCCATTTTATTATTCACTGGAAGAAATACAGAGACAAAGTTTGAAGCAGAGACCAAAGCAAAGACCATCCAAAGACTGCCCTACCTGGAGACCCAGCCCATAGACAGCTACCAAACCCAGAATATATTGTTGATGCCAAGAAGTACATGCTGACAGGAGCCTGATATAGCTGTCTCCTGAGAGGCTCTGCCAGATCATGACAAATACAGAGGTGGATGCTCACAGTTAACCATTGAACTGGGAACAGGTTCCCAATGGAGGAGTTAGAGAAAGGATTGAAGGAGTTGAAAGGGTTTGCAATCCTTTAAGAACAACAAACCAACCAACCAGAGCTCCCAGGGACTAAACCACTATCCAATGAGTACAAATGGAGGGACCCATGGCTTCAGCTGCACATGTAGCAGAGACTGGTCTTGTTGGGCATCAGTGGGAGGAGAAGCCCTTGGTCTTGCCAAGGTTTGATACCCCTGTGTAGGCAAATGTCAGGGCAGGAAGGCTGGAGGAGTTGGATGGGTAGGCCTCTCCCCCATAGAAGCAGGGGGAGGGGATGGAATAGGGGGTTCATGGAAAGGAAACCTGGAAAGGAGATAACATTTGAAATGTAAATCAAATATATCCAATAAAAAAAGAAAAGAACAAACAGATTATATAAATTATTACTTTGCTGAATCAGACAAAAAATTGCCATTTTATTGTTTTCTGATTTTAGGTTCTGAGTTTGATCCTTTGGTTTTACTTTCTTGCTTTTATTTGGGATTTGAAAAAAACATTTTTAGTATATTTCCTTTCTTGTATGTCTTTGTTAATGTGACTATCTAAAGTTCTAGGGAGTGTAGTATGCATACTTAGTTTCCACAAACTACTTAGACTCACTACGTCACTGTACAGAGTGCAGAAATCTCAGTATATTAGAACCTCCATGTCTCTTTTATGCTGTAGTTGTCTTACATTGTAACTCTGCCTACACTGAATGCCTTACCAGGCCATGAGATCATTTAATCTTTTATCCTCAAACATAAGAAGAGTTGAGCAGTTCAATACCGTACCCAGATGTTCCCCCTTCCTGCTGCTCTTCATTCTTGTTCCTCAGGTTGTCGTCTACCCTGCCTCTCTCTGAAGGACCAATGTCAGCAAGTCCGTTAGAACACGTCTGCTGGCAATAGTCCCTTGTACTGGAGATTTTCCTGCTGCCTTAATTCCTGAAGAATGCTTTTTCTCAGTATGGAATTTGTTAACTATGTTTTTACTTTCTGAACTTTAAAAGTTTTTGTGCTAGTAACGACCTGACATTCCGTGGTAACGGACGTTCTTGGTTATCATGTGCAAACCCTGTTTTTAATCCCAGGCACCGAAAACAATACGGTGCTTCTTCCTCTTGACCTCTATGGTTCTAATACCAAGTTCCACAGCTGTCTGATCCATGGATTTCTTGTAATGTGTGATTTTTCTCTGGTAGCATTTAGTACTCACAGTTTGCATTTGACGCTTAGTATTTGACTATGTTTAAGTACAGCTTTCTTTGATTTCACTCTGTAACGGATTTGTTGAACTTCTAGAGTTTTTAGGCTCATTTATCCCTTGGGGACTCTATAGTCATTATTTCTTTAACTATTTTCTAGCCTCAGGCTAGTTTTACATTGTAGCACAAATGCCACATATTTTTGTGTCTCCCGGGTTTCTGAAATCAATGTTACTGAAAATAAGTTTTAAATTTATTTCTATTCTTTATTTTGAACATTTAAGAAACCTCTCTATTATCCAGCTTGTTACTATTTTCTCTGTCATTTGGATTTTTCTACCAAATCAATACCATATCTATAGTTCTCAACGTTCCTCTTGACGGTTATTTTCATTTTTGCTCAGACCTGTACTTTATATTACTTGCTAAAGTGTTAATAATTATCTCAAGATACATATTTAAATTATCAGACAATTCTGTCATTTATGTCATGGAGATATCCATATTAATTGGCTGTCCTTTCTCAAGCCAGTTGGAAACATTCTGATTCCTCACCAAATTCAATGAGTTTGGATTGCATTGTCAATGTTCTAAATAGTTTATGTTGAGATTTGAGACTTTTCAAAATCTCATGGGGAATATATTTTTTTCTTTTCTTTTTTTATAACAAAGTTAATAGCTAGGTTAAATTCAGGATGTAAGTTCCAACTCCCTTTTTTTTTGTTCCCACATGTTTTTTTCTCCCCTCCCTGCCCTTCTTGTAGTATGTGTGTGAGTGTGTGTGTGTGTGTGTGTGTGTGTGTGTATGTGTGTGTGTGTATGTGTGTGTGTGAGTGTATGTGTGTGTGAGTGTGTGTATGTGAGTGTGTGAGTGTATGTGTGTGTGAGTGTGTGTATGTGTGTGCACGCACACTGTGGGAACTGAAGCAATGGCAAACACTCTACCACTGAGCCACACTCCCAGCTCTTTTATATTCTGTTCCTGTGTTAAATCCACTGTATGATTTTCCAATCTCGTCCACACGTGTGCCACAGATTGGATGTGGGTGGTGGTCTGTCTGTTACTTCAGTGCCCACAACTTGGTATATCAATTGCAGTGAGATTCATGAACCAACAGTTTAGGGGTAGGTGTATCTAGGAGGCCATAACCAGCCAAAGGAGAATACTTTTTTGACCTCTTTCCCCCTCTGATATCACTTCTGGGTCCCTGAATCTTTAGTCTGTACTTGATGTAATTTTGCTGCCCATCTTAACAAGTGTGTTTGTGTCTGGGACTAGCAGTTGACAGATACAGAGAGAGACAATGAATGGTTGGTGTTTATTCTACTTTCCTGGGGCTGGATCTCCACCAGTCATGGAGGACATTTCCTCTTCCTCTAGGTCTTGATGTTCGTGGGAACCTTTACTGAATACAATCGGTGTGTTTGCTGAATTGAAATGTGAGAAAATGGAGAAAAAAAATCCTTCAACATTTAGGAATCCCTACATGTTGCCCCCTTTGTTTGAAGCCCCCTTTCTTAATCTGTAAACCAGAGTGAGAGGCTTCTTCTATGGCTCACCCTCTGTGCCCCAGTATCTCCTTGGGTTTGGAGCTGTATGAAGCTTGGGTTGGAGGATCAGACCTACAGAACAGTAAACTCCTTTGAGAGAGGAAATGTGACAGATGTGACAGCTGCTCCATGGGTCCTGCCTGAGGCTGATGCAGGACTCATTAGGGAAAGCAAGGTGAGCCTACTCCTTTCTGGAGTCAGGATGCCAGGGCTGCCTCCTTCACAGGTGTAATGGTAATCCCCACTCCTACACACCGAGCTGAGTGCTCCCTTCACCCATCCCTTGCTTTTCATTTGGATTCACGCATGACCTGCTTCTAAAGCCAGGTTGTACTCTCACTGACCTACAGAGTTTAAATTAGTTACGATCTCATAATCTCGTTCTTTAACTGTGTATCAGCACACAACCAGGTCTAAGCTAAGCTTAACAGTATTGAAAGGAACAACTATAAAAACAAATGCAATTTGTAAATTAAATGAGAACAAGTGCATAAAGCAAAACACTGTGGCTCTCTCCCATTTATTTCATGTGACTGATGATAATATGCACGGAAACAATACAACTGTTCACAGCATGAATGGTACATGCTGTCGTGTGGGTTCTTTTGTGCTATTGGTGGTGCATGGAATCACCATTTTCTCTGCTCAGGCCCTGTACCACTTACAAATGCAGTGTGATACACCACCATTTGGGCTCTCTCTCTCTCTCTCTCTCTCTCTCTCTCTCTCTCTCTCTCTCTCTCTCTCTCTCTCTCTCTGTCTCTGTCTCTCAACCCCAGCCAACATTTACAGTATTAACCCCTTGTCCCTCAGAACACACTGGCAGCGACCCATCTCTTCCTTATAGGTTTGCCTTCTGAAACTTAACCTTCCCCAAATCCTATTAGATACTCATATTAGTCTTAACTCTCTCCAGGGAGAAGCCATCTTCCCATAAGTAGTAGACTATCACGATTCTTCTGTGACAGACAATCTCTTATTGTGCTTTATTAGATAATTAAAGTTTATTATAGGAAAGCATGTACAGGCAAGTGGTAGTATGTAGAGACTTCAGTACTATCTAAGGCCTTCAAGCATCCACTGAGAAGTTTGGAATGTCTCCTACAAAGAGAGGAGAGAACTGCTCTGCAGAGAGACAAGCACGTGGTCTTAAAGGTTTGTGTTTTGTGTATACAGGAGCTTCATCAGCATGTATGCCTGAAGACTGTGATCTTCCATCTGGGTGCTGAGAACCAAACTCAGGAAGAGCAGACAGTGCCCTTAACCGATTAGCCATCTCTCCAATCCTGACATGCACATATCTTTAAGTCTGTCTTTCTACCGTGGCCCATGACATTAAAGTGGTCACCACTCGCACCAATGCGAATGAAATGGCACTGAAAATCCGCACAGCTCTTTCAGGAAGGAGCCAGTGATTTATTCTGGACTCCTGATATCATGGTGGAAGGTTTCCAGAAAGGGAGATGGAGACCGCTGTTTTCAAACACAATGCTAACTCCTGGCTTTCGAAAAATTGACATCTTGCCACTGAGCTGGGGTCTTCCAGGATAGTAGAGTCAGGGGAAGATGAATGATGGTCCTTTTGAAGTATCTTGCAAAGAGCTGCTTCTCTTTCCTTTTGTATCAGGTCCATAGATGTGGAGCCCTTCCCAAGCAGGTTATGTGCAGATTTGGGGGCAGAGTTTGTATTGAGACACATGGATAATGCTTTGTCTCCGGCTCCGTTTATTTCCCTACAATTACTGTCTCTGCTCGCATTCAATTAAAGTGTCCCTAAGAATGCCCTTCTTGGGTATAGACTACGAACTGGAATTTTTTCCCTTGTCTTTACTGCGCCAGATATTTCCTGGATATCAGGGACCATGGCAAGGTGTAGGGCTGGTTCTCGGTGTTCAACAAAAGACCCGGCATCATGGACAACTCCTTATGGTGGGCTAGTG